>NC_134782.1:51696251-51733751 GCF_046742065.1 Oratosquilla oratoria
AAGCCTATACACCACGTCAAGGTGTCAACTCTCGGATAGGATATATATATATATCAAGGACTACTATTACACAGGACGTGCGCACCCAGATCCCTGGGTCCGCTAGCGGAGGCCATTGCTTTCTTTGTAACCTAATATTTTATACTGGATGAATATATCAAAACTAGAAACCTATCATTGTATATAGGACAAATATATCAAATATTGACTTATTCAATGCAGTATAAGTTAATATAAACTTTTATAGTGAAATAAGAAACTATTTTTAAGGCACTTATGCTTTGAAATGCCAATTTCAGGCGGACTTAATAGGTATTATTGTATGAGGTTAGTGGACACCAGGGTTGGCGATTTTTAGCATATCAATATAAGGAGCAGTGTTATATAGACTTGCCACAAGTATACAAGGAACGGTATAAGCCGTATGTGAGGACGGTATGCTCAGGTTTACTCGATTCCTCCAATAGTGTTCTCATCTTGGTGACATTTGCTGGATTGTCTGTCACAACACTTCTAATGTGACAACCAAAATCTTGTTCAGCCTTCTTGATCGAATTTTGTACAAGTGGTAGAAGATATTCAGCAGTGTGAGGTTTCCCTGATGTGTCTATTGTGTCAAATAAATAAATCTGACCAGTGGATGGTGTTAGAGTGACACATATTATGGGCTCATTATGGATGTTAGACCACCCATCAATTGAAATACATACAGTTTCATTATTCAGGTCATCTTCACAGTTTTTATATTCCTTTTCATACAGAAGATCCAAGTACTTATCAGCAATATCTTTTCTGGATGGAGGAATATAACCTGGCCTCAGGTTCTGAACCATCTTGAGAAACTGAGGATGCTGAACAAGACGAAATGGTGAATTTGTAGCAAATATGATTTTTGCAACTTCTTTGTCAAGATTTTCCTTTTGAGAGGCTGAAGTTTTTATGATAAATCTGTCTAGAGATGTTGATGACTTTCTTTTAGATGAAAATTATTTAGCAGAAGTGGCGCCTGTGGAGGAGTCTGATAGTGACCTTTGTAATGGTGGAGTCAGGTTTGCAGATAATTCAAGTGGAGCCGATGATGAAGGGATTGAAGCTGTTGATACAGATCCTGAAATGGAAACAGAAAATTTTAGCATATTGCATAATTTATAAATGAATAAATAAATGAATGAATACAGTGTGATTTAGGCTACTTTTGAGTACAGTAGTTATTTCTTAGATAATGATCATATTCACACAAGGCACTAAATTATGTGGAAATGATTAACAGAATATGAAATATGTGGGCTTGGAATTCAGCCCACACAGGATTCAGTCCACTTTTAAATTCACTAAAAATAATGGGTTAGTTAGGTTAGGTTAGGCTAAATCCCTTTAGACTGAATCCCATGTGGGCTGAATTCCAATGGAACCTATGAAATAAATTACACAATGTTGAATGAAATGAATAACAATCATCTAGGCCCCAAAGTTGAGTGGGTACAGTATATTATAGTGATATAGTCATTATCCAAATTTAGAAGTAATGAAGTTGAAGTATCATCTCTTTAGGCCTTCACATTTTTATTGCACATGCTCTCCATTGATCACCAAAATTATATAGTTGCGTATGAAAAGGGAGAAATGCACACAATATAAGTAAAATTATTTACCTGGGTCATCAATTTCTTCTTCTGTATGCTGTGGTTGACCTTAGCATTTATCTTTGTGAGATTTTAATCTTGACACAATGCCCTGTAGTTCCAGGCTGCAGTCTTTGCATTTAGCTCGGTACCCTATTCCAGAAGTTGTTGGTAGTTTTTCAAAATAATTCCAGACAGGATCATTTTTTTCTGCCTGAAGGAACCACTCTGCCAGGTCCAAAAGACATCCTTCGTGGTTGATTCCAAAGCAGCAACTGACTCAGTGAGAAGCTGCTTACCTACAACAAGTTTCAACAAGAATCTTGTTGAAACTTGTTGTGGGCTGCACAGTAATATATACTACATGTAGGCTTATACCGTTCCTTGTATACTTGTGGCAAGTCTATATAACACTGCTCCTTATATTGATATGCTAAAAATGTCCTTTAGCAATCAGATCACATATTAGATAGCAATCCCTCAATATTTAAGATCTATAAAAAATATATATTTAAATCAAATAAATCTGATTTAAATAAAAAAAATCTATTTTTTATATATATATTTTTTAAAGATAAAGAAATCGCCAACGCTGGTGTCCACTAACCTTATATAATAATACCTGTTAAGTCCGGCTAAAATTGGCATTTCAAAGCATAACAGTGCCTTAAAAATAGTTTCTTATTTCACTATAAAAGTTTATATTAACTTATACTGCACTGAATAAGTCAATAGTTTATATATTTGTCCTATATATAATGTTAGGTTTCTAGTTTTGATATATTTGTCCAATATAAAATGTTAGGTTACAAAAAAAGCAATGGCCTCCACTAGCGGACCCAGGGACCTGGGTGCGCTCGTCCTGTGTAATAGTAGCCCTTTATATATATATGTATATATATATATCTTTATATCTATATGTATATATATATATATATATACACATATATATAAATATATACATCTATATATATATACATATATATATATATATATATATCTTTAAAAATTCAAGGTAAATATATATATATATACATATATATATATATATATATATATATATATATATATATATATAGCTTGAATTTTACCTTGAAGCGCTTCTGCCTCAAGGGGGATAGTGCTCCCCTGATGGAACTAGAGGCAAGGCCACGGCATAGCCGCCACCTTTCAGTTTATTGTATATACATATATATATATATACATATATATACATATATACATATACATATATATATATATACATATATATACATATATTATATATATATATATATATATATATATATATATATATATATATATATATATATATATATATATACGGGGGTTGGTTTAGTTAAAACAAATATATGCACTACATATATAAAAACTCAATGTCCCTTATAGATGAAGAGTCATCCCTGTATCTTGCCATACCACTCTGGTCAAGGGCAATACAAGTCCCACAGAGAAAAACCTCCCCCACACCTGAAAAGAGCCACACTAGTATGTCTGCAGGGTCTAACAGCCTGAACTTATTTATATCCACTACTCCCATCTTATTGGAACCCATCTTTATCCACTTAAAAATAATTTATGGATTTTGTGAGAACATCCCTCTATGGCAACCTGGTAAAATTTGAATTCCCTACCTGCCAGCATCTTTGTAACAGCAGGAGCAGCATTGATGTCACATAAGCATTCATAGGTTGCAGCATGGAATAATCTCACA
Organism: Oratosquilla oratoria; assembly: GCF_046742065.1. Taxonomy (NCBI): domain Eukaryota; kingdom Metazoa; phylum Arthropoda; class Malacostraca; order Stomatopoda; family Squillidae; genus Oratosquilla; species Oratosquilla oratoria. Next base: position 51,699,588 of record NC_134782.1, read on the forward strand.
TTAGCCGAGTTATGAACTGCAATCCAGACACCATGACCAGCTGACACCATACACGAAACCCCACGGCTTGCTTCACCAGCTACTACTAGGGTGTGCTGCAAAGAGAACAAAATTTTATGAATAAGCAAGAAATGTCTATATATTTTTTGCATCTGATCAGCCATTTCCTGCAAAAAGAAAAAGCTAGATATGAAAGGGGAAAATTTTCATTCCTATCACTCCTCTTATGCCAAGAGGGATGGGGGATGAGTATGTATGAGAAATAAATTGACACAGCCCAAAGGGATTTCTCCCCGTCTTCTCCTTTTCTGCATGAAGGGACGGAGAGGTGGGGGGGTCACCGAATTAATGAAGCAGCCTTGCTGTGGTTGTGCTGTGTCTTGTGACACTGCTTCTGACCCAGGGCAGTGGATAGGATGCAGGGATGACCCATCATCCAGAAGCTGCCAAGATGTGAGGGAGGGAAGAGGATGGAGGGGAGTGGAGTATGTAGGGGATGGAATGGGTGGGAGTGCTTTCTGTGCCTTTTTCTTTTTAGCTACCTCCCATGTAAGGGGGAAAAGAGCCTTTGGTATATGTAATGTAATGTAATCACTCCTCACTTCAACTGTCTGAAGACTGCATCTCATTACTTTCCCAACATTACTGCTGGTTCATCCCTAGTGCACCCCTCTCCTGAAGGCATTATCACAATGGGCTATTTTTCTCCAACTGTTGGAGCAGGTTTGCAGCCCACAGCTTTCTGGAAGGAATCTAATATACATACATACATACATATACCAAGGCTTTTTCCCCCTTACAAGGGGGGTAGCCAAAAAGAAAAAGGCACAAAATCATTCCCACCCATTCCATCCCTGAATACACTCCACTCCCCTCCATCCTCCCTCTTATCTTAGCACCTCCTGAATGATGGGTCATCCCTGCACCTTGTCCACTGCCCTGGGTCAGAAGCAGTGTCGCAAGTCACAGCAAGGCCGCTTCATTAAATCGGCGACCCCCCCTCTCCGTCCCCCCATTGCATAAAATGAGAGGACGGGGAGAAATCCCTTCGGGTTGCGTCAAATTTTGCTCACACATACTACCTCACCCCCCATCCACCCGCCCATTCCACCTCATGCAATCACAACATCATCCATATACAACCATTCTCCATTCACCCCTGTCTTCTGTCCTCTCCCGTCCTTTCTCAACAGACATTCCCCTCTTCCCCAAAGCCCCCTTCACCCCATCCATCCACCTCATCCTAGGACGTCCTCTCATGTTCACTCCCTCCACATCTGCCTTCCATACCTCCTTTACTAGTCTTTCTTCACTCATTCTTTCCATGTGTCCAAACCATCCTAATACTCTTTCATCCACCCTATCTCCCAGCTCCCTTTCCACCCCTGTTCTCCTCCTCACTTCCTCATTTCTCACTCTATCTAGCCTAGTAACCTCCATCATACTTCTCAGACACTTCATCTCAAACACATTCAAGTTCCTTCTCTCTTCCTCTCTCATGTTCCATGTTTCTGCTCCATACAGTGCTGTTGGCACAATCACTCCTTCATACAGTCTCCTCTTAGCATCCATTCCCAGATTCCTATTCCTCATTACACTTTTTAAACCACCAAGTCATTTACTCGCTTCTCTCAATCTACATTCTACCTCCACCTTCACTCCACCCTTTCCTGCCACATTTGCACCCAAATATCTAAAACTATCCACTTCCTCCAGTTGCTCTCCCTTAATGCTCATTTCCAGATTACTGCCACTTTCACCCCTTGTACATCTCATCACCTTACTTTTACCCACATTTATCTTCAGCTTTCTTCTATCACACACTCTCCCAAACTCTGTCACCAGCTTCCTCAATCCCTCCTCCGATCCTGCCACAAGCTCAGTGTCGTCCGCAAACAACAGCTGGCTCACCTCCCACTTTTCTCCATTTTCTTTAACCATCTCCAATCCCTGACCCACTACCCTTGCATTTACCTCTCGCACCACCCCATCCATGTATAAGTTGAACAGCCAGGGTGATATAACGCATCCCTGACGAAGTCCCGCCTTTACCTCAAACCACTCACTCTCTCCATTTCTAATCCTGACACAAACTCTACTACTCTCATAAAAACTCTTGACAGCTCCCAAAAGCTTTCCTCCTATCCCGTATATCCGCATAACCTCCCACAGTGCCTTTCTGTCTACCCTGTCGTAAGCCTTTTCCAGATCCATAAAGGCCCAGAAAACATCCTTCCCCTTTCCTATAGCTTTCTCACATATCTGTCTTACCACAAAAATCTGATCTACACAACCTCTACCTGTCCTAAACCCACACTGTTCCTCACCAATTACTCCCTCTGTTCCTCTCCTAATCCTCTCAATCAAGATCCGCCCATAAGCCTTCCCAACTACACTTAACAAGCTAATCCCTCTGAAACTACTACATTCACACTTGTCCCCCTTTCCCTTGTAAAGTGGAACTATACAGGCACTCCTCCAGTCCTCTGGCACTCTACCCTCTCTCCAGCAAACATTGAATAACCTCACCAACCAGTCCACCATCACTATACCTCCTTTTTTAAGACATTCTGCATGGCATCCATCCAGACCAGGTGCCTTACCTGCTTTCATCATCTTAACTGCTGCCTTCACTTCATCTTTCCTTATTTCTCTTCCATTTTCCTCACTCATCACTCTCATTTTTTTTAGCATTTCCCACTGCAGCTATCTTTCCCTCCCTATCCTCCTTCACATTAAGCAACTCCCTAAAATATTCTGCCCATCTTCCCCTTACTGCCTTCTCCTCCATTATCATCTCTCCATCTGCACCTTTTACCTTTTCTTCTCTACTTGATTCGCCTCCTCTTCTCTTAATTTCTTTCCAAAACATCTTTTTATTACTTTCAAAATTTTCTGTCATACTCTTACCCCATTTTACATCTGCTCTTCTCTTTGCCTCCTTTACCTTTTTCTTTACTTCTCTTTTCTTTTCCCTGTACTTCTCATATGACTCCCTCGTCCTACTTTGTAACCAATCTGTGAAAGGTCGCTTCTTCTCTTCTACAACCTTCTTTGTTTCCTCATCCCACCATTCACTACCCTTCCTCCTATTTCCTCCTGACCTTCTTATCCAACCCATTTCAGTAACCCATTCCAACCTAATCTTTCACTGAAACTATACCTTATCACCCCACCCGGCCAGCAAAATAAAACTGCCAAGTCAGTACTTTTCCCACTCCCTTATTTTCTAAAGCCAAACCCAGACTCCCTCCCCCAGGCCTTCTGGTGCAGGTCCTCGGACATGTGTATGGACGTGGACTTGCCTGTATCTTTGAGTTGACCAACTATTAAGATATTAATAAATTTTAGTATAAAATTATATCAAATGTATCATTGTGTTTAATTTTATCCCCAAGTTTTTTGGAAGAAAATTGAACTGCCAAGCCCTTCTATTGGAAAAAGAACAAAAATTCTGGGCTTCACTTTTGATATTCACATGTCCTGCAGCCAACATGTCAAAGATCTAACAGTGAGAATCAACAAGAAAATAAATCTACTAAAATTTATTGCAAGCATTGATTTCAGACAACCAAAGGAAACTAATTAGTCTTCTAACAGTTCATAAGAACCACCCTTAGACTACACTTCCACACAATTGTTCCCAGCAACTGGCAAGACAAACAAAGCATTGAGAGCCAGCTTGCATCGAAACCATTCCAATAGGACAACCTACACACATACAAGCAAAAATACTCCTTATAGAATATAATATGAACATGAGAGGTATACAATTCTATGCAAGAGCACTACTTCATGCATCCATCTCATATCACACAAGCACTCCCATACCAGCTGAACAAAATGCTATATATCCATCTAATACTCCCATCCCATACCCAAATATTACTGAAGATACATTGTTCCTACTCTTTCTCTACTCCAGGAAAAGACCCAGCTATCCAGGAGAAACTATAGAAGATGTGATGGAGTACCACAACTACACCACACCACGGTCTTTGGCACTTTAATATGCTAATTTGTTCAGCCCACGGTGACCGTGGCGCGGTTTGCGTTAAATATCGTAAGTCAAGTTCCTTTTGAGCTCGGCCACGGTGGGCCGTCGTATCGGCACTTTTAACATACTAAAGTGCTCTGCCAGCTTGCGTTCAATACAGTGAAGTTCATTTTGACCTCGGCCACGGTGGGCCGCTGTATCGACACTAAAGTTGCCAACCTGGACAGTGGCGCAAATTGCGTTCAATATTGTAAATCCAGTTCATTTTGAGGTCGGTCACCGTGGGCTGTTGTATCGGCACTTTTACATGCTAAAGTGCTCTGCCCACCGTGACCGTGGCGCAGCTTGCTTTCAGTGTCGTGAGTCCCACTTTCAGCTCGGCCACGGTGGGCCGTCGTATCGGCATTTTAACATGCTAAAGTGCTCTGCCCGCTGGGAACGTGGCGCAGCTTCTGTTCAATATAGAAAGTCAGGATCATTTTGATCTCGTCCCCTGTGGCCCGTAGTATTGGCAATTTAACATGCTAAATTGCACCCTGCGTTCAATATCTAAGTAAGGTTCATTTTGGGCTCGGCCACGGTGGGCCTCGTATCGCTATTTTAACATACTAAAGTGCTCTGTCCGCAGGGAACGTGGCGCAGCTTGCGTTCTATATCGTAAGTGATTTGGTCCAAACTTGTCCCACAAGGAGAGAGTCGGATACAGTGCACATCAACGTAGACAGCAGAATCCTGAGACCAAGGGTGTGGCGGTGACAGGCCTCCAAAGTTCAGCCTTTTGGCCCAGTAAGGTCGTTTAGGCCTGTGGCAGTGATACCGTTGGCCTGACTGGTGTGCAATTGCACTGGAGGGCATCCCAGGCCGCCCTGGACCTGTGGGTGTGCTAGCGGGTAAATGGGTTGCGTTGACCAAATTGGCCCACAAGGGCCAAAATCTCAAAGGGCCCCATGGATTTCACTGGAAATCCGAAGGTCAGGGATTTGGTCCATACTTGTCCGACAAGGAGAGAGTCGGACACAGTGCACATCAACGTAGACAGCAGAATCCTGAGACCAAGGGTGTGGCGGTGACAGGCCTCCAAAGTTCGGCCTTATAGCCCAGTAAGGTCGTTTAGGCATGTGGCAGGGATACCGTTGGCCTGACTGGTGTGCATTACCACTGGAGGGCATCCCAAGCCGCCCTGGACCTGTGGGTGTGCTAGCGGGGAAATGGGTGGAGTTGACCAAATTGGCCCAAAATGGACCAAATTTAGTGGAAGTGCGACGGTCAGCGAGTTGGTCCATTCTTCTCCCACATGGAGAGGGGCGGCTACAGTGCACAGCGACGTTGAAATCAGACCGCTGAGACCAAGGGGGTGGGGGCGAGACTCCTCCAAAGCTGGGCCTTTTGGCCCAGTAATGCCCTTTAGGCCTGTGGCAGGGATACCCTTGGCCTGACTGATGTGCAATTGGACTGGAGGACATCCCAGGCCGCCCTGGACCTGTGGGCGTGCTAGCGGGGAAATGGGTGGAGTTGACCAAATTGGCCCAAAATGGACAAAATCTCAAAGGGGGTCCCCCATGGATTTCAGTGGAAATCCCAAGGTCAGCGATTTGGTCCAAACTTCTCCCACAAGGAGGGAGTCGGCTACAGTGCACAGCGACGTTGAAATCAGACCGCTGAGACCAAGGGGGTGGGGGCGAGACTCCTCCAAAGCTGGGCCTTTTGGCCCAGTAATGCCCTTTAGGCCTGTGGCAGGGATACCCTTGGCCTGACTGATGTGCAATTGGACTGGAGGACATCCCAGGCCGCCCTGGACCTGTGGGCGTGCTAGCGGGGAAATGGGTGGAGTTGACCAAATTGGCCCAAAATGGACCAAATCTCAAAGGGGGGACCCCATGGATTTTTAGTGGAAATCCCAAGGTCAGCGATTTGGTCCAAACTTCTCCCACAAGGAGAGGGTCGGCTACAGTGCACAGGAACGTTGAAATCAGACCGCTGAGACCAAGGGGGTGGGGGTGAGACCCCTCCAAATCTGGGCCTTTTGGCCCAGTAATGACGTTTAGGCCTGTGGCAGGGATACCCTTGGCCTGACTGATGTGCAATTGGACTGGAGGGCATCCCAGGCCGCCCTGGACCTGTGGGCGTGCTAGCGGGGAAATGGGTGGAGTTGACCAAATTGGCCCAAAATGGACCAAATCTCAAAGGGGGGACCCCATGGATTTTTAGTGGAAATCCCAAGGTCAGCGATTTGGTCCAAACTTCTCCCACAAGGAGAGGGTCGGCTACAGTGCACAGCAACGTTGAAATCAGACCGCTGAGACCAAGGGGGTGGGGGTGAGACCCCTCCAAAGCTGGGCCTTTTGGCCCAGTAATGCCGTTTAGGCCTGTGGCAGCGATACCCTTGGCCTGACTGATGTGCAATTGGACTGGAGGGCATCCCAGGCCGCCCTGGACCTGTGGGCGTGCTAGCGGGGAAATGGGTGGAGTTGACCAAATTGGCCCAAAATGGACCAAATCTCAAAGGGGGGACCCCATGGATTTTTAGTGGAAATCCCAAGGTCAGCGATTTGGTCCAAACTTCTCCCACAAGGAGAGGGTCGGCTACAGTGCACAGCAACGTTGAAATCAGACCGCTGAGACCAAGGGGGTGGGGGTGAGACCCCTCCAAAGCTGGGCCTTTTGGCCCTGTAATGCCGTTTAGGCCTGTGGCAGGGATACCCTTGGCCTGACTGATGTGCAATTGGACTGGAGGGCATCCCAGGCCGCCCTGGACCTGTGGGCGTGCTAGCGGGGAAATGGGTGGAGTTGACCAAATTGGCCCAAAATGGACCAAATCTCAAAGGGGGGACCCCATGGATTTTTAGTGGAAATCCCAAGGTCAGCGATTTGGTCCAAACTTCTCCCACAAGGAGAGGGTCGGCTACAGTGCACAGGAACGTTGAAATCAGACCGCTGAGACCAAGGGGGTGGGGGTGAGACCCCTCCAAATCTGGGCCTTTTGGCCCAGTAATGCCGTTTAGGCCTGTGGCAGGGATACCCTTGGCCTGACTGATGTGCAATTGGACTGGAGGGCATCCCAGGCCGCCCTGGACCTGTGGGTGTGCTAGCGGGGAAATGGGTGGAGTTGACCAAATTGGCCCAAAATGGACCAAATCTCAAAGGGGGGACCCCATGGATTTTTAGTGGAAATCCCAAGGTCAGCGATTTGGTCCAAACTTCTCCCACAAGGAGAGGGTCGGCTACAGTGCACAGCAACGTTGAAATCAGACCGCTGAGACCAAGGGGGTGGGGGTGAGACCCCTCCAAAGCTGGGCCTTTTGGCCCAGTAATGCCGTTTAGGCCTGTGGCAGCGATACCCTTGGCCTGACTGATGTGCAATTGGACTGGAGGGCATCCCAGGCCGCCCTGGACCTGTGGGCGTGCTAGCGGGGAAATGGGTGGAGTTGACCAAATTGGCCCAAAATGGACCAAATCTCAAAGGGGGGACCCCATGGATTTTTAGTGGAAATCCCAAGGTCAGCGATTTGGTCCAAACTTCTCCCACAAGGAGAGGGTCGGCTACAGTGCACAGCAACGTTGAAATCAGACCGCTGAGACCAAGGGGGCGGGGGTGAGACCCCTCCAAAGCTGGGCCTTTTGGCCCAGTAATGCCGTTTAGGCCTGTGGCAGGGATACCCTTGGCCTGACTGATGTGCAATTGGACTGGAGGGCATCCCAGGCCGCCCTGGACCTGTGGGCGTGCTAGCGGGGAAATGGGTGGAGTTGACCAAATTGGCCCAAAATGGACCAAATCTCAAAGGGGGGACCCCATGGATTTTTAGTGGAAATCCCAAGGTCAGCGATTTGGTCCAAACTTCTCCCACAAGGAGAGGGTCGGCTACAGTGCACAGGAACGTTGAAATCAGACCGCTGAGACCAAGGGGGCGGGGGTGAGACCCCTCCAAAGCTGGGCCTTTTGGCCCTGTAATGCCGTTTAGGCCTGTGGCAGGGATACCCTTGGCCTGACTGATGTGCAATTGGACTGGAGGGCATCCCAGGCCGCCCTGGACCTGTGGGCGTGCTAGCGGGGAAATGGGTGGAGTTGACCAAATTGGCCCAAAATGGACCAAATCTCAAAGGGGGGACCCCATGGATTTTTAGTGGAAATCCCAAGGTCAGCGATTTGGTCCAAACTTCTCCCACAAGGAGAGGGTCGGCTACAGTGCACAGCAACGTTGAAATCAGACCGCTGAGACCAAGGGGGTGGGGGTGAGACCCCTCCAAAACTGGGCCTTTTGGCCCAGTAATGCCGTTTAGGCCTGTGGCAGGGATACCCTTGGCCTGACTGATGTGCAATTGGTCTGGAGGGCATCCCAGGCCGCCCTGGACCTGTGGGCGTGCTAGCGGGGAAATGGGTGGAGTTGACCAAATTGGCCCAAAATGGACCAAATCTCAAAGGGGGGACCCCATGGATTTATAGTGGAAATCCCAAGGTCAGCGATTTGGTCCAAACTTCTCCCACAAGGAGAGGGTCGGCTACAGTGCACAGGAACGTTGAAATCAGACCTCTTAGTGAATGGTGGTGTGTGTGTGTCCCTTCCTAAGCCGGGCCTTTTGGCCCTGTAATGCCGTTTAGGCCTGTGGCAGCGATACCCTCGGCCTGACTGTTGTGCAATTGGACTGGAGGGCATCCCAGGGCGCCCTGGACCTGTGGGCGTGCTAGCGGGGAAATGGGTGGAGTTGACCAAATTGGCCCAAAATGGACCAAATCTCAGAGGGGGTCCCCCATGGATTTTTAGTGGAAATCCCAAGGTCAGCGATTTGGTCCAAACTTCTCCCACAAGGAGAGAGTCCGGTACAGTGCACAGCAAGGTTGAAATCAGCCCGCTGAGACCAAGGGTGTGGTGGTGACACCCCTCCAAAATTGGGCCTTTTGGCCCAGTAATGCCGTTTAGGCCTGTGGCAGGGATACCCTTGGCCTGACTGATGTGCAATTGGACTGGAGGGCAGCCCAGGGCGCCCTGGACCTGTGGTTGTGCTAGCGGGGAAATGGGTGGAGTTGACCAAATTGGCCCAAAATGGACAAAATCTCAAAGGGGGGACCCCATGGATTTTTAGTGGAAATCCCAAGGTCAGCGATTTGGTCCAAACTTCTCCCACAAGGAGAGGGTCGGCTACAGTGCACAGCAACGTTGAAATCAGACCGCTGAGACCAAGGGGGTGGGGGTGAGACCCCTCCAAAGCTGGGCCTTTTGGCCCTGTAATGCCGTTTAGGCCTGTGGCAGGGATACCCTTGGCCTGACTGATGTGCAATTGGACTGGAGGGCATCCCAGGCCGCCCTGGACCTGTGGGCGTGCTAGCGGGGAAATGGGTGGAGTTGACCAAATTGGCCCAAAATGGACCAAATCTCAAAGGGGGGACCCCATGGATTTTTAGTGGAAATCCCAATGTCAGCGATTTGGTCCAAACTTTTCCCACAAGGAGAGGGTCGGCTACAGTGCACAGCAACGTTGAAATCAGACCGCTGAGACTAAGGGGGCGGGGGTGAGACCCCTCCAAAGCTGGGCCTTTTGGCCCAGTAATGCCGTTTAGGCCTGTGGCAGCGATACCCTTGGCCTGACTGATGTGCAATTGGACTGGAGGGCATCCCAGGCCGCCCTGGACCTGTGGGCGTGCTAGCGGGGAAATGGGTGGAGTTGACCAAATTGGCCCAAAATGGACCAAATCTCAAAGGGGGGACCCCATGGATTTTTAGTGGAAATCCCAAGGTCAGCGATTTGGTCCAAACTTCTCCCACAAGGAGAGGGTCGGCTACAGTGCACAGCAACGTTGAAATCAGACCGCTGAGACCAAGGGGGTGGGGGTGAGACCCCTCCAAAGCTGGGCCTTTTGGCCCAGTAATGCCGTTTAGGCCTGTGGCAGGGATACCCTTGGCCTGACTGATGTGCAATTGGACTGGAGGGCATCCCAGGCCGCCCTGGACCTGTGGGCGTGCTAGCGGGGAAATGGGTGGAGTTGACCAAATTGGCCCAAAATGGACCAAATCTCAAAGGGGGGACCCCATGGATTTTTAGTGGAAATCCCAAGGTCAGCGATTTGGTCCAAACTTCTCCCACAAGGAGAGGGTCGGCTACAGTGCACAGCAACGTTGAAATCAGACCGCTGAGACCAAGGGGGGGGTGAGACCCCTCCAAAGCTGGGCCTTTTGGCCCAGTAATGCCGTTTAGGCCTGTGGCAGGGATACCCTTGGCCTGACTGATGTGCAATTGGACTGGAGGGCATCCCAGGCCGCCCTGGACCTGTGGGCGTGCTAGCGGGGAAATGGGTGGAGTTGACCAAATTGGCCCAAAATGGACCAAATCTCAAAGGGGGGTCCCCCATGGATTTATAGTGGAAATCCCAAGGTCAGCGATTTGGTCCAAACTTCTCCCACAAGGAGAGGGTCGGCTACAGTGCACAGGAACGTTGAAATCAGACCGCTGAGACCAAGGGGGTGGGGGTGAGACCCCGCCAAAGCTGGGCCTTGTGGCCCAGGAATGCCGTTTAGGCCTGTGGCAGGGATACCCTTGGCCTGATAGTGTCTGTATTGCACTGGAGGGCATCCCAGGCCGCCCTGGACCTGTGGGCGTGCTAGCGGGGAAATGGGTGGAGTTGACCAAATTGGCCCAAAATGGACCAAATCTCAAAGGGGGGACCCCATGGATTTTTAGTGGAAATCCCAAGGTCAGCGATTTGGTCCAAACTTCTCCCACAAGGAGGGAGTCGGCTACAGTGCACAGCAACGTTGAAATCAGACCGCTGAGACCAAGGGGGTGGGGGCGAGACCCCTCCAAAGCTGGGCCTTTTGGCCCAGTAATGCCGTTTAGGCCTGTGGCACGGATACCCTTGGCCTGACCGATGTGCAATTGGACTGGAGGGCATCCCAGGCCGCCCTTCACGTGGGTGTGCCGTAGCGGGGAAATGGGTGGGGTTGACCAAATTGGCCCAAAATGGACAAAATCTCAAAGGGGGTCCCCCATAGATTTCACTGGAAATCTCATGGTCAGCGATTTGGTCCTAACTTCCCCCACAGGGAGGGAGGGGGCTACAGTGCACAGCAACGTTGAAATCAGACCGCTGAGACCAAGGGGGTGGGGGCGAGACCCCTCCAAAGCTGGGCCTTTTGGCCCAGTAATGCCGTTTAGGCCTGTGGCACGGATACCCTTGGCCTCACTGATGTGCAATTGCACTGGAGGGCATCCCAGGCCGCCCTCCACCTGTGGGTGTGCTAGCGGGGAAATGGCTGCACTTGACCAAATTGGCCCAAAATGGACAAAATCTCAAAGGGGGTCCCCCATAGATTTCACTGGAAATCTCATGGTCAGCGATTTGGTCCTAACTTCCCCCACAGGGAGGGAGGGGGCTACAGTGCACAGCAACGTTGAAATCAGACCGCTGAGACCAAGGGGGAGGGGGCGAGACCCCTCCAAAGCTCCGCCTTTTGGCCCACGAATGACGTATAGGCCTGTGGATAGCATACGTGTGGCCTGACGTATGTGGAATTGCACTGGAGGGCATCCCAGGCCGCCCTCCACCTGTGGGTGTGCTAGCGGGGAAATGGGTGCACTTGACCAAATTGGCCCAAAATGGACCAAATCTCAAAGGGGGGACCCCATGGATTTTCACTGGAAATCTCAAGGTCAGCGATTTGGTCCAAACTTCTCGCACAAGGAGGGAGTCGGCTACAGTGCACAGCAACGTTGAAATCAGACCGCTGAGACCAAGGGGGCGGGGGTGACACCCCTCCAAAGCTCCGCCTTTTGGCCCAGGAATGCCGTTTAGGCCTGTGCCACGGATACCCTTGGCCTGACCGATGTGCAATTGGACTGGAGGGCATCCCAGGCCGCCCTCCACCTGTGGGTGTGCTAGCGGGGAAATGGGTGGACTTGACCAAATTGGCCCAAAATGGACCAAATCTCAAAGGGGGGACCCCATGGATTTTTACTGGAAATCCCAAGGTCAGCGATTTGGTCCAAACTTCTCCCACAAGGAGAGGGTCGGCTACAGTGCACAGCAACGTTCAAATCAGACCGCTGAGACCAAGGGGGTGGGGGTGACACCCCTCCAAAGATCCGCCTATTGGCCCAGTAATGCCCTTTAGGCCTGTGGCAGGGATACCCTTGGCCTGACTGATGTGCAATTGCACTGGAGGGCATCCCAGGCCGCCCTCCACCTGTGGGTGTGCTAGCGGGGAAATGGGTGCGGTTGACCAAATTGGCCCAAAATGGACAAAATCACAAAGGGGGGACCCCATAGATTTCACTGGAAATCCCAAGGTCAGCGATTTGGTCCAAACTTCTCCCACAAGGAGAGAGTCGGCTACAGTGCACAGCAACGTTGAAATCAGACCGCTGAGACCAAGGGTGTGGCGGTGACACCCCTCCAAAGTTCCGCCTTTTGGCCCAGGAATGCCGTTTAGGCCTGTGCCACGGATACCCTTGGCCTGACTGATGTGCAATTGCACTGGAGGGCATCCCAGGCCGCCCTCCACCTGTGGGTGTGCTAGCGGGGAAATGGGTGCGGTTGACCAAATTGGCCCAAAATGGACAAAATCCCAAAGGGGGACCCCATGGATTTCAGGGGAAATCCCAAGGTCAGCGATTTGGTCCAAACTTCTCCCACAAGGAGAGAGTCGGCTACAGTGCACAGCCACTTTCTACTCAGTGCGTGGAGTCCAGTCGCGTGGAGTTGAGAGCCCTCCAAAGTTCCGCCTTTTGGCCCAGGAATGCCGTTTAGGCCTGTGCCACGGATACCCTTGGCCTGACTGATGTGCAATTGCACTGGAGGGCATCCCAGGCCGCCCTCCACCTGTGGGTGTGCTAGCGGGGAAATGGCTGCACTTGACCAAATTGGCCCAAAATGGACAAAATCTCAAAGGGGGGACCCCATAGATTTCACTGCAAATCCCAAGGTCAGCGATTTGGTCCAAACTTCTCCCACAAGGAGAGAGTCGGCTACAGTGCACAGCATCGTTCAAATCAGACCGCTGAGACCAAGGGGGCGGGGCTGACACCCCTCCAAAGTTCCGCCTTTTGGCCCAGGAATGCCGTTTAGGCCTGTGCCACGGATACCCTTGGCCTGACTGATGTGCAATTGCACTGGAGGGCATCCCAGGCCGCCCTCCACCTGTGGGTGTGCTAGCGGGGAAATGGCTGCACTTGACCAAATTGGCCCAAAATGGACAAAATCTCAAAGGGGGTACCCTCATGGGTTTCACTGCAAATCCCAAGGTCAGCGATTTGGTCCAAACTTCTCCCACAAGGAGAGAGTCGGCTACAGTGCACAGCATCGTTCAAATCAGACCGCTGAGACCAAGGGGGTGGGGGTGACACCCCTCCAAAGTTCCGCCTTTTGGCCCAGGAATGCCGTTTAGGCCTGTGCCACGGATACCCTTGGCCTGACTGATGTGCAATTGCACTGGAGGGCATCCCAGGCCGCCCTCCACCTGTGGGTGTGCTAGCGGGGAAATGGGTGCACTTGACCAAATTGGCCCAAAATGGACAAAAGCTCAAAGTGGGGACCCTCATGGGTTTCACTGCAAATCCCAAGGTCAGCGATTTGGTCCAAACTTCTCCCACAAGGAGAGAGTCGGCTACAGTGCACAGCATCGTTCAAATCAGACCGCTGAGACCAAGGGCGTGGCGCTGACACCCCTCCAAAGTTCCGCCTTTTGGCCCAGGAATGCCGTTTAGGCCTGTGCCACGGATACCCTTGGCCTGACTGATGTGCAATTGCACTGGAGGGCATCCCAGGCCGCCCTCCACCTGTGGGTGTGCTAGCGGGGAAATGGCTGCACTTGACCAAATTGGCCCAAAATGGACAAAATCTCAAAGGGGGTACCCTTACGGTTTTCACTGCAAATCCCAAGGTCAGCGATTTGGTCCAAACTTCTCCCACAAGGAGAGAGTCGGCTACAGTGCACAGCATCGTTCAAATCAGACCGCTGAGACCAAGGGGGCGGGGCTGACACCCCTCCAAAGTTCCGCCTTTTGGCCCAGGAATGCCGTTTAGGCCTGTGCCACGGATACCCTTGGCCTGACTGATGTGCAATTGCACTGGAGGGCATCCCAGGCCGCCCTCCACCTGTGGGTGTGCTAGCGGGGAAATGGCTGCACTTGACCAAATTGGCCCAAAATGGACAAAATCTCAAAGGGGGTCCCCCATAGATTTCACTGGAAATCTCAAGGTCAGCGATTTGGTCCTAACTTCCCCCACAGGGAGGGAGGGGGCTACAGTGCACAGCAACGTTGAAATCAGACAGCTGAGACCAAGGGGGCGGGGCTGACACCCCTCCAAAGTTCCGCCTTTTGGCCCAGGAATGCCGTTTAGGCCTGTGCCACGGATACCCTTGGCCTGACTGATGTGCAATTGCACTGGAGGGCATCCCAGGCCGCCCTCCACCTGTGGGTGTGCTAGCGGGGAAATGGCTGCACTTGACCAAATTGGCCCAAAATGGACAAAATCTCAAAGGGGGTACCCCACGGATTTTCACTGCAAATCCCAAGGTCAGCGATTTGGTCCAAACTTCTCCCACAAGGAGAGAGTCGGCTACAGTGCACAGCATCGTTCAAATCAGACCGCTGAGACCAAGGGGCGGGGGTGACACCCCTCCAAAGTTCCGCCTTTTGGCCCAGGAATGCCGTTTAGGCCTGTGCCACGGATACCCTTGGCCTGACTGATGTGCAATTGCACTGGAGGGCATCCCAGGCCGCCCTCCACCTGTGGGTGTGCTAGCGGGGAAATGGCTGCACTTGACCAAATTGGCCCAAAATGGACAAAATCTCAAAGGGGGTACCCCATGGATTTCACTGCAAATCCCAAGGTCAGCGATTTGGTCCAAACTTCTCCCACAAGGAGAGAGTCGGCTACAGTGCACAGCATCGTTCAAATCAGACCGCTGAGACCAAGGGCGTGGCGCTGACACCCCTCCAAAGTTCCGCCTTTTGGCCCAGGAATGCCGTTTAGGCCTGTGCCACGGATACCCTTGGCCTGACTGATGTGCAATTGCACTGGAGGGCATCCCAGGCCGCCCTCCACCTGTGGGTGTGCTAGCGGGGAAATGGCTGCACTTGACCAAATTGGCCCAAAATGGACAAAATCTCAAAGGGGAGACCCATGGGTTTCACTGCAAATCCCAAGGTCAGCGATTTGGTCCAAACTTCTCCCACAAGGAGAGAGTCGGCTACAGTGCACAGCAACGTTCAAATCAGACCGCTGAGACCAAGGGCGCGGGGTGACACCCCTCCAAAGTTCCGCCTTTTGGCCCAGGAATGCCGTTTAGGCCTGTGCCACGGATACCCTTGGCCTGACTGATGTGCAATTGCACTGGAGGGCATCCCAGGCCGCCCTCCACCTGTGGGTGTGCTAGCGGGGAAATGGCTGCACTTGACCAAATTGGCCCAAAATGGACAAAATCTCAAAGGGGGTAGCAATCCTCTTTACACAGCAAAACACAAGGTCAGCGATTTGGTCCAAACTTCTCCCACAAGGAGAGAGTCGGCTGCAGTGCACAGCATCGTTCAAATCAGACCGCTGAGACCAAGGGGGCGGGGCTGACACCCCTCCAAAGTTCCGCCTTTTGGCCCAGGAATGCCGTTTAGGCCTGTGCCACGGATACCCTTGGCCTGACTGATGTGCAATTGCACTGGAGGGCATCCCAGGCCGCCCTCCACCTGTGGGTGTGCTAGCGGGGAAATGGCTGCACTTGACCAAATTGGCCCAAAATGGACAAAATCTCAAAGGGGGTACCCTAACGGGTTTCACTGCAAATCCCAAGGTCAGCGATTTGGTCCAAACTTCTCCCACAAGGAGAGAGTCGGCTACAGTGCACAGCCGGGGTCTAATCAGACAGCTGGGTCCAAGGGGGTGGAGCTGTCACCCCTCCAAAGTTCCGCCTTTTGGCCCAGGAATGCCGTTTAGGCCTGTGCCACGGATACCCTTGGCCTGACTGATGTGCAATTGCACTGGAGGGCATCCCAGGCCGCCCTCCACCTGTGGGTGTGCTAGCGGGGAAATGGCTGCACTTGACCAAATTGGCCCAAAATGGACAAAATCTCAAAGGGGGTACCCTTACGGGTTTCACTGCAAATCCCAAGGTCAGCGATTTGGTCCAAACTTCTCCCACAAGGAGAGAGTCGGCTACAGTGCACAGCAACGTTCAAATCAGACCGCTGAGACCAAGGGCGTGGCGCTGACACCCCTCCAAAGTTCCGCCTTTTGGCCCAGGAATGCCGTTTAGGCCTGTGCCACGGATACCCTTGGCCTGACTGATGTGCAATTGCACTGGAGGGCATCCCAGGCCGCCCTCCACCTGTGGGTGTGCTAGCGGGGAAATGGCTGCACTTGACCAAATTGGCCCAAAATGGACAAAATCTCAAAGGGGGTACCCTTACGGGTTTCACTGCAAATCCCAAGGTCAGCGATTTGGTCCAAACTTCTCCCACAAGGAGAGAGTCGGCTACAGTGCACAGCATCGTTCAAATCAGACCGCTGAGACCAAGGGCGTGGCGCTGACACCCCTCCAAAGTTCCGCCTTTTGGCCCAGGAATGCCGTTTAGGCCTGTGCCACGGATACCCTTGGCCTGACTGATGTGCAATTGCACTGGAGGGCATCCCAGGCCGCCCTCCACCTGTGGGTGTGCTAGCGGGGAAATGGCTGCACTTGACCAAATTGGCCCAAAATGGACAAAATCTCAAAGGGGGTACCCTTACGGGTTTCACTGCAAATCCCAAGGTCAGCGATTTGGTCCAAACTTCTCCCACAAGGAGAGAGTCGGCTACAGTGCACAGCATCGTTCAAATCAGACCGCTGAGACCAAGGGCGTGGCGCTGACACCCCTCCAAAGTTCCGCCTTTTGGCCCAGGAATGCCGTTTAGGCCTGTGCCACGGATACCCTTGGCCTGACTGATGTGCAATTGCACTGGAGGGCATCCCAGGCCGCCCTCCACCTGTGGGTGTGCTAGCGGGGAAATGGCTGCACTTGACCAAATTGGCCCAAAATGGACAAAATCTCAAAGGGGGTACCCTTACGGGTTTCACTGCAAATCCCAAGGTCAGCGATTTGGTCCAAACTTCTCCCACAAGGAGAGAGTCGGCTACAGTGCACAGCATCGTTCAAATCAGACCGCTGAGACCAAGGGCGGGGCGCTGACACCCCTCCAAAGTTCCGCCTTTTGGCCCAGGAATGCCGTTTAGGCCTGTGCCACGGATACCCTTGGCCTGACTGATGTGCAATTGCACTGGAGGGCATCCCAGGCCGCCCTCCACCTGTGGGTGTGCTAGCGGGGAAATGGCTGCACTTGACCAAATTGGCCCAAAATGGACAAAATCTCAAAGGGGGTACCCTTACGGGTTTCACTGCAAATCCCAAGGTCAGCGATTTGGTCCAAACTTCTCCCACAAGGAGAGAGTCGGCTACAGTGCACAGCATCGTTCAAATCAGACCGCTGAGACCACGGGCGCGGCGCTGACACCCCTCCAAAGTTCCGCCTTTTGGCCCAGGAATGCCGTTTAGGCCTGTGCCACGGATACCCTTGGCCTGACTGATGTGCAATTGCACTGGAGGGCATCCCAGGCCGCCCTCCACCTGTGGGTGTGCTAGCGGGGAAATGGCTGCACTTGACCAAATTGGCCCAAAATGGACAAAATCTCAAAGGGGGTACCCTTACGGGTTTCACTGCAAATCCCAAGGTCAGCGATTTGGTCCAAACTTCTCCCACAAGGAGAGAGTCGGCTACAGTGCACAGCAACGTTCAAATCAGACCCCATCGGACAAGGGGGGGGGGCTGACACCCCTCCAAAGTTCCGCCTTTTGGCCCAGGAATGCCGTTTAGGCCTGTGCCACGGATACCCTTGGCCTGACTGATGTGCAATTGCACTGGAGGGCATCCCAGGCCGCCCTCCACCTGTGGGTGTGCTAGCGGGGAAATGGCTGCACTTGACCAAATTGGCCCAAAATGGACAAAATCTCAAAGGGGGTACCCTTACGGGTTTCACTGCAAATCCCAAGGTCAGCGATTTGGTCCAAACTTCTCCCACAAGGAGAGAGTCGGCTACAGTGCACAGCATCGTTCAAATCAGACCGCTGAGACCAAGGGCGTGGGGCTGACACCCCTCCAAAGTTCCGCCTTTTGGCCCAGGAATGCCGTTTAGGCCTGTGCCACGGATACCCTTGGCCTGACTGATGTGCAATTGCACTGGAGGGCATCCCAGGCCGCCCTCCACCTGTGGGTGTGCTAGCGGGGAAATGGCTGCACTTGACCAAATTGGCCCAAAATGGACAAAATCTCAAAGGGGGTACCATTAAGGGTTTCACTGCAAATCCCAAGGTCAGCGATTTGGTCCAAACTTCTCCCACAAGGAGAGAGTCGGCTACAGTGCACAGCATCGTTCAAATCAGACCGCTGAGACCAAGGGCGCTGAGCTGACACCCCTCCAAAGTTCCGCCTTTTGGCCCAGGAATGCCGTTTAGGCCTGTGCCACGGATACCCTTGGCCTGACTGATGTGCAATTGCACTGGAGGGCATCCCAGGCCGCCCTCCACCTGTGGGTGTGCTAGCGGGGAAATGGCTGCACTTGACCAAATTGGCCCAAAATGGACAAAATCTCAAAGGGGGTACCCTTACGGGTTTCACTGCAAATCCCAAGGTCAGCGATTTGGTCCAAACTTCTCCCACAAGGAGAGAGTCGGCTACAGTGCACAGCAACGTTCAAATCAGACCGCTGAGACCACGGGCGATGTGCTGACACCCCTCCAAAGTTCCGCCTTTTGGCCCAGGAATGCCGTTTAGGCCTGTGCCACGGATACCCTTGGCCTGACTGATGTGCAATTGCACTGGAGGGCATCCCAGGCCGCCCTCCACCTGTGGGTGTGCTAGCGGGGAAATGGCTGCACTTGACCAAATTGGCCCAAAATGGACAAAATCTCAAAGGGGGTACGCTGTCGGGTTGCACGGGAAATCCCAAGGTCAGCGATTTGGTCCAAACTTCTCCCACAAGGAGAGAGTCGGCTACAGTGCACAGCATCGTTCAAATCAGACCGCTGAGACCAAGGGGGCGGGGCTGACACCCCTCCAAAGTTCCGCCTTTTGGCCCAGGAATGCCGTTTAGGCCTGTGCCACGGATACCCTTGGCCTGACTGATGTGCAATTGCACTGGAGGGCATCCCAGGCCGCCCTCCACCTGTGGGTGTGCTAGCGGGGAAATGGCTGCACTTGACCAAATTGGCCCAAAATGGACAAAATCTCAAAGGGGGTACCCTTACGGGTTTCACTGCAAATCCCAAGGTCAGCGATTTGGTCCAAACTTCTCCCACAAGGAGAGAGTCGGCTACAGTGCACAGCAACGTTCAAATCAGACCGCTGAGACCAAGGGCGTGGGGCTGACACCCCTCCAAAGTTCCGCCTTTTGGCCCAGGAATGCCGTTTAGGCCTGTGCCACGGATACCCTTGGCCTGACTGATGTGCAATTGCACTGGAGGGCATCCCAGGCCGCCCTCCACCTGTGGGTGTGCTAGCGGGGAAATGGCTGCACTTGACCAAATTGGCCCAAAATGGACAAAATCTCAAAGGGGGTACCCTTACGGGTTTCACTGCAAATCCCAAGGTCAGCGATTTGGTCCAAACTTCTCCCACAAGGAGAGAGTCGGCTACAGTGCACAGCAGCGTTCAAATCAGACCGCTGAGACCAAGGGGCGGGGCTGACACCCCTCCAAAGTTCCGCCTTTTGGCCCAGGAATGCCGTTTAGGCCTGTGCCACGGATACCCTTGGCCTGACTGATGTGCAATTGCACTGGAGGGCATCCCAGGCCGCCCTCCACCTGTGGGTGTGCTAGCGGGGAAATGGCTGCACTTGACCAAATTGGCCCAAAATGGACAAAATCTCAAAGGGGGTACCCTTACGGGTTTCACTGCAAATCCCAAGGTCAGCGATTTGGTCCAAACTTCTCCCACAAGGAGAGAGTCGGCTACAGTGCACAGCAACGTTCAAATCAGACCGCTGAGACCAAGGGGGACGCGCTGACACCCCTCCAAAGTTCCGCCTTTTGGCCCAGGAATGCCGTTTAGGCCTGTGCCACGGATACCCTTGGCCTGACTGATGTGCAATTGCACTGGAGGGCATCCCAGGCCGCCCTCCACCTGTGGGTGTGCTAGCGGGGAAATGGCTGCACTTGACCAAATTGGCCCAAAATGGACAAAATCTCAAAGGGGGTACCCTTACGGGTTTCACTGCAAATCCCAAGGTCAGCGATTTGGTCCAAACTTCTCCCACAAGGAGAGAGTCGGCTACAGTGCACAGCAACGTTCAAATCAGACCGCTGAGACCAAGGGCGTGGCGCTGACACCCCTCCAAAGTTCCGCCTTTTGGCCCAGGAATGCCGTTTAGGCCTGTGCCACGGATACCCTTGGCCTGACTGATGTGCAATTGCACTGGAGGGCATCCCAGGCCGCCCTCCACCTGTGGGTGTGCTAGCGGGGAAATGGCTGCACTTGACCAAATTGGCCCAAAATGGACAAAATCTCAAAGGGGGTACCCTTACGGGTTTCACTGCAAATCCCAAGGTCAGCGATTTGGTCCAAACTTCTCCCACAAGGAGAGAGTCGGCTACAGTGCACAGCAGCGTTCAAATCAGACCGCTGGGACCGAGGGGGGGGGGCTGACACCCCTCCAAAGTTCCGCCTTTTGGCCCAGGAATGCCGTTTAGGCCTGTGCCACGGATACCCTTGGCCTGACTGATGTGCAATTGCACTGGAGGGCATCCCAGGCCGCCCTCCACCTGTGGGTGTGCTAGCGGGGAAATGGCTGCACTTGACCAAATTGGCCCAAAATGGACAAAATCTCAAAGGGGGTACCCTTACGGGTTTCACTGCAAATCCCAAGGTCAGCGATTTGGTCCAAACTTCTCCCACAAGGAGAGAGTCGGCTACAGTGCACAGCAACGTTAAAATCAGGCCGCTGAGAGCAAGGGCGGGGGGCTGACACCCCTCCAAAGTTCCGCCTTTTGGCCCAGGAATGCCGTTTAGGCCTGTGCCACGGATACCCTTGGCCTGACTGATGTGCAATTGCACTGGAGGGCATCCCAGGCCGCCCTCCACCTGTGGGTGTGCTAGCGGGGAAATGGCTGCACTTGACCAAATTGGCCCAAAATGGACAAAATCTCAAAGGGGGTACCCTTACGGGTTTCACTGCAAATCCCAAGGTCAGCGATTTGGTCCAAACTTCTCCCACAAGGAGAGAGTCGGCTACAGTGCACAGCAACGTTCAAATAAGACCGCTGAGACCAAGGGGCGGGGCTGACACCCCTCCAAAGTTCCGCCTTTTGGCCCAGGAATGCCGTTTAGGCCTGTGCCACGGATACCCTTGGCCTGACTGATGTGCAATTGCACTGGAGGGCATCCCAGGCCGCCCTCCACCTGTGGGTGTGCTAGCGGGGAAATGGCTGCACTTGACCAAATTGGCCCAAAATGGACAAAATCTCAAAGGGGGTACCCACACGGGTTTCACTGCAAATCCCAAGGTCAGCGATTTGGTCCAAACTTCTCCCACAAGGAGAGAGTCGGCTACAGTGCACAGCATCGTTCAAATCAGACCGCTGAGACCAAGGGCGTGGCGCTGACACCCCTCCAAAGTTCCGCCTTTTGGCCCAGGAATGCCGTTTAGGCCTGTGCCACGGATACCCTTGGCCTGACTGATGTGCAATTGCACTGGAGGGCATCCCAGGCCGCCCTCCACCTGTGGGTGTGCTAGCGGGGAAATGGCTGCACTTGACCAAATTGGCCCAAAATGGACAAAATCTCAAAGGGGGTACCCTGACGGGTTTCACTGCAAATCCCAAGGTCAGCGATTTGGTCCAAACTTCTCCCACAAGGAGAGAGTCGGCTACAGTGCACAGCATCGTTCAAATCAGACCGCTGAGACCAAGGGCGTGGCGCTGACACCCCTCCAAAGTTCCGCCTTTTGGCCCAGGAATGCCGTTTAGGCCTGTGCCACGGATACCCTTGGCCTGACTGATGTGCAATTGCACTGGAGGGCATCCCAGGCCGCCCTCCACCTGTGGGTGTGCTAGCGGGGAAATGGCTGCACTTGACCAAATTGGCCCAAAATGGACAAAATCTCAAAGGGGGTACCCTTACGGGTTTCACTGCAAATCCCAAGGTCAGCGATTTGGTCCAAACTTCTCCCACAAGGAGAGAGTCGGCTACAGTGCACAGCAACGTTCAAATCAGACCGCTGAGACCAAGGGCGTGGCGCTGACACCCCTCCAAAGTTCCGCCTTTTGGCCCAGGAATGCCGTTTAGGCCTGTGCCACGGATACCCTTGGCCTGACTGATGTGCAATTGCACTGGAGGGCATCCCAGGCCGCCCTCCACCTGTGGGTGTGCTAGCGGGGAAATGGCTGCACTTGACCAAATTGGCCCAAAATGGACAAAATCTCAAAGGGGGTACCCTTACGGGTTTCACTGCAAATCCCAAGGTCAGCGATTTGGTCCAAACTTCTCCCACAAGGAGAGAGTCGGCTACAGTGCACAGCATCGTTCAAATCAGACCGCTGAGACCAAGGGCGTGGCGCTGACACCCCTCCAAAGTTCCGCCTTTTGGCCCAGGAATGCCGTTTAGGCCTGTGCCACGGATACCCTTGGCCTGACTGATGTGCAATTGCACTGGAGGGCATCCCAGGCCGCCCTCCACCTGTGGGTGTGCTAGCGGGGAAATGGCTGCACTTGACCAAATTGGCCCAAAATGGACAAAATCTCAAAGGGGGTACCCTTACGGGTTTCACTGCAAATCCCAAGGTCAGCGATTTGGTCCAAACTTCTCCCACAAGGAGAGAGTCGGCTACAGTGCACAGCATCGTTCAAATCAGACCGCTGAGACCAAGGGCGGGGCGCTGACACCCCTCCAAAGTTCCGCCTTTTGGCCCAGGAATGCCGTTTAGGCCTGTGCCACGGATACCCTTGGCCTGACTGATGTGCAATTGCACTGGAGGGCATCCCAGGCCGCCCTCCACCTGTGGGTGTGCTAGCGGGGAAATGGCTGCACTTGACCAAATTGGCCCAAAATGGACAAAATCTCAAAGGGGGTACCCTTACGGGTTTCACTGCAAATCCCAAGGTCAGCGATTTGGTCCAAACTTCTCCCACAAGGAGAGAGTCGGCTACAGTGCACAGCAACGTTCAAATCAGACCGCTGAGACCAAGGGCGGGGCGCTGACACCCCTCCAAAGTTCCGCCTTTTGGCCCAGGAATGCCGTTTAGGCCTGTGCCACGGATACCCTTGGCCTGACTGATGTGCAATTGCACTGGAGGGCATCCCAGGCCGCCCTCCACCTGTGGGTGTGCTAGCGGGGAAATGGCTGCACTTGACCAAATTGGCCCAAAATGGACAAAATCTCAAAGGGGGTACCCTTACGGGTTTCACTGCAAATCCCAAGGTCAGCGATTTGGTCCAAACTTCTCCCACAAGGAGAGAGTCGGCTACAGTGCACAGCATCGTTCAAATCAGACCGCTGAGACCAAGGGCGGGGCGCTGACACCCCTCCAAAGTTCCGCCTTTTGGCCCAGGAATGCCGTTTAGGCCTGTGCCACGGATACCCTTGGCCTGACTGATGTGCAATTGCACTGGAGGGCATCCCAGGCCGCCCTCCACCTGTGGGTGTGCTAGCGGGGAAATGGCTGCACTTGACCAAATTGGCCCAAAATGGACAAAATCTCAAAGGGGGTACCCTTACGGGTTTCACTGCAAATCCCAAGGTCAGCGATTTGGTCCAAACTTCTCCCACAAGGAGAGAGTCGGCTACAGTGCACAGCATCGTTCAAATCAGACCGCTGAGACCCAGGGGCGGGGGCGGACACCCCTCCAAAGTTCCGCCTTTTGGCCCAGGAATGCCGTTTAGGCCTGTGCCACGGATACCCTTGGCCTGACTGATGTGCAATTGCACTGGAGGGCATCCCAGGCCGCCCTCCACCTGTGGGTGTGCTAGCGGGGAAATGGCTGCACTTGACCAAATTGGCCCAAAATGGACAAAATCTCAAAGGGGGTACCCTTACGGGTTTCACTGCAAATCCCAAGGTCAGCGATTTGGTCCAAACTTCTCCCACAAGGAGAGAGTCGGCTACAGTGCACAGCATCGTTCAAATCAGACCGCTGAGACCAAGGGCGTGGGGCTGACACCCCTCCAAAGTTCCGCCTTTTGGCCCAGGAATGCCGTTTAGGCCTGTGCCACGGATACCCTTGGCCTGACTGATGTGCAATTGCACTGGAGGGCATCCCAGGCCGCCCTCCACCTGTGGGTGTGCTAGCGGGGAAATGGCTGCACTTGACCAAATTGGCCCAAAATGGACAAAATCTCAAAGGGGGTACCCTTACGGGTTTCACTGCAAATCCCAAGGTCAGCGATTTGGTCCAAACTTCTCCCACAAGGAGAGAGTCGGCTACAGTGCACAGCATCGTTCAAATCAGACCGCTGAGACCAAGGGCGTGGCGCTGACACCCCTCCAAAGTTCCGCCTTTTGGCCCAGGAATGCCGTTTAGGCCTGTGCCACGGATACCCTTGGCCTGACTGATGTGCAATTGCACTGGAGGGCATCCCAGGCCGCCCTCCACCTGTGGGTGTGCTAGCGGGGAAATGGCTGCACTTGACCAAATTGGCCCAAAATGGACAAAATCTCAAAGGGGGTACCCTTACGGGTTTCACTGCAAATCCCAAGGTCAGCGATTTGGTCCAAACTTCTCCCACAAGGAGAGAGTCGGCTACAGTGCACAGCATCGTTCAAATCAGACCGCTGGGTCCAAGGGGGGGGCGCTGACACCCCTCCAAAGTTCCGCCTTTTGGCCCAGGAATGCCGTTTAGGCCTGTGCCACGGATACCCTTGGCCTGACTGATGTGCAATTGCACTGGAGGGCATCCCAGGCCGCCCTCCACCTGTGGGTGTGCTAGCGGGGAAATGGCTGCACTTGACCAAATTGGCCCAAAATGGACAAAATCTCAAAGGGGGTACCCTTACGGGTTTCACTGCAAATCCCAAGGTCAGCGATTTGGTCCAAACTTCTCCCACAAGGAGAGAGTCGGCTACAGTGCACAGCATCGTTCAAATCAGACCGCTGAGACCAAGGGCGCGGGTCTGACACCCCTCCAAAGTTCCGCCTTTTGGCCCAGGAATGCCGTTTAGGCCTGTGCCACGGATACCCTTGGCCTGACTGATGTGCAATTGCACTGGAGGGCATCCCAGGCCGCCCTCCACCTGTGGGTGTGCTAGCGGGGAAATGGCTGCACTTGACCAAATTGGCCCAAAATGGACAAAATCTCAAAGGGGGTACCCTTACGGGTTTCACTGCAAATCCCAAGGTCAGCGATTTGGTCCAAACTTCTCCCACAAGGAGAGAGTCGGCTACAGTGCACAGCAACGTTCAAATCAGACCGCTGAGACCAAGGGGCGGGGCTGACACCCCTCCAAAGTTCCGCCTTTTGGCCCAGGAATGCCGTTTAGGCCTGTGCCACGGATACCCTTGGCCTGACTGATGTGCAATTGCACTGGAGGGCATCCCAGGCCGCCCTCCACCTGTGGGTGTGCTAGCGGGGAAATGGCTGCACTTGACCAAATTGGCCCAAAATGGACAAAATCTCAAAGGGGGTACCCTTACGGGTTTCACTGCAAATCCCAAGGTCAGCGATTTGGTCCAAACTTCTCCCACAAGGAGAGAGTCGGCTACAGTGCACAGCAGCGTTCAAATCAGACCGCTGAGACCAAGGGGCGGGGCTGACACCCCTCCAAAGTTCCGCCTTTTGGCCCAGGAATGCCGTTTAGGCCTGTGCCACGGATACCCTTGGCCTGACTGATGTGCAATTGCACTGGAGGGCATCCCAGGCCGCCCTCCACCTGTGGGTGTGCTAGCGGGGAAATGGCTGCACTTGACCAAATTGGCCCAAAATGGACAAAATCTCAAAGGGGGGACCCTTACGGGTTTCACTGCAAATCCCAAGGTCAGCGATTTGGTCCAAACTTCTCCCACAAGGAGAGAGTCGGCTACAGTGCACAGCAACGTTCAAATCAGACCGCTGAGACCAAGTGGTTTGAGCTGACACCCCTCCAAAGTTCCGCCTTTTGGCCCAGGAATGCCGTTTAGGCCTGTGCCACGGATACCCTTGGCCTGACTGATGTGCAATTGCACTGGAGGGCATCCCAGGCCGCCCTCCACCTGTGGGTGTGCTAGCGGGGAAATGGCTGCACTTGACCAAATTGGCCCAAAATGGACAAAATCTCAAAGGGGGTACCCTTACGGGTTTCACTGCAAATCCCAAGGTCAGCGATTTGGTCCAAACTTCTCCCACAAGGAGAGAGTCGGCTACAGTGCACAGCATCGTTCAAATCAGACCGCTGAGACCAAGGGCGTGGCGCTGACACCCCTCCAAAGTTCCGCCTTTTGGCCCAGGAATGCCGTTTAGGCCTGTGCCACGGATACCCTTGGCCTGACTGATGTGCAATTGCACTGGAGGGCATCCCAGGCCGCCCTCCACCTGTGGGTGTGCTAGCGGGGAAATGGCTGCACTTGACCAAATTGGCCCAAAATGGACAAAATCTCAAAGGGGGTACCCTCACGGGTTTCACTGCAAATCCCAAGGTCAGCGATTTGGTCCAAACTTCTCCCACAAGGAGAGAGTCGGCTACAGTGCACAGCAACGTTCAAATCAGACCGCTGAGACCAAGGGCGTGGCGCTGACACCCCTCCAAAGTTCCGCCTTTTGGCCCAGGAATGCCGTTTAGGCCTGTGCCACGGATACCCTTGGCCTGACTGATGTGCAATTGCACTGGAGGGCATCCCAGGCCGCCCTCCACCTGTGGGTGTGCTAGCGGGGAAATGGCTGCACTTGACCAAATTGGCCCAAAATGGACAAAATCTCAAAGGGGGTACCCTTACGGGTTTCACTGCAAATCCCAAGGTCAGCGATTTGGTCCAAACTTCTCCCACAAGGAGAGAGTCGGCTACAGTGCACAGCAACGTTCAAATCAGACCGCTGAGACCAAGGGGCGGGGGTGACACCCCTCCAAAGTTCCGCCTTTTGGCCCAGGAATGCCGTTTAGGCCTGTGCCACGGATACCCTTGGCCTGACTGATGTGCAATTGCACTGGAGGGCATCCCAGGCCGCCCTCCACCTGTGGGTGTGCTAGCGGGGAAATGGCTGCACTTGACCAAATTGGCCCAAAATGGACAAAATCTCAAAGGGGGTACCCTTACGGGTTTCACTGGAAATCCCAAGGTCAGCGATTTGGTCCAAACTTCTCCCACAAGGAGAGAGTCGGCTACAGTGCACAGCATCGTTCAAATCAGACCGCTGAGACCAAGGGCGTGGCGCTGACACCCCTCCAAAGTTCCGCCTTTTGGCCCAGGAATGCCGTTTAGGCCTGTGCCACGGATACCCTTGGCCTGACTGATGTGCAATTGCACTGGAGGGCATCCCAGGCCGCCCTCCACCTGTGGGTGTGCTAGCGGGGAAATGGCTGCACTTGACCAAATTGGCCCAAAATGGACAAAATCTCAAAGGGGGTACCCCATGGATTTCACTGGAAATCCCAAGGTCAGCGATTTGGTCCAAACTTCTCCCACAAGGAGAGAGTCGGCTACAGTGCACAGCATCGTTCAAATCAGACCGCTGAGACCAAGGGCGTGGCGCTGACACCCCTCCAAAGTTCCGCCTTTTGGCCCAGGAATGCCGTTTAGGCCTGTGCCACGGATACCCTTGGCCTGACTGATGTGCAATTGCACTGGAGGGCATCCCAGGCCGCCCTCCACCTGTGGGTGTGCTAGCGGGGAAATGGCTGCACTTGACCAAATTGGCCCAAAATGGACAAAATCTCAAAGGGGGTACCCTTACGGGTTTCACTGGAAATCCCAAGGTCAGCGATTTGGTCCAAACTTCTCCCACAAGGAGAGAGTCGGCTACAGTGCACAGCAACGTTGAAATCAGACCGCTGAGACCAAGGGTGTGGCGCTGACACCCCTCCAAAGTTGGGCCTTCTGGCCCAGTAATGCCGTTTAGGCCTGTGGCAGGGATACCCTTGGCCTGACTGATGTGCAATTGGACTGGAGGGCATCCCAGGCCGCCCTCCACCTGTGGGCGTGCTAGCGGGGAAATGGGTGGAGTTGACCAAATTGGCCCAAAATGGACCAAATCTCAAAGGGGGTCCCCCATGGATTTTTAGTGGAAATCCCAAGGTCAGCGATTTGGTCCAAACTTCTCCCACAAGGAGAGGGTCGGCTACAGTGCACAGCAACGTAGAAATCAGAATCAACCACCAAATCTAAATTGAATATATATTGTTCGTAAATTGAACCACCAAATGTAACTTTCATCAAAATTGAAGTAAAAGCGCCCCTTGCCTCCATACTACTCTCTCCAACTGCACATCTTCAAGCCGCTTCCTTTTAGAAGGATGAGAGTGCACCTCAATTCTATATACCTAGCCACCCGACAGTAATCCATAGTCTTATGCGTGGCCTGTCGGACTAGTACTGAATTGGGGGAGAAGGATAGCATGTGGTTGGTATTATTAGTCATCCACGCCTGAACCTGATTGTATACAATTGCTTAATGCGCACTCGGCAATTGGAAATCATTTTCAAACTTGGATGACCCCTCGAGGGAGCACCTCAATGCAGACTCGAACTCGAACCTGTGGACTTAATAGGTCTCGTCTTAGTCCGCTTGGCCATGGGTGCCCAACGTAAATTGTATCTGGAACTTAATACAATGGTAGAAAATGAACAAAAAGTTTTGTGTAATTTGACTCCAGATCAATTTTTGGAATCTTCTCCTTCAATTTATTGATCTCCTTCTCCTCCTCCTATTTTTGCCCCTCCACTCATAGATTAATCCAAAACATTTGTACCCAGCATGGGAGTCGAACCTAAGTTGTATAGCACTTTGCCACTATTATTTCCTTATATCCGGGTTGAACATGACGTATTATGTCCCTCATTTTCTTTTATTAGTGAATGGGTAACTATATCTTAGACAGGTCACCGAAAAAAGTTGAAATTTAGAAACCGAAAATGATTTGAAGAAAATGATATATATAAAAATGGATACAAATGTCAACCGAAATACCATGATGAAATCATCAAAACGAGTATGTCTAAAATTCCATTGTCAAATTTGTAACAAGTCCATTTTTAACCCTTTCAGACATGAGAAATCAGTCTATCACAAGAAACGGTTAGATCGTAATTACAATCAAGAGAGAAAATTTCATTGCGAAATTTGTGATGAAATTATTTTGAACCGTTTAAGACATGAAAAATCAGTGTATGACAAGAAACGGTTGAATCCTAATTACAATAGGTTAAATAAGATGGGAAAATTTCATTGGCAAATTTGTAAGAAGACCATTTTGAACCGTTTAAGACATGAAAAATGTAAGAAACAGTACTACAAGGTTAACCCCCAAGATATTCCCAAGAAATCCAAACCAAAATGTGGGATATGTAATATTGAAGTCTCAAAGCTCAAAAGGCACAGTGAAAGAAAAAAAAATTCAGAACCTGATATCAAAAATGACATGTAAATACGATGATAGTCGGGAAGGTTGTGGAGGTCAATTATGAGTTTATTGTTATTCCGACATTAGTACAATTGATGGAAAACTTTTGATCATGAGTATGGTGGATGTTATAGAGAAGAGAGTCGAAGAGCAGAATTGGAAAGGTTTGAAATTTTCCCTTTGTCTCAAAGTTGGGTTTTACAAGAGGTTAGGAGATGAGAGCAGATGAATTGAAGAGCCCTGGATCAAGAGTGGCGAGATGAAGCCGATGACGGATCTTTGAGAAATAAAAAGTGTAGTGCTAGATATGATTGGTAAATTAGAAAATAAGATTGATCAATTTACAAGAGAGGGCTCAGGTTGGATAATTGAGAAGATTTCAATTTTGAAATAAAAATAGGAAAATACGAAGGATTGAAAGGGTGTACTTATATGAAAGTTCCTAATAAATATCAAAAGGCAAAATATAAACTAGGGAATATTAGAAATGAGGATGAAGAATGTTTGAAATGGTGCATTGCCCGGTGAGATTGCTTGGACGAAAAGGACAAAGAGAGAATTAGTAAGACAGTTAAGGCTGCTGCTCCAAATGACGATTGGAGTGGCAGTGAAATTAGATAAGATGACCATATTTGAAAAGAAGAATCCAATGAGCGTGAGTGTTTTTGCCTTTGATAATGCTAAAAATAAAAGTGTGTATCCTTTAAGAATGACAAAAGTGAAAAAAGATCAAGATGTAAACCTTGTGTATATGTCCGAGGAAGAAAATAATCACTATGTATTGATGGAAGATTTGAGGCAATTTATCAATAAAAGTCCTAATGGACGAGTTTTGCCTTGTTGATACTGTCTGCATCCCTTCTGAAAGAAGGAGGTACTTGTTAACATTAAGGTGAATGTCCAGTCCATAAACCTGTAGGAATGGAGGTTGTAGAGGGACCTATTGTTTTTAGATCATTGTATAAAAAGATAGAAGATCCTTTTGTAATATATAGCGATTTTGAAAGTACTCTTGAAAGAATAAAAAGAAGACAGCCAAATCCTGAAGGATCGTATACCTTCTATACGCAATAAGACGAGCCTAATTGATTTGCTTGTTACACAAAATGGTGGGTTGATAAAGACTCAAAGTTTACAGAACATGCAGGTGAGGATACAGGAAAGAAATTTGTAGAGTATTTAGTTGAGGAGATGAAACGTATATACTATATGATGTTAGGTGTGTATGTTTACATTTGAGCCATCCGTCACTTGGAAGACATGGTAAGTTCAAAGGGTG
This sequence comes from Oratosquilla oratoria, assembly GCF_046742065.1. Classification (NCBI taxonomy): domain Eukaryota; kingdom Metazoa; phylum Arthropoda; class Malacostraca; order Stomatopoda; family Squillidae; genus Oratosquilla; species Oratosquilla oratoria. The sequence continues at coordinate 51,730,401 of NC_134782.1, forward strand.
CAAAAGTTCTCATCGTGAATTGATGTACCATCGGCTTCCTAAAGAAGCACAAAGGTAAGTGTATATTATACTGCCAAGATTAAGTATTATAGACATATAAGTGTCATTTTATTGATGAAGTAAAAATGTAAATAAAGATTCTCTTCTTTTTGATAGATGTTCAAAGTGGATACAAGTAACCGGTATATCAATATTAAGGAAGAAAAGACCTACACAATTAAATAAAGTCGTAGGATATGTAGCCATCATTATTCTGAGCGGCAATATGCATGATGAACCCGTTTGTGCCCCAATGCATACCCAGATGAACATTTGCCTGGTGAGTGAATGCAGTTTTATATATACATTTGATGATAAGATTACAATAATTAAGATTGTTTTGTAAGAAGTAATGATTTGCATTATGCATTGTATTATCTATCAGATCCAGCACACCCAGATGAGCCCGAAATAAGCAGTATGGATGCAGGTAAGTGCTTGATGAATGTGAAAATAGTATAGCACAGTTTTGAGATGAATTGAAATGACTTTATTTTATGAGCACATTGCATTCGAAACAAAACCTTGCTTGTCTCTATATATTATATATTTGTGTATTACTTTAAAGTTGAAGATTATTTCGAATATTCTTTCATTGCCATTAGGTAATTTTTGTACTTGCACAAAACCTATTTGAATTTGAAATTATAAAGTAAATTGTGAGCATAGATACCTTACATACATTATCTGTTTATAAGAGTACAAAACATGACATATATTATTTGGATACTGCAAGTACTTTGCATGACCAGGAAATTGAAATGGAAATGTTGTCAAGTTGATTGGATGAGAACTTTGGTTAGTACTGAGCATTTGTAAGCATTGCATAATTGTATAAGAGATGGCCTGTAAATGATAAAAAAAGTAAGGAAGATATGTCAAATTGCAAGAAGAGATATTAGTAGGAAAAATGAGTCCAGAGTTATATAGATGTTTTATAGACCTGTTTGACACTGTTGGCATAAATGTGATAATGTGATAAGAATAGAAATTGTTGTGGTAGGTGGTGGGGGATGGCATACACCCATGAAGACTCCTCTGAGGTAGAAAGAGATTGGTGGAGTTTTGGACGTAGTCTAAGGAAGATAAAGTCATCTGTTATAAAATGACTTAGTAGTATTGAATAAAGATATATGAATGAAGTTATAAGTGAGTTTTAGATTTATTGCAGATGCTCTGTTACATGAATGTGAGTTGGATGGAATGTGTCATGGGGGTATTGGAGATGTAGCCCCCATGAAGCTGTAGGACATATTGTAATTAGAGTATTTGACATTGCACAAATATTTCTTGATAATGAGGTGTTAATGTGAAAGCTGGAAAAGTATTAAAGAAAATGCTGGTGATTGGCATATAATGTAGATGATGTAGATTGTCTGGCACTGACATTGGTATATGCAGTCTAATGACATAAATTGACCAATTAACAGGTACTTTGAGATCATGTACAGCATTGCATTTTCCTCATGAGCTGAACAATCAGTAAATGGTAGGTATATCCACAAATTCTTGATTCCACATATTTATTTCCTATTAAAGTCATATTATTTATGATCAAAATGAAGTATGTTATTGTGCTACCAACATGAGCACTTGGAAAAAATGTATACTTTAGGTAAAAGTTAGCAAGAGGACGGCTTTTACCTCAATCAAAGTCCCCTAACTGCAACTTACAATCATTGGGAATTGAATCCTCTCAGTAATTTTGAAAATAATTGATTGACAAGAGTACTATATATTATTGACAAGATTTTTGATTAGTTTTGAATGTTTTGCCATTGAAATTACAGGAGATACATGACAAGCAAGACATGTTTTGGAGGAAGTTGGAGAAGTCTTGTCCTATTGTGGTAAAGAATAAATTTGGTATTTGCCTTTCTTTAATGTATGAAAGTATGCATTTTATAATTGAGAATCATTACTATGATATTGCTGTTTTGCTAAGATCAAGAAATAGTACCATAGTGCATTTAGGAAAGGGCTATATTTTTCTTCATTTTTTGCAGGTGAGATGTCAGACAAAAGTGTATTTGCAGATACTGTGGAAGAGGAAGTAGAGGAAGTGATATCGAACACTGGTAGGTGAAAACTCATATATAATATAATGGTAGTCATAAAGAAAAGAAAATGAAAGTATAATATTATTTCTTAAGTAAGAATGATTGTGTTTACTAATTGTACTTGCTAAATATTGAATCCAATTAAAAAGACACTATCAGTGCCTGATTATAATGTGATTTCATCATTGAATAGATGAAGATTGCTGCTAAAGAAAAGGTTGGGAAGGTGCTCCTCAAAATGATTGTGCAACCCCTCTTAGCTCAAATGGTAATAAGAGTAAGTAAAATGATAGTTCAGTATGGTAGTGTTGATATTTCCTGACTTTCTCTTTGTTTCTCATTACCTACAAAGTTGATATCTACTAGTCTGTATAGATGTTCTTTAAAACTTGATACTTGTGACAAAAGCATTTTTCTTGTATTTGCATCCCCCCAATCTGTAAGGAAATAAGGAGATAAGATATATTTTCTTATTAAGCAAAACATTGAAATATACTGTTTGCAATGACTTATATGTAAAAGACTGATAAGTAAGGTAGTTCATTTGACTTTTCTTTTTCCCTCATTGACTGTACTCTGTTGACAATGACAGATGTAGTACTTGATCTGTTTTTATTTATGAAGGCATGTTAAGCTTTGGTAAATGTTTTAGCCATGCACGTGTTTGCTTTTTATTTTGACTGAATAGGTTTGCTTTATTATGTGTCATTGTATTATTGATAATGATTATTTTATTTTGACAATTATTTCTTTTAGAATGCATGAATTTGTGCTCTCTGGACTGGTGCTTATACAAGTGTATAATTAATTTTGAAATATGTGACCATGCATGATTGATTTGATGTTTATTATAGATATGGTGTTATCATTGAATTTCTGCTTTGTTTTTGTTTTTTGTTAAGTTGTTGTTTTGTTTGCTTGCTTTTGCATGACTTGCTCTTTGATATGTGTTGGTGGTTTTAATTCTCTGTGCTCTGTTCTGTTGTATCTTTGCAGGTTAGAGGTAAATAAACCTTTATGTTAAGTTTTAGATATGTGTTCTTTGGAATTAATAAAATGAAACCTAAGCTTTCATTTGCCCATATTACCACATATGATACCCATGAAGACTAATAATAAAGAAATTCATATGTACATAAATCAAATAAGAGAATTATGTATAATTTGTGTGTGTGTGTGTGTATGTATATGTGTATATAATATATATATATATATACATATATATGTGTGTGTGTATATATATTTTTTTCTT
>NC_134782.1:51736251-51770500 GCF_046742065.1 Oratosquilla oratoria
ACTTAACTTAACTAGACTGAACGGAACTAGAACTTAACTTTACTGTACTTAACTTACTCTTAACTTAACTTAACTTGTAACATTAACTTAACTTTAACTTAAGCATTAACTGAACTTAACTTGTAACTTAACTATAACTTAACTCGAAATGAACTTTTGAACTGTGAACTTAACTAAACGTTAAACCTATAACTTAACTAAAGGAATCTTAATCTGTAACTTATCTGTAACCTGAACTTACTTAACTTAAACTGACTTAACGAACTAAATCTTGTAACTATAACTTAAACTACTTAATCTTAACTTAACTTAACTGTGAACGTTAACTTAACTTAACTTAACTTAACTTAACGTTAACTTAAACGTTAACTTAACTTAACTTAACGTTAACTTTAACTTAACTTAACGGAAGCTTAACTTAATTTAACTTAAACTATAGAACTTAACTTAACTTAACTGAACGAACTTACTGAACTTAACTGTAACGTAACGGAACGGAACTGTAACGTAGAACTGAACTTAACTGAACTGTAACTGTAACTTAACTTTGTTAACCGTAACTGAACTTAAACTTAACTTGAAAAGATACTTAACTGAACTTAACGTAACTTAACCTTACTGAACTGACTTAACGGTAACTGAACTGTAACTGTAACTTGACTGTAACTATAACTGTAACTTAACATTAACTTAACTTTACTCGTAAACTTAACTTACTGAACTTAACTTAAACTGTGAAACTGAATCTTAACTTAAAGGACCTGAACTTGAACTGCAAACTGTAACTTAACTTAACGTTAACTTGAACTTAACTTAACTTATACTTAAAGTTTAACTTAACTGTAAACTTTAACTTAACGTGAACTTAACTTAACTAAACTTAACGAACTTAACTTAACGTAACGTGAACTTAACTTAACTTAACGTAACCTTAACTTAACTTAACGTGAACTTAACTTAACTGAACTAACTTAACTTAACCTGAACTTAAACTGAACGTAACTTAACTTAACTTAACTTAACTTAACTTAACTTAACCTTAACTTAACTTAACTTACTGAAACTTAACTTAACTTAACTTAACTTAACTTAACTTAACTTAACTTAACGTGACTGAACTTAACTTACTTAACTTAACTTAACTTAACTTAACTTAACTTACTTACTGTAACTTAAACTTAACTGAACTTAACTTAACTTAACTTAACTTAAACTGAACTTAACTTAAACTGAACTTAACTTAAACGTAACTTAACTTAACTTAACTTAACTTAACTTAACTTAACGTGACTTAACTTAACTTAACTTAACTTAACTTAACTTAACGTGACGTAACTTAACTTATCCTTAACCTTAACTTACTTAACTTAACTTAACTGAACTTAACTGAACTTAACTGTAAACTTAACTTAGAACTTAACTGAACTTAAAGTTAACTTAACTTAACGTCAACGTAACTTGACTTAACATTAAACTTGTAACGAACTTAATCTTAACTTAACTTAACTTAAACTTAACTTAACTTAAACTTAACTGAACTTAACTTAACTTAACTTGTAAACTGTAACTTAACGTAACAGGAACTTAACTTAACATTAACTTAGGACTGTTAACTTAAACGTAAACGTACGGAACTTAACTTAACTGTAGACTTAAAACTGTACGTAACGTAACTTAACTGAACTTAACTATAACTTTAACTTTACGGAACTTAACTGAACTTAACTTAACTCGCAAACGTTAACTTAACTTAACAGTTAACTTAACGTAATCTTAACTTAACTGTGAACTTAACTTAACTTAACTTAACTTAACGTGAACGGACTTAACTGTAACATTAACTTAACTAATGAACTGAACTTGAAACAGTAACTTAACTTAACTGACTTTAACTTAACTTAACTTAACTGTTGAACTTAACTTAACTGTAACTGAACTTATAACTTAACTTAACGTTAACGTAAACTGGAACTTAAACTGAACCTTAACTAAACTTAACTTAACTTAACCTTAACTGTAACTTAACTTAACTGAACTTAACTTTAACTTAATCTTAACTTAACTTAACTTAACTTAACTTAACGTTAAACTTAACTTAGACTGAACTTAACTTAACTGTAACTTGAAACTTGAACTTAAACGAACTTAACTTAACTTAACTGTAACTTAGACTTAACTTAAACCATCTTAACTGAACCTTTCTTTAAAACTTGGAACTTTAACTTAGAACTTCTAACTTGAACCAATTAACTTAACTTAACTTACACTTAACTATAACTTAACTTCACGATACAGTAACTTTAAACTTAACTTAACTTAAACTTACGTACTGTAACTTTACTTAACTTGAACTTTGAACTGGGTTAACTTAACTTTAACGTAAACTTGAACTTAACTTAAACTTAACTTAACTTAAGCTGAAACTTACACTTAACTTCAACTTAACTTAGCTTAAACTTAACTTAACTTAACTTAACTTAAGCTTAACTTAACGTTCCAACTTAACTTAAACTTAACTTTAAACTTAACATGAACTTGCACGTTAACTTAACTTAACGAACTTAACTTAACTTAACTTAACTTCAACTTAAACTTAACTTAACTTAACTTAACTTAAACTTAACTTATACTTAACTGTTAACTTAGACTTACACTTAAACGTAACTTAACTTTAACTTAACCTTAAACTTAACTTGAAAACTTGAACTTAACTTAAACTGTGAACGGTAAACGGTTAACTTAACATTAACTTAACTTAAACTTAACTTAACTTAACTTGAACCTGACACTTAACGGACGTTAACTGAACTAACCTAAACTTAAACGGTCTTAACTTTAAACCGATTAACTTCTAACTTATCACTTAACTGTGAAGCTTAACTTAACTTAGAACCATTGAACTTAACTTACTATTAACTTACAACTTAAATTTAACTTAACGTATACTGAACTTAACTTAACATTCACTTAACTTAACTTAACTGTGTAACTTATACTTGAACTGGAAACATTAACTTAACTGGTAGACTTAAACTTAACTTAACTTCAAACTTAACTGTAACTTAACTTAGACTCTAACTTAACTTAACTTAACTTTAACTTAACATTAACTTATACTTAATCCTTGAACTTTAAAACTTAATCTGACTTAACGTTAACTTAACTTTAACTTCAACTTAACTTAACTTTAACTTTAACCTTAACTTAACATGAACGTAAAAACTTAACTTAACTTAACCTTAAACTTAACTTGAACTTTAAACTGGAACTTATATCCTTTGTAACGTCACGTTAACTTAACTTGAACTTGAACTGAACTTAGACGTGGAACTTAAGCTGAACTTAACTTTAACTTAACTTAACTTAACAACTGAACCTTAACTTAACTTCAACTTAACTTAACTTCAACTTAACACTTAAACTCTTAAACTTAACTTAACTTGAACTTAACGTCAACTAGAAACGTTAACTTAACGTTAACTTAACGGTTAACTTAAACCTTAAGCTTGCAACTTAAACATGAACTTAACTTAACTGTAACGTGTAACTTAACTTAACTTAACGTTAACTTAACGTTAACTTGAACTTAACTGGTAACTTAACTTAAACATTAACTTAAACCTTAACTTAAACTTGAACTTAACTTAACTTATACTGTAACGTTAACTTAACTTAACGTTAAGCGTGTAACTTAACCTTAACTTAACTTAACTTAACTTGTAAACCATTAACTTAACTTTAACTTAACTTAACTTAAACATTAACTTAACTTTAGAATCGTAACTTAATCTTCAAACTTAACTTAACTTACACTTAACACTTTAACTTAAACTTAACCTTTAACGTGTGTAACTGTAACTTCAACTTAAACATTAAATCGTAACATTTAACTTAACTGAACGGTACGTAACTTAACTTAACTTAACTTAACGTTAACTTCAACTTAAACTTAACGTTAACGTTAACTTAACTTAACGTTAACTTCAACTTGAACTTAACTTTAACTTAACTTAACTGAAACTTAACTATGAACTTAACTTAACTTCAACTTAACTTAACTTAACGTAACCTTTAACGGAACTTAACTAACTTAACTTATACGTTAACTTAACTTAACAGATCTTAACTTAACTTAACTTATAACTTGAACTTAACTGACACTTAACTTAACGTTAACTTAACCTTAACTTAACTTATCTTAACTTAACTTAAACATTAACGTACACTGTAACTATAACTTAACATTAACTGAAGCTTAACTAACTTAACTTAACTGTTAACTTAACTTAAACTTAACTGAACTTAAACTTAACTTTGAACGTTAAACCTTAACTGTAACTGAACCTTACTTAACTTAACTGAACTTAACTTAACTTTACTTAACGTAACTGTTAAACTTAATCTTAACTTGAACTTAACTTAACTGAACTTGTAACTTGAACGTAAACTGAACTTAACTTGGAACTTAACTTAACTCCCTAGACTGTACGTTAACTTAACTTAAACTTAACTTAACTTAACTTAACTTAACCTTAACTGATAACTTAACTTAAACATTAACTGAACTTAACTTGAACCTGAACTTAAAGACTTAACTTAACTTAACTTAACTTTAACTTTAACTTAAACTTAACTTAAACTTCAACTTAACGAACGTTAACTTAACTTAACTTTAACTTAACGTAACTTAACTTTAACTTAACTAGTAACGTTAATCGTTAACTTAACTTCAACTTAACTTAACTTAAACTTAACTTTACTGTAACTTAACGTATTACTTAAAACTTTAACTTGTACTTAACTTGAACGTGAACTTAACTTAAACTTAACGTTAAACTTAACTTAAACTTTAAACTTTGATCGGAACGGTAACTGTAACTTAACTTAACTAGGCACTAGAACTTAAACCTCTAACTGAACTTAACCTTTAATCTTAACGTTAACTTAACGTTACACTAACATTCAACTTAACTTAACCGTTAACGTGACTTAACTTAACTTAATCTATAACTTAACTTAACATGTGAACTTAACTTAACTTATCGTATACTTAAACTTAACTTAAACTTAAACTTAACTTAACTTTAACTTAACTTAACTTAACTTAAACTTAACTGTACTTAACTGTTAACTGTAACTGAAACCTTGAACTGAACTTAAACTTAAACTTAACTTAACCGGTACACTTAAACACTTTAACTTAACTTAAGCTAACTATAACTTTAACTTACACTTAACGTTAACTTAACTTAACTTAACTTAAACTTAACTTAACTTAAACTATGACGTTAAACTTAACTGAACTTAGACTTAACTTAAACTTAACTTAACTGTAACTTAACGATAACGTAACTTATACTCGTAAACTTGACGTTAACTGAACGTTGGAACTGAACTTAACTTAACGTAACTTAGACTTAACTTAACTTAACTTAGACGTGAACTTAAGCTTAAACTTAACTTAACTTAACTTTCCAAGCTTAACTTGAACTTTAACTTTAACGTTAACTTAACTTAACTTAAACTTGTGAACTTAACTTAACTTCAAACTTCAACTTAACCTTTAACGCTGAACTTAACATTGAAACCCTAACTGAACTTAACTTAACCTAACTTAAACTTAACTTAACTTGTAACTTAAACTTAAACTTAAACTGTAACATTAACGTACCTTAACTTAACTTAAACTTAACTGAAACTTAACCTTAACTGAACTTAACCCTTAACTTAACGTAACTGGCACTAAACTTAACGTACTAACTTAACTGTAACTTGACACGTAACGTGAACTTAAACTTTGGAACTTTACTTAACTTAACTCTAACGTTAAACCTTAACTGAAACTAACTTAACTTAACTTAACTCTAACTTAACTAAACTGGTAACTGAACTTAACTGTGTAACTAACGTAAACTTGCAACTATAACGGTAACTTAACTGAACTTAACTTAACGTTAACTTGTAACTCTAACGATAACTTAACTTAAACTTAAGCGTTACATTAACGTAACTTAACTGACACTTAAACTTAACTTGAAACTATCGTCACGTTTAACTGAACTGAACTTAAACCTGATAAAGTCAAACGTAACTTAAACTTCAACTTAACTTAACTGAACTTTAACGGTGAACTTAAGCGGAACCTATACTGAACTTAACGTTAACTTAACGTGATAACTGAACTGAACTTAACGTAAACGTAACTGTAACTTAACTTTACTGAAACTTAACTTAACATTAACTTAACTGTAACGTTAACTTGAACTTAACTTGAACTTAACTTAACTTAACTCTAACTGAACTTAACTTAACTAGACTAATCTTAACCTTAACTTAACTTAACTGTAACATTAACTTAACTTGAACTCTAACTTAGACTTAACCTTAAGCTTAACGTAACTTAACTTGACTTGAACCTTGAACTTAACCTTAACTTAAACTTAACGTGAACTTAACTTGAAACGATGAACGAACTTTGAACTTGAACTTAACGTAAGCTTAATCTTAACTTAACTTAACTGAACATAACTGTAACTTAACGTTAACACATTACACTGTAGAACTTAACTTAACTTAACATTTAACTTAACTTAAACTATAACTTAACATTGGCAACGTTAACGTTAACTTGAATCTTAAACTTAACTTAACTTAACGTAACGTTTAACTTGAACTTAACTTAACCTTTAAATCTTAACACTTAACTTAACGTATACTTAACTTTACACTTAAGACTTAACTGTTAACTTTACTTACTTAACTGTAACTGAACTTAACTTAACTTAACGTAACTTAACTTAAGCTATAAGACAGTTTAAATCTTCTAACTAACTTAACTTTAACTTAAAAACTTAATTAAACTTTCTATACTTAACTTAACTTAACTTTAACGTTAACTTAAACTTAAACTTAGACATTAAACCTTAACTACACATTACAGCTTAACTATAAACTTGAAACTTAACATAACTTAACTTTAACTTTAGACTGTAACTTAAACTAACTCAACTTAACTTTAACTTAGACAGTAACTCTAACTATAAACATTTGAACTTAACATTTACTTATCTTAACTTCAACTTCGAACTTAACTTGAATTAACTTAACTTAACTCAACGTAACTTAACTTCAACTTAACTTAGAACATGAAACTTTAAATTGAACTAAACTTGAACTTAACTTAACTAACTTATCTTAACTTAACTCGAACTGAACTTAACTTCAAATCTTAAACATGTACGTAACTTAACTTAACTAAACTTAACCTTTGTTAAACTTAACTTAACATTGAACTTTAACTTAAGCTGAACTTAAAGTAAACCTTGAACTTAACTTAACTTAACTTAACTTAAACCTCTTAACTTAACTTAACTAGACATTTAACTTAACTTAACTTAAGGCTTAACTTAACTTCTAACCTTACTTACAGCTTAACTTAACTTCTATAAACATTCAACTTAACTTAACTTGAAGCTTAACTTTCAAACTTAACTTGAAACTTTAACTGAACTTAACTTAACTTAACTTAACTTAACTTAACTTAACTTTTACTTGAAACTCTAACGGTTAACTTACACTTTAACTTAAACTGATACGTTGAACTTCGTCTAACTTAACCTGAACTTAACACAATTAAACTTACATGAACTGAACTTAACGGAACTATAACTTTAACTTAACTTAACTTAACGTAACTTAACTAGTATGACTTAACTAGACATTAACATTAACCGTTTGAACTGTAACTTAACTTAACTATAATCTTAACTAAACATTTAACTGAGAACTTAAGACTTGAACTTATACCGTAGCTTTACTTAACTTAACGTAACTTAATCTTAACTTAAACGATTAACGTTAACTTAACTTAAACTTTTAAACTTAACTTATAACTTAACTGAACTTAACTTAGACCTTTACTTAACTTAACTTAACTTAACGATTAACATTAACATTATTTAACGTAAGCATTATTACTTATCTTAACTTAACTTAACTTAACTTAACCACTAAACTTAACTATAACTTGGGTAAACGATAACTTCTACTTAACTTAACTCAACTAAACATAACTTAACTTTTACAACTTAGCATTAACTAAAACTGTAACTTAGATCTGTTACTTAACTGTTAAACATTAACTTCTAACTTAACTTTAAAACTTAACTGCTAAACAATTGAATTAACTTCTACAACTTGAACTTAACTTAACTGAACTTAACATTAACTGAACTTTACGTAACTTTAAACTTAACTTAACTTTAAACTTAGTTTAACCTTAACATTAGAACGTATAACTTAGACTTAATCTGTAACTTATCTAGAACTCTAACTTTGACTGTAACCTCTAACCTGAACATTAACTTACGGACTTAAACCTTTAACTTTTAAACTTGAACAGTAACTTAACTGAACTTTAACTTAACTTAACTTTTATCTTAACCTCTCAGTAACTTAACTTAACTTGAACGTAACTATAACTTAACTTAACTAAACTATACTTAACTTAACTTAACTTAACTTTCGACACGTTTAAACTCGTAACTTCTAACCCTTAACGTGAACTTAACTTAACTTTAACTTCTAACTACAAACAGTAACTTAACTTAACTTAACTTAACTTAACTTTTAACTTAAACTACTTTAACTGATACTTTAGACTTAACTTTAAGCGTGTTAGACTTAACTTAACTTTTGAACTTAACTGTGAAATCTTAACTTAACCTAATCCGCTTAAGCTTAACTGCGCTAACTTATCTTAACTTTACGTTAACGTGTAACTTAACTTGACTAACTTAACTTAACTTAAACTAACATGAACTTCAACGGTAACCCGTCAACTTGAATTTACTTAACGAACTTACACTATAAACTTAACTTTAGCTTAACTTGAACTTAAGCTTAACGTAACTTAAACTTAAACTTAACTTAACTTAACTTAAACTTAACTGAAAAGGGTCAACTTAACTAAAGACTGGTACACTTAACTTAACTTAACGTTAACTTTACTGAACCTGCAACTTAAGACCTTAACTTAACTTGAACTACACTTAACTTTAAGCTGAACTTAATCTTAGCTTAACTTAACTTAATAAACTTATACTTAACTTAACTGAACTTATCTTAACGATTAACTTAACCTATAACTTTAACTGTGAACTTAAACGTAACGTGGAACTTAAACTTCAACTGTAACTTGCCAACTTTAACTTAACTGTAACTTAACTTAACTTAACTTAACTTAACTAGATTTTGAACTTAACTGTACATCTTGTGAACCATAACTTTAACATTGTAACTTAACTTAAACTAACTAACTTAACTTAACTTAACTTAACTTGATACTTAACTTATCTAAACTTAACTTGAACTTAACTTAACGTACCTTTATTCACCTTAACTTAACTCTACTTAACTTCAACGTTAGACTTTAACTTCAACATTTAACTTCAACATTAACTTAACTTAGAGCTTATACGTATACTTAACTTAACTGTAACTTAACTTATCGTTAACTTTACTTTATACTTCTAACTTACACTTAACTTAACTTAACGTTAACTTAACTAAGCGTAAACTTTACTTTAACGTTAAACTTAATCTAGCGTAACTTAAACTTAACTCTATACTTAACGCTAACTTAACTTAATCTTAAGACTTAACTTCTAACCTCTATTTAACTTAACCCTAGTTAAGCTTTACTTTAACCTTAACTTAACTTAACTAAACTTAACTTGACTTAACTTATACTTGAACTTAACTGTAAACTTAAAACCTTAAACTTAACTTAACCTCTAACTTAACTGTTAACTTAACTTACACGTTACCTTTAGACTTTACTTAACTTTGCTTAACTTACAACTTACGTGAACTGTATATTAACTTAACTTAACTTAACTTAACTTTACTTAACTCTAACTTTAACTTAACTTCTACTTTAACTTTCAACTCTAACTGAACTTAACGTTAAACTTTAACAATAACATTTGGCTAAGCTTAACTTGAACTTAACTTGTAACTGCAAACATAACGTGCATACTTAACTTAACTTTCTAACTTAACTTAAACTTAACTTAACTTAACTTAACTTAACTTCAAACTTATACTGTAACTTAACTAAACTTAATCTTAAACATTAACTTAACTTAAGCTTAAACATTAAACTTAACGTTGAACGTTAACTTGAACAATAACTTGAACTTAACTTCTTCTATACTGGAACTTAACTGTAACTATAATCTTAACCTTAAGGCTTAACTTACTTTAACATAACCTTGTAACTTCACTTAACTTAAGCTTTAACGTGCTTAACTGACTTAACTTAACTTGAAACTATAGACTTTAACTGAAACTCTCAACTTTAACTCGTCTAACTTAACTTAACTTAACTTACACTTAACGTGTACACTGAACTTAACTTAACTTAACTTAACTTAACGATAACTTAACTGTACTTAAGACATATCTTAACTTTAACTTAACTTCCGAACTTAACATTAAACCTTAACTTAAAGCTTCAATCATTAACTTTAACGTTATACAGAACTTGACTAACTTAACTTACCTTAACGTTAAATTAACTTATAGTGTGATGAAGCGTTTAACTTAACTTTAACTGTCAACTTAACTTACCTTTAAACTTTTAACATTAATCTCTTAACATTCAAGCGTTACCTTAACGTTAAAGCTTAACGTAACTATCTTAACTTAACTTAACTGGAAAACTATTAGAACTTAACTTTAACTTAAACTTAACTTAACTGTAACGTTTAACTATCACATTAACTTAACGTTAACTTGTATACTTTAAGCGTTACCTTTAACTTTAAACTTAACTTCCACTTAACTTGAACCTTAACTTTTAAAACGAACGTTAACTTTAACTGATAAACGTTATACTCTTAACATTAACGGTACGTAACTTTAGACTACGATAACTTAAACACTTATACTGTGATAAGTAGACTTGAGACTTAACTATAACTTAACTTAATCTTTTACACTGTTATACTTAACTTTCAACTTAATCACTTTTACTTGATGCTTACGTGAACGTTGTAACTTAACTTAACTCATACTTCAACTTTAACTTAATTCTTAATGCTTCAACTTTAACTTAACTTAACTTAACTTCGACGAGTATCACGTTAACTTATACGTGTTGAAATTTAACTCTAACTTAACTGAAACTGTAAATTAACTTAACTTAACTTAACTTGAGACTTAAACTGACGTGAAGCAGTTATACTTGAACTGTAAATTAACGTAACTTCACACTAACTGATCTTAACTTAACATAACCCTTAACTTAACTTAACTTAACTTAAACGGTAACTTTAACTTAACTGTAACTTAAATTTAAACTTAACTTAACTTAAACTTAACTTAACTAGAGCACTTAAAACGTGTAACTGTTAGACTTAAACTGTGTTAACTTAACTTAACTTAACTTAAGATGAATACTTGTAAATTAACTTAGACGTTTTGAACTTAACTTAGCTTCTGACTTAAACTTTAAACGGATAACTTAAACCTTAACCGTTGATACGGTAACACGGATATCTGAATCGTTGTAACTTATACTGAACGTCAGAATTAAATAAACTGTAACTTTAAACGTTTGTTAACTGTCATACTTTAACCGTAAACTGTAAATATATCTTTAGACTTAACTGAACGTAACTTAACTTAATTATCTTAACTTTAATTAACTATAGAATGTACCGTTAAACCATTAGACTTAACTTAACCATTAACTTATCTTAAATTACACGAGGTAACGTGGGTTAACTTAACTTATGACTTAACTTTACGTAACTTAACATTAACACGGTTGTTAACATTACTTGAACTTAACTTACACTTAACCTTCAACTTAACTTAACTTTAAACTGTCGTACTCTTCACACTGCAAAGCTATAACTTAACTATAAACTTAACTTAACTGTTAACTTAACTTAACTTAACTTAACTTAACTTAACTTAACTTAACTTAACTTAACTGAACTTAACTTAACTTAACTTAACTTAACTTAACTTAACTTAACTTAACTTAACTGAACTTAACTTAACTTAACTTAACTTAACTTAACTTAACTTAACTTAACTTAACTTAACTTAACTTAACTTAACTTAACTTAACTTAACTTAACTTAACTTAACTTAACTTAACTTAACTGAACTTAACTTAACTTAACTTAACTTAACTTAACTTAACTTAACGTAACTTAACTTAACTTAACTGAACTTAACTTAACTTAACTTAACTTAACTTAACTTAACTGAACTTAACTTAACTTAACTTAACTTAACTTAACTTAACTTAACTTAACTTAACTTAACTTAACCTTACTGAACTTAACTTAACTTAACTTAACTTAACTTAACTTAACTTAACTTAACTTAACTTAACTTAACTTAACTTAACTTAACTTAACTTAACTTAACTTAACTGAACTTAACTTAACTTAACTTAACTTAACTTAACGTAACTTAACTTAACTTAACTTAACTTAACTTAACTTAACTTAACTTAACTTAACTTAACTTAACTTAACTTAACTTAACTTAACTTAACTTAACTTAACTTAACTTAACTGAACTTAACTGAACTTAACTTAACTTAACTTAACTTAACTTAACTGAACTAACTTAACTTAACTTAACTTAACTTAACTTAACTTAACTTAACTTAACTTAACTAACTTAACTTAACTTAACTTAACTTAACTTAACTTAACTTAACTTAACTTAACTTAACTTAACTTAACTAACTTAACTTAACTTAACTTAACTTAACTTAACTTAACTTAACTTAACTGAACTTAACTTAACTTAACTTAACTTAACTTAACTTAACTTAACTTAACTTAACTTAACTTAACTTAACTTAACTTAACTTAACTTAACTTAACTTAACTTAACTTAACTTAACTTAACTTAACTTAACTGACTTAACTAACTTAACTTAACTTAACTTAACTTAACTTAACTTAACTTAACTTAAACTTAACTTAACTTAACTTAACTTAACTTAACTTAACTTAACTTAACTTAACTTAACTTAACTTAACTTAACTTAACGTAACTTAACTTAACTTAACTTAACTTAACTGAACTTAACTTAACTTAACTTAACTGAACTTAACTTAACTTAACTTAACTTAACTTAACTGAACTTAACTTAACTTAACTTAACTTAACTTAACTTAACTTAACTTAACTTAACTTAACTTAACTTAACTAACTTAACTGAACTTAACTTAACTTAACTTAACTTAACTTAACTTAACTTAACTTAACTTAACTGAACTTAACTTAACTTAACTTAACTTAACTTAACTTAACTTAACTTAACTTAACTTAACTTAACTTAACTTAACTTAACTTAACGTAACTTAACTTAACTTAACTTAACTTAACTTAACTTAACTTAACTGAACTTAACTTAACTTAACTTAACTTAACTTAACTTAACTTAACTTAACTTAACTTAACTTAACTTAACTTAACTTAACTTAACTTAACTTAACTTAACTTAACTTAACTTAACTTAACTTAACTTAACTTAACTTAACTTAACTTAACTTAACTGAACTTAACTTAACTTAACTTAACTTAACTTAACTGTAACTTAACTTAACTTAACTTAACTTAAACTTAACTTAACTTAACTTAACTTAACTTAACTTAACTTAACTTAACTTAACTTAACTTAACTTAACTTAACTTAACTTAACTTAACTTAACTTAACTTAACTTAACTTAACTTAACTTAACTTAACTTAACTTAACTTAACTTAACTGAACTTAACTTAACTTAACTTAACTTAACTTAACTTAACTTAACTTAACTTAACTTAACTTAACTTAACTTAACTTAACTTAACTGAACTTAACTTAACTTAACTTAACTTAACTTAACTTAACTGAACTTAACTTAACTTAACGTAACTTAACTTAACTTAACTTAACTTAACTTAACTTAACTTAACTTAACTTAAACTTAACTTAACTTAACTTAACTTTAACTTAACTTAACGTAACTTAACTTAACTTAACTTAACTTAACTTAACTTAACTTAAACTTAACTTAACTTAACTTAACTTAACTGAACTTAACTAACTTAACTGAACTTAACTTAACTTAACTTAACTTAACTTAACTTAACTTAACTTAACTTAACTTAACTTAACTTAACTTAACTTAACTTAACTTAACTTAACTTAACTTAACTTAACTTAACTTAACTTAACTTAACTTAACTTAACTGAACTTAACTTAACTTAACTTAACTTAACTTAACTTAACTGAACTTAACTTAACTTAACTTAACTTAACTTAACTTAACGTAACTTAACTTAACTTAACTAACTTAACTTAACTTAACTTAACTTAACTTAACTTAACTTAACTTAAACTTAACTTAACTTAACTTAACTTAACTTAACTTAACTTAACTTAACTTAACTTAACTTAACTTAACTTAACTTAACTTAACTTAACTTAACTTAACTTAACTTAACTTAACTTAACTGAACTTAACTTAACTAACTTAACTTAACTTAACTTAACTTAACTTAACTTAACTTAACTTAACTTAACTTAACTTAACTTAACTTAACTTAACTTAACTTAACTTAACTTAACTTAACTTAACTTAACTTAACTAACTTAACTTAACTTAACTTAACTTAACTTAACTTAACTTAACGAACTTAACTTAACTTAACTTAACTTAACTTAACTTAACTTAACTTAACTTAACTTAACTTAACGAACTTAACTTAACTTAACTTAACTTAACTTAACTTAACTTAACTTAACTTAACTTAACTTAACTTAACTGAACTTAACTTAACTTAACTTAACTTAACTTAACTTAACTTAACTTAACTTAACTTAACTTAACTTAACTTAACTTAACTTAACTTAACTTAACTTAAACTTAACTTAACTTAACTTAACTTAACTTAACTTAACTTAACTTAACTTAACTTAACTGAACTTAACTTAACTTAACTTAACTTAACTTAACTTAACTTAACTAACTTAACTTAACTTAACTTAACTTAACTTAACTTAACTTAACTTAACTTAACTTAACTTAACTTAACTTAAACTTAACTTAACTTAACTTAACTTAACTTAACTTAACTTAACTTAACTTAACTTAACTTAACGTAACTTAACTTAACTTAACTTAACTTAACTTAACTTAACTTAACTTAACTTAACTTAACTTAACTGAACTTAACTTAACTTAACTTAACTTAACTTAACTTAACTTAACTTAACTTACCCTAACTTAACTTAACTTACCTTACCCTACCTTAACTAAACCTTAACTTAACTTAACTTAACTTAACTTAACTTAACTTAACTTAACTTAACTTAACTTAACTTAACTTAACTTAACTTAACTTAACTTAACTTAACTTAACTTAACTTAACTTAACTTAACTAACTTAACTTAACTTAACTTAACTTAACTTAACTTAACTTAACTTAACTTAACTTAACTTAACTTAACTTAACTTAACTTAACTTAACTTAACTAACGTAACTTAACTTAACTTAACTTAACTTAACTTAACTTAACTTAACTTAACTTAACTTAACTTAACTTAACTTAACTTAACTTAACTTAACTTAACTTAACTTAACTTAACTTAACTTAACTTAACTTAACTTAACTTAACTTAACTGAACTTAACTTAACGTAACTTAACTTAACTTAACTTAACTTAACTTAACTTAACTTAACTTAACTTAACTTAACTTAACTGAACTTAACTTAACTTAACTTAACTTAACTTAACTTAACTTAACTTAACTTAACTTAACTTAACTTAACTTAACTTAACTTAACTAACTTAACTTAACTTAACTTAACTTAACTTAACTTAACTTAACTTAACTTAACTTAACTTAACTTAAACTTAACTTAACTTAACTTAACTTAACTTAACTTAACGGAACTTAACTTAACTGAACTTAAACGGTGGGGGGGGGGGGGGGGGGGGGGGGGGGGGGGGGGGGGGTGGGGGGGGGGGGGGAGGGGGGGGTGGGGGAACTTAACTTAACTTAACTTAACTTAACTTATCTTAACTTAACTTAACTTAACTTAACTTAACTTAACTTAACTTAACTGAACTGACCCCCCCCCACCTGAACTGAACTTAACTTAACTTAACTTAACTTAACTTAACTTAACTTAACTTAACTTAACTTAACTTAACTTAACTTAACTTAACTTAACTTAACTTAACTTAACTTAACTTAACTTAACTTAACTTAACTTAACTTAACTTAACTTAACTTAACTTAACTTAACTTAACTTAACTTAACTTAACTTAACTTAACTTAACTTAACTTAAACTTAACTTAACTTAACTGAACTTAACTTAACTTAACTTAACTTAACTTAACTTAACTTAACTTAACTTAACTTAACTTAACTTAACTTAACTTAACTTAACTTAACTTAACTTAACTTAACTTAACTTAACTTAACTTAACTTAACTTAACTTAACTTAACTTAACTTAACTTAACTTAACTGAACTTAACTTAACTTAACTTAACTTAACTTAACTTAACTTAACTTAACTTAACTAACTTAACTTAACTTAACTTAACTTAACTTAACTTAAACTTAACTTAACTTAACTTAACTTAACTGAACTTAACTTAACTTAACTTAACTTAACTTAACTTAACTTAACTTAACTTAACTTAACTTAACTTAACTTAACTTAACTTAACTTAACTTAACTTAACTTAACTTAACTTAACTTAACTTAACTTAACTTAACTTAACTTAACTTAACTGAACTTAACTTAACTTAACTTAACTTAACTTAACTTAACTTAACTTAACTTAACTGAACTTAACTTAACTTAACTTAACTTAACTTAACTTAACTTAACTTAACTTAACTTAACTTAACTTAACTTAACTTAACGTAACTTAACTTAACTTAACTTAACTAACTTAACTTAACTTAACTTAACTTAACTTAACTTAACTTAACTTAACTTAACTTAACTTAACTTAACTTAACTTAACTTAACTTAACTTAACTTAACTTAACTTAACTTAACTTAACTTAACTTAACTTAACTTAACTTAACTTAACTTAACTTAACTTAACTTAACTTAACTAACTTAACTTAACTTAACTTAACTTAACTTAACTTAACTTAACTTAACTTAACTTAAACTTAACTTAACTTAACTTAACTTAACTTAACTTAACTTAACTTAACTTAACTTAACTTAACTTAACTTAACGTAACTTAACTTAACTTAACTTAACTTAACTTAACTTAACTTAACTTAACTTAACTTAACTTAACTGAACTTAACTTAACTTAACTTAACTTAACTTAACTTAACTTAACTTAACTTAACTTAACTTAACTGAACTTAACTTAACTTAACTTAACTTAACTTAACTTAACTTAACTTAACTGAACTTAACTTAACTTAACTTAACTTAACTTAACGTAACTTAACTTAACTTAACTTAACTTAACTTAACTTAACTTAACTGAACTTAACTTAACTTAACTTAACTTAACTTAACTTAACTTAACTTAACTTAACTTAACTTAACTTAACTTAACTTAACTTAACTTAACTTAACTTAACTTAACTTAAACTTAACTTAACTTAACTTAACTTAACTTAACTTAACTTAACGTAACTTAACTGAACTAACTTAACTTAACTTAACTTAACTTAACTTAACTTAACTTAACTTAACTTAACTTAACTTAACTTAACTTAACTTAACTTAACTGAACTTAACTTAACTTAACTTAACTTAACTTAACTTAACTTAACTTAACTTAACTTAACTTAACTTAACTTAACTTAACTGAACTTAACTTAACTTAACTTAACTTAACTTAACTTAACTTAACTTAACTTAACTTAACTTAACTTAACTTAACTTAACTTAACTTAACTTAACTTAACTTAACTTAACTTAACTGAACGTAACTTAACTTAACTTAACTTAACTTAACTTAACTTAACTTAACTTAACTTAACTTAACTTAACTTAACTTACTTAACTTAACTTAACTTAACTTAACTTAACTTAACTTAACTTAAACTTAACTTAACTTAACTTAACTTAACTTAACTTAACTTAACTTAACTTAACTTAACTTAACTTAACTTAACTTAACTTAACTTAACTTAACTTAACTTAACTTAACTTAACTTAACTTAACTTAACTTAACTTAACTTAACTTAACTTAACTGAACTTAACTTAACGTAACTTAACTTAACTTAACTTAACTTAACTTAACTAACTTAACTTAACTTAACTTAACTTAACTTAACTTAACGAACTTAACTTAACTTAACTTAACTTAACTTAACTTAACTTAACTTAACTTAACTTAACTTAACTTAACTTAACTTAACTTAACTTAACTTAACTTAACTTAACTTAACTTAACTTAACTTAACTTAAACTTAACTTAACTTAACTTAACTTAACTTAACTTAACTTAACTTAACTTAACTTAACTTAACTTAACTTAACTTAAACTTAACTTAACTTAACTTAACTTAACTTAACTTAACGTTAACTTAACTTAACTTAACTTAACTTAACTTAACTTAACTTAACTTAACTTAACTTAACTTAACTTAACGTAACTTAACTTAACTTAACTTAACTTAACTGAACTTAACTTAACTTAACTTAACTTAACTTAACTTAACTTAACTTAACTTAACTTAACTTAACTTAACTTAACTTAACTTAACTTAACTTAAACTTAACTTAACTTAACGTAACTTAACTTAACTTAACTGAACTTAACTTAACTTAACTTAACTTAACTTAACTTAACTTAACTTAACTTAACTTAACTTAACTTAACTTAACTTAACTTAACTAACTTAACTTAACTTAACTTACTTAACTTAACTTAACTTAACTTAACTTAACTTAACTTAACGTAACTTAACTTAACTTAACTTAACTTAACTTAACTTAACTTAACTTAACTTAACTAACTTAACGTAACTTAACTTAACTTAACTTAACTTAACTTAACTTAACTTAACTTAACTTAACTTAACTTAACTTAACTTAACTTAACTTAACTTGAACTTAAACTTAACTTAACTTAACTTAACTAACTTAACTTAACTTAACTGAACTTAACTTAACTTAACTTAACTTAACTGAACTTAACTTAACTTAACTTAACTTAACTGAACTTAACTTAACTTTAACTGTCACGTAACTTAACTTACTAACTTAACTAACTAAGCTTAACTTAACGTAACTTACTTAACTTAACTTAAACTTAACTTTAACTTAACTTGAACTTTAACTTAACTTAACTTAACTTAACTTAACTTAACTTAACTTAACTTAACTTAACTTAACTTAACTTAACTTAACTTAACTTAACTTAACTTAACTTAACTTAACTTAACTTAACTTAACTTAACTTAACTTAACTTAACTTAACGTAACTTAACTTAACTTAACTTAACTTAACTTAACTTAACTGAACTTAACTTAACTTAACTTAACTTAACTTAACTTAACTTAACTTAACTTAACGTAACTTAACTTAACTTAACTTAACTTAACTTAACTAACTTAACTTAACTTAACTTAACTTAACTTAACTTAACTTAACTTAACTTAACTTAACTTAACTTAACTTAACTTAACTTAACTTAACTTAACTTAACTTAACTTAACTTAACGTTAACTTAACTTAACTTAACTTAACTTAACTTAACTTAACTTAACTTAACTTAACTTAACTTAACTTAACTTAACTTAACTTAACTTAACTTAACTTAACTAACTTAACTTAACTTAACTTAACTTAACTTAACTTAACTTAACTTAACTTAACTTAACTTAACTTAACTTAACTTAACTTAACTTAACTTAACTTAACTGAACTTAACTTAACTTAACTTAACTTAACTTAACTTAACTTAACTTAACTTAACTTAACTTAACGTAACTTAACTTAACTTAACTTAACTTAACTTAACTTAACTTAACTTAACTTAACTTAAACTTAACTTAACTTAACTTAACTTAACACTTAACTTAACTGAACTTAACTAACTTAACTTAACTAACTTAACTTAACTTAACTTAACTTAACTTAACTTAACGTAACTTAACTTAACTTAACTTAACTTAACTTAACTTAACTTAACTTAACTTAACTTAACTTAACTTAACTTAACTTAACTTAACTTAACTTAACTTAACTTAACTTAACTTAACTAACTTAACTTAACTTAACTTAACTTAACTTAACTTAACTTAACTGAACTTAACTTAACTTAACTTAACTTAACTTAACTTAACGGAACTTAACTTAACTTAACTTAACTTAACTGAACTTAACTTAACTTAAACTTAACTTAACTTAACTTAACGGAACTTAACTTAACTTAACTTACTTAACTTAACTTAACTTAACTTAACTTAACTTAACTTAACTTAACTTAACTAACGTAACTTAACTTAACTTAACTTAACTTAACTTAACTTAACTTAACTTAACTTAACTTAACTTAACTTAACTTAACTTAACTTAACTTAACTTAACTTAACTTAACTTAACTTAACTTAACTTAACTTAACTTAACTAACTTAACTTAACTTAACTTAACTTAACTTAACTTAACTTAACTTAACTTAACTTAACTTAACTTAACTTAACACTTAACTTAACTTAACTTAACTTAACTTAACTTAACTTAACTTAAACTTAACTTAACTTAACTTAACTTAACTTAACTTAACTTAACTTAACTTAACTTAACTTAACTTAACTTAACTGAACTTAACTTAACTTAACTTAACTTAACTTAACTTAACTTAACTTAACTTAACTTAACGTAACTTAACTTAACTTAACTGAACTTAACTTAACTTAACTTAACTTAACTTAACTTAACTTAACTTAACTTAACTTAACTTAACTTAACTTAACTTTAACTTAAACTTAACTTAACTTAACTTAACTTAACTTAACTGAACTTAACTTAACTGAACTTAACTTAACTTAACTTAACTTAACTGAACTTAACGAACTTAACTTAACTTAACTTAACTTAACTTAACTTAACTTAACTTAACTTAACTTAACTTAACTTAACTTAACTTAACTTAACTTAACTTAACGTAACGTAACTTAACTTAACTAACTTAACTTAACTTAACTTAACTTAACTTAACTTAACTTAACTTAACTTAACTGACTTAACTTAACTTAACTTAACTTAACTTAACTTAACTTAACTTAACTTAACTTAACTAACTTAACTGAACTTAACTTAAACTTAACTTAACTTAACTTAACTTAACTTAACTTAACGTAACTTAACTTAACTTAACTTAA
Organism: Oratosquilla oratoria; assembly: GCF_046742065.1. Classification (NCBI taxonomy): domain Eukaryota; kingdom Metazoa; phylum Arthropoda; class Malacostraca; order Stomatopoda; family Squillidae; genus Oratosquilla; species Oratosquilla oratoria. The sequence continues at coordinate 51,757,669 of NC_134782.1, forward strand.
CTTAACTTAACTTAACTTAACTTAACTTAACTTAACTTAACTTAACGTAACTTAACTTAACTTAACTTAACTTAACTTAACTTAACTTAACTTAACTTAACTTAACTTAACTTAACTTAACTTAACTTAACTTAACTTAACTTAACTGAACTTAACTTAACTTAACTTAACTTTAACTTAACTTAACTTAACGTAACTTAACTTAACTTAACTTAACTTAACTTAACTTAACTTAACTTAACTTAACTTAACTTAACTTAACTTAACTTAACTTAACTTAACTTAAACTTAACTGAACTTAACTTAACTTAACTTAACTTAACTTAACTTAACTTAACTTAACTTAACTTAACTTAACTTAACTTAACTTAAACTTAACTTAACTTAACTTAACTTAACTTAACTTAACTTAACTTAACTTAACTTAACTTAACTTAACTTAACTTAACTTAAAAACTTAACTTAACTTAACTTAACTTAACTTAACTTAACTTAACTTAACTTAACTTAACTTAACTTAACTTAACTTAACTTAACTTAACTTAACTTAACTTAACTTAACTTAACTTAACTTAACTTAACTAACTTAACTTAACTTAACTTAACTTAACTTAACTTAACTTAACTTAACTTAACTTAACTTAACTTAACTTAACTTAACTTAACTTAACTTAACTTAACTTAACTTAACTTAACTTAACTTAACGTAACTTAACTTAACTTAACTTAACTTAACTTACTTAACTTAACTTAACTTAACTTAACTGAACTTAACTTAACTTAACTGAACTTAACTTAACTTAACTTAACTTAACTGAACTTAACTTAACTTAACTTAACTTAACTTAACTTAACTTAACTTAACTTAACTTAACTTAACTTAACTTAACTTAACTTAACTTAACGTAACTTAACGTAACTTAACTTAACTTAACTTAACTTAACTTAACTTAACTTAACTTAACTACTTAACTTAACTTAACTTAACTTAACTTAAACTTAACTTAACTTAACTTAACTTAACTGAACTTAACTTAACTTAACTTAACTTAACTTAACTTAACTTAACTTAACTTAACGTAACTTAACTTAACTTAACTTAACTTAACTTAACTGAACTTAACTTAACTTAACTTAACTTAACTTAACTTAACGTAACTTAACTTAACTTAACTTAACTAACTTAACTTAACTTAACTTAACTTAACTTAACTTAACTTAACTTAACTTAACTTAACTTAACTTAACTTAACTTAACTTAACTTAACTTAACTTAACTTAACTTAACTTAACTTAACTTAAACTTAACTTAACTTAACTTAACTTAACTTAACTTAACTTAACTTAACTTAACTTAAACGTAACTTAACTGAACTTAACTTAACTTAACTTAACTTAACTTAACTTAACTTAACTTAACTTAACTTAACTTAACTTAACTTAACTTAACTTAACTTAACTAACTTAACTTAACTTAACTTAACTTAACTTAACTTAACTTAACTTAACTTAACTTAACTTAACTTAACTTAACTTAAACTTAACTTAACTTAACTTAACTTAACTTAACTTAACTTAACTTAACTTAACTTAACTTAACTTAACTTAACTTAACTTAACTTAACTTAACTTAACTTAACTTAACTTAACTTAACTTAACTTAACGTAACTTAACTTAACTTAACTTAAACTTAACTTAACTTAACTTAACTTAACTTAACTTAACTTAACTTAACGTAACTTAACTTAACTTAACGTAACTTAACTTAACTTAACTTAACTTAACTTAACTTAACTTAACTTAACTTAACTTAACTTAACTTAACTTAACTTAACTTAACTTAACTAACTTAACTTAACTTAACTTAACTTAACTTAACTTTTAACTTAACTTAACTTAACTTAACTTAACTTAACTTAACTTAACTTAACTTAACTTAACTTAACTTAACTTAACTTAACTTAACTTAACTTAACTTAACTTAACTTAACTTAACTTAACTTAACTTAACTTAACTTAACTTAACTTAACTTAACTTAACTTAACTTAACTTAACTTAACTTAACTTAACTTAACTTAACTTAACTTAACTTAACTTAACTTAACTTAACTTAACGTAACTTAACTTAAACTTAACTTAACTTAACTTAACTTAACTTAACTTAACTTAACTTAACTTAACTTAACTTAACTTAACTTAACTAACTTAACTTAACTTAACGTAACTTAACTTAACTTAACTTAACTTAACTTAACTTAACTTAACTTAACTTAACTTAACTTAACTTAACTTAACTTAACTTAACTGAACTTAACTTAACTTAACTTAACTTAACTTAACTTTAACTTAACTTAACTTAAACTTAACTTAACTTAACTTAACTGAACTTAACTTAACTTAACTTAACTTAACTTAACTTAACTTAACTTAACTTAACGTAACTTAACTTAACTTAACTTAACTTAACTTAACTTAACTTAACTTAACTTAACTTAACTTAACTTAACTGAACTTAACTTAACTTAACTTAACTTAACTTAACTTAACTTAACTTAACTTAACTTAACTTAACTTAACTTAACTTAACTTAACTTAACTTAACTTAACTTAACTTAACTTAACTTAACTTAACTTAACGTAACTTAACTTAACTTAACTTAACTTAACTTAACTTAACTTAACTTAACTTAACTTAACTTAACTTAACTTAACTTAACTTAACTAACTTAACTTAACTGAACTTAACTTAACTTAACTTAACTTAACTTACTTAACTTAACTTAACTTAACTTAACTTAACTTAACTTAACTTAACTTAACTTAACTTAACTTAACTTAACTTAACTTAACTTAACTTAACTTAACTTAACTTAACTTAACTTAACTTAACTGAACTTAACTTAACTTAACTTAACTGAACTTAACTTAACTTAACTTAACTTAACTTAACTTAACTTAACTTAACTTAACTTAACTTAACTTAACTTAACTTAACTTAACTTAACTTAACTTAACTTAACTTAACTTAACTTAACTTAACTTAACTTAACTTAACTTAACTTAACTTAACTTAACTTAACTTAAACTTAACTTAAAACTTAACTTAACTTTAACTTAACTTAACTTAACTTAACTTAACTTAACTTAACTTAACTAACTTAACTTAACTTAAACTAACTTAACTTAACTTAAACTTAACTTAACTTAACTTAACTTAACTTAACTTACTTAACGTAACTTAACTTAACTTAATTTAACTTAACTTAACTTAACTTAACTTAACTTAACTTAATTTAACTTAACTTAACTTAACTTAACTTAACTTAACTTAACTTAACTTAACTTAACTTAACTTAACTTAACTTAACTTAACTTAACTTAACTTACTTAACTTAACTTAACTTAACTTAACTTAACTTACTGAACTTAACGTAACTTAACTTAACTTAACTTAAACTTAACTTAACTTAACTTAACTTAACTTAACTTAACTGAACTTAACTTAACTTAACTTAACTTAACTTAACTTAACTTAACTTAACTTAACTTAACGTAACTTAACTTAACTTAACTTAACTTAACTTAACTTAACTTAACTTAACGTAACTTAACTAACTTAACTTAACTTAACTTAACGTAACTTAACTTAACTTAACTTAACTTAACTTAACTGAACTAACTTAACTTAACTTAACTTAACTTAACTTAACGTAACTTAACTGAACTTAACTTAACTTAACTTAACTTAACTTAACTTAACTTAACTTAACTTAACTTAAACTTAACTTAACTTAACTTAACTTAACTTAACGTAACTTAACTTAACTTAACTTAACTTAACGTAACTTAACTTAACTTAACTTAACTTAACTTAACTTAACTTAACTTAACTTAACTTAACTTAACTTAACTTAACTTAACTTAACTTAACTTACTGAACTTAACTGACTTAACTTAACTTAACTTAACTTAACTTAACTTAACTTAACTTAACTTAACTTAACTTAACTTAACTTAACTTAACTTAACTGAACTTAACTTAACTTAACTTAACTTAACTTAACTTAACTTAACTTAACTTAACTTAACTTAACTTAACTTACTTAACTTAACTTAACGAACTAACTTAACCTGAACTTAACTTAACTTAACTTAACTTAACTTAACTTAACTTAACTTAACTTAACTGAACTAACTTAACTTAACTTACTTAACTTAACTTAACTTAACTTAACTTAACTTAACTGAACTTAACTTAACTTAACTTAACTTATCTTAACTTAACTTAACTTAACGTAACTTAACTTAACATAACCTTAACTTAACTTAACTTAACTTAACTTAACTTAACTTAACTTAACTTAACTTAACTTAACTTAACTTAACTGTAACTTAACTTAACTTAACTTAACGTAACTTAACTTAACTGTAACTTAACTTAACTTAACTTAACTTAACTTAACTTAACTTAACTTAACTTAACTTAACTTAACTTAACTTAACTTAACTTAACTAACTTAACTTAACTTAACTTAACTTAACTTAACTTAACTTAACTTAACTTAACTTAACTTAACTTAACTTAACTTAACTTAACTTAACTTAACTTAACTTAACTTAACTAACTTAACTTAACTTAACTTAACTTAACTTAACTTAACTTAACTTAACTTAACTTAACTTAACTTAACTTAACTTAACTTAACTTAACTTAACTTAACTTAACTTAACTTAAACTTAACTTAACTTAACTTAACTTAACTTAACTTAACTTAACTTAACTTAACTTAACTTAACTTAACTTAACTTAACGTAACTTAACTTAACTTAACTTAACTTAACTTAACTTAACTTAACTTAACTTAACTTAACTTAACTTAACTTAACTTAACTTAACTTAACTTAACTTAACTTAAACTTAACTTAACTTAACTTAACTTAACTTAACTTAACTTAACTTAACTTAACTTAACTTAACTAACTTAACTTAACTTAACTTAACTTAACTTAACTTAACTGAACTTAACTTAACGTAACTTAACTAACTTAACTTAACTTAACTTAACTTAACTTAACTTAACTTAACTTAACTTAACTTAACTTAACTTAACTTAACTTAACTTAACTTAACTTAACTTAACTTAACTTAACTTAACTTAACTTAACTTAACTTAACTTAACTAACTTAACTTAACTTAACTTAACTTAACTTAACTTAACTTAACTTAACTTAACTTAACTTAACTTAACTTAACTTAACTTAACTTAACTTAAACTTAACTTAACTTAACTTAACTTAACTTAACTTAACTTAACTTAACGTAACTTAACTTAACTTAACTTAACTTAACTTTAACTTAACTTAAACTTAACTTAACTTAACTTAACTTAACTTAACTTAACTTAACTTAACTTAACTTAACTTAACTTAACTTAACTTAACTTAACTTAACGTAACTTAACTTAACTTAACTTAACTTAACTTAACTTAACTTAACTTAACTTAACTTAACTTAACTTAACTAACTTAACTTAACTTAACTTAACGTAACTTAACTTAACTTAACTTAACTTAACTTAACTTAACTTAACTTAACTTAACTTAACTTAACTTAACTAACTTAACTTAACTTAACTTAACTTAACTTAACTTAACTTAACTTAACTTAACTTAACTTAACTTAACTTAACTTAACTTAACTTAACTTAACTTAACTTAACTTAAACTTAACTTAACTTAACTTAACTTAACTTAACTAACTTAACTTAACTTAACTTAACTTAACTTAACTTAACTGAACGTAACTGAACTTAACTTAACTTAACTTAACTTAACTTAACTTAACTTAACTTAACTTAACTTAACTTAACTTAACTTAACTTAACTTAACTTAACGTAACTTAACTTAACTTAACTTAACTAACTTAACTTAACTTAACTTAACTTAACTTAACTTAACTTAACTTAACTTAACTTAACTTAACTTAACTTAACTTAACTTAACTTAACTTAACTTAACTTAACTTAACTTAACTTAACTTAACTTAACTTAACTTAACTTAACTTAACTGAACTTAACTTAACTTAACTTAACTTAACTTAACTTAACTTTAACGTTAACTTAACTTAACTTAACTTAACTTAACTTAACTTAACTTAACTTAACTTAACTTAACTGAACTTAACTTTAACTTAACTTAACTTAACTTAACTTAACTTAACTTAACTTAACTTAACTTAACTAAACTTAACTTAACTTAACTTAACTGTAACTTAACTTAACTTAACTTAACTTAACTTAACTTAACGTTAACTTAACTTAACTTAACTTAACTTAACTTAACGTAACTTAACTTAACTTAACTTAACTTAACTTAACTTAACTTAACTTAACTTAACTTAACGTAACTTAACTTAACTTAACTTAACTTAACTTAACTTAACTTAACTTAACTTAACTTAACTTAACTTAACTTAACTTAACTTAACTTAACTTAACTTAACTTAACTAACTTAACTTAACTTAACTTAACTTAACTTAACTTAACTTAACTTAACTTAACTTAACTGAACTTAACTTAACTTAACTTAACTTAAACTTAACTTAACTTAACTTAACTTAACTTAACTGAACTTAACTTAACTTAACTTAACTTAACTTAACTTAACTTAACTTAACTTAACTTAACTTAACTTAACTTAACTTAACTTAACTTAACTTAACTTAACTTAACTTAACTTAACTTAACTTAACTTAACTTAACTTAACTTAACTTAACTTAACTTAACTTAACTTAACTTAACTTAAACTTAACTTAACTTAACTTAACTTAACTTAACTGTAACTTAACTTAACTAACTTAACTTAACTTAACTTAACTTAACTTAACTTAACTTAACTTAACTTAACTTAACTTAACTAACTTAACTTAACTTAACTTAACTTAACTTAACTTAACTTAACTGAACTTAACTTAACTTAACTTAACTTAACTTAAACTTAACTTAACTTAAACTTAACTTAACTTAACTTAACTTAACTTAACTTAACTTAACTTAACTTAACTTAACTTAACTTAACTTAACTTAACTTAACTTAACTTAACTTAACTTAACTTAACTTAACTTAACTTAACTTAACTTAACTTAACTTAACTTAACTTAACTTAACTTAACTTAACTTAACTTAACTTAACTTAACTTAACTTAACTTAACTTAACTTAACGTAACTTAACTTAACTTAACTTAACTTAACTTAACTTAAACTTAACTTAACTTAACTTAACTTAACTTAACTTAACTTAACTTAACTTAACTTAACTTAACTTAACTTAACTTAACTTAACTTAACTTAACTAACTTAACTTAACTTAACTTAACTTAACTTAACTTAACTTAACTTAACTTAACTTAACTTAACTTAACTTAACTTAACTTAACTTAACTTAACTTAACTTAACTAACTTAACTGAACTTAACTTAACTTAACTTAACTTAACTTAACTTAACTTAACTTAACTTAACTTAACTTAACTTAACTTAACTTAACTGAACTTAACTTAACTTAACTTAACTTAACTTAACTTAACTTAACTTAACTTAACTTAACTTAAACTTACTTAACTTAACTTAACTTAACTTAACTTAACTTAACTTAACTTAACTTAACTTAACTTAACTTAACTTAACTTAACTTAACTTAACTTAACTTAACTTAACTTAACTTAACTTAACTTAACTTAACTTAACTTAACTTAACTTAACTTAACTTGAACTTAACTTAACTTAACTTAACTTAACTTAACTAACGTAACTTAACTTAACTTAACTTAACTTAACTTAACTTAACTTAACTTAACTTAACTTAACTTAACTTAACTTAACTTGAACTTAACTTAACCTTAAACTTAACTGAACTTAACTTACTAACTTAACTTAACCTTAACTTAACTTAACTTAACGTAACTTAACTAACTTAACTTAACTTAACGTAAAGTAACTGTAACTGTAACTGAACTTTAAACGTAACTTAACTAACCTTAACTTTAACTGTAACTTAAACTTGAAAACGTAACGAACTTAACTTAACTTAACCTACTTAACTTAACTTACTTAAAACTTAAACTTAACTAACTGAACTTGAAACTGAACTTAACTTAACTGAACTTAACTTAACCTGCAACGAACTTAACTTAAACTTAAACTTAACTGTAACTTAACTTAACATAACCTTAACTTAACTTAAACTGAACTTAAACTAACTTAACGTTAACTTAACTTAACTGAAACGACTTAACGTAACTGAACTTAACTTAACTTAACTTAACTTAACTTAACTTAACTTAACGTATAACTTCGAACTTAACTTAACTTAACTTAACTTAACTTAACTGAACTTAACCGGAACTGTAACTTAACTTAACTTGTAACTATAACTTAACTGAACTTAACGTAACTTAACTTAACTTAACTTAAACTTAACTTAACGGTAAGCTGAAACTTAACTTAACTTAACTTAACTTAACTTAACTTAACTTACTGAACTTAAAGTACTTTAACTTAAACGTTACTTAACATTAACTTAACTTAACTTAAACTAACTTAACTTAACTTAACTTAACTTAACTTAACTTAACTGAACTTAAGACTTAACTTAAACCTTAACTGAACTTAACTTACTTAACTTAACTTAAATTTAACTTACGTTAACTTACTTAACTTAACTTAAACTTAACTAACTTAACTTAACTTAACTTAACTTAACTAACTTAACTTAACTTAACTTAACTAACTTAACTTAACTTAACTTAACTTAACTAACTTAACTTAACTTAACTTAACTTAACTTAACTTAACTTAACTTAACTTAAACTTAACTTAACTTAACTTAACTTAACGAAAAACTTAACTTAACTTAACTTAACTTAACTTAACTTAACTTAACTTAACTTAACTTAAACTTAACTTAAACTTAACTTAACTTAACTTAACTTAACTAACTTAACTTAACTTAACTTAACTTAACTTAACTTAACACTAACTTAACTTAACTTAACTTCACTAACTTAACTTAACTAACTTAACTTAACTTAACTTAAAACACTCTAACTTAACTTAACTTAACTTAAAATAACCCCAACTTAACTAAACTTAACCACCCTAATAACCCAACCTACCTAAAACTAACTTAACTTAACTTAACCCCAACCCCAACCCCACCCCACCCCAACTTAACTTAACTTAACTAAACTTAACTTAACTTAACTAACTTAACCCACCCCACTTAACTTAAACCACCCCACCCCACCCCACCCCAACTTAAACTTAACTTAAACTTAACCCCACCTAACTTAACCCCAACCAACTTAAACCAACCACCTAACCCAACTTAACCTAAACTTAACTTAACCTAACCACTTAAACCTAACTAACTTAACCCCACCTAACCCCAAACTTAACTTAACTAATAACTTAACTTAACCAACTTAACTTAACTTAACCACCTTAACCAACTTAACTTAACCCCACTAACCTAACCTAACCACCCACACTTACCCCAACCAACCACTTAACAACCCAAACTTAACTTAACCACTTAACCACTTAACCACTTAACTTAACCAACCTAACTTAACTTAACCCCACTTAACCTTAACTTAACTTAAACTTAACTTAACCCACTTAAACTACCCCAACTTAACTTAACTAACCTTAACTTAACCAAACCTAAACTTAACTTAACCACTTAACCTAACCTAACCTAACCAAACTAACCTAACTTAACCTAACTTAACTTAACTTAAACTTAACTTAACTAACCTAACCCAACTAACTTAACCTTAACCTAACTTAACTTAACTTAACCTATCCAAACTTAACTAACTTAACCTAACTTAACTTAACTAACTTAACTTAACTTAACCTTAACCTAACTTAACTAACTAACCTTAACTTAACTTAACTTAACTTAACTTAACCTTAACCTTAACTTAACCTTAACCTAACTTAACCTAACTTAACTTAACTAACTTAACTAACTAACTTAACTAACTTAACTAACTAACTTAACTTAACTTAACTAACTTAACTTAACTTAACTAACTTAACTTAACCTTAACTTAACTTAACTTAACTTAACCTTAACTTAACTAACTTAACTTAACTTAACCTTAACTTAACTTAACTTAACTTAACTTAACTTAACCTTAACTTAACCTTAACTTAACTTAACTTAACTAAAACTTAACCTAATCTTAACTTAACTGAACTTAACTTAACTTAACTTAACTTAACTTAACTTAACTTAAACTTAACTAACTTAAACTTAAACTTAACTTAACTTAACTTAACTTAACGTAAACTTAAACTTAACTTAACTTAACTTTAACTTGAACTCTAACTTAAACTTTACTTAACTATAAACTTAACTTAACTTAACTTAACTTGACCTTTACTGTAACTGTGTAACTAACTTAACTTAACTTAACTTAACTTAACTTAACGTAACTTAACTAACAGTAACTTAACTTAACTTAACTTTTACGTTACTTAACTTAGAACTGAACTTAAATTAACTTAACTTGAACTTAACTTAACTTAACTTAACTGAACTTAAACTGTAACTTAACTTAACTTAACTTAACTTAACCTTAACTTAACTTAACTATAACTTAACTTAACTAACTTAACTTAACTTAACTTAACTTAACTTAACTTAACTTAACTTAACTTAACTTAACTTAACTTAACTTAACTTAACTTAACTAACTTAACTTAACTTAACTTAACTTAACTTAACTGAACTTTAACTTAACTTAACTTAACTTAACTTAACTTAACTAACTTAACTTAACTTAACTTAACTTAACTTAACTTAACTTAACTTAACTTAACTTAACTTAACTTAACTTAACTTAACTTAACTTAACTTAACTTAACTTAACTTAACTTAACTTAACTTAACTTAACTAACTTAACTTAACTTAACTTAACTTAACTTAACTTAACTTAACTTAACTTAACTTAACTTAACTTAACTTAACTTAACTTAACTTAACTTAACTTAACTTAACTTAACTTAACTTAACTTAACTTAACTTAACTTAACTTAACTTAACTTAACTTAACTTAACTTAACTTAACTTAACTTAACTTAACTTAACTTAACTAACTTAACTTAACTTAACTTAACTTAACTTAACTTAACTTAACTTAACTTAACTAACTTAACTTAACTTAACTTAACTTAACTTAACTTAACTTAACTTAACTTAACTTAACTTAACTTAACTTAACTTAACGTAACTTAACTTAACTTAACTTAACTTAACTTAAACTTAAAACTTAAACTTAACTTAAACTTAACTTAACTTAACTTAACTGGAACGTTAAACTTAACTTAACTTAAACTTAACTCTACTTAACTTAACTTAACTTAACTTAACTTAACTTAACTTAACTTAACTTAACTTTAACTGAACTTAACGTTTAACTTAACTACGTGAATTAACTTAACTGAACTTAACTTAACCTTAAAACTTAACTTAACTTAACTTAAAACGATAACTTAACTTAACTTAACTTAACTTAACTGAACTTAACTTAAACTTAACTTAACTTAAACTTAACTTAACTTAACTTGAACTTGAACTTAACGTGAACTCTAAAAACTTAACTTTAAACATAACTTAACTTAAACTTAAACTTAACTTAACTTAACTTAACTGAACTTAACATGAACGTAACTTAAAACTTAAACTAACTAAACTTAACTTAACTTAACTTAACATTAACTGTAACGTAACTGTAACTTAACTTAAACATTAACCTTAACTTAACTTAACTTAACTTAACTTAACTTAACTTAACTTAACTTAAACTTAACTTAACTTAACTTAACTTAACTTAACTTAACTTAACTTAACTTAACTTAACTTAACTTAACTTAACTTAACTTAACTTAACTTACTTAACTTAACTTAACTTACTTAACTTAACTTAACTTAACTTAACTTAACTTAACTTAACTTAACTTAACTGTAACGTAACTTAACTTAACTTAACTTAACTTAACTTAACTTAACTTAACTTAACTTAACTTAACTTAACTTAACTTAACTTAACTTAACTTAACTTAACTTAACTTAACTTAACTTTAACTTAACGAAACTTAACTGAACTTAGGTTAACTGAACTTAACTTAACTTAGTTCTTAACGGTTAACTCTAAACTTAAACGTCTCCAACTTAACGTTAAAAGTACGTTAACACCTTAACCTTTAACTTAACTTCTTAACTTTACAATTAACACTTAATACGTAACATACCGGTTAGGTAAAATAGTATTAGGTTAGGTTAACATTAACTTAACTTAACTTCTTAACATTAACGGTAGACTTACTTAGACGTAACGTTAACTTAGAAACTTAGCTGTAACTTACGGTAACGTTAACCTTAGGTTAACTTAACTTAAAACTTAACATTAGGTACTTAACTTAACTTAACTTAACTTACTTAACCTTAACTTTAGGTTAACTTAAGGTTATTAACCTTAGTTATTAACTGTTAGGTTAAGGTTAGGTTAACTTAACTTAACTTAACTTAACAGGTAAACTTAACTTAGGTAACTTAACTAGGAACGTTAATTAACGTTAAGTTAGGTTAACTTAGGTTAACTGGAACTTAAATTAGGTTTAACTAGGGAACTTAACTAGGTTAGTAGGTAGGTTAAGGTTACGTTGGGATAGGTTAGTTGTAGTTAGGTTAGGTTAGTGAACTTAAGGGTAACTTAATTAGGTTAGGTTATATAGTTAAGCAATTATCATTGGTT
>NC_134782.1:51771000-51796000 GCF_046742065.1 Oratosquilla oratoria
GGTGATACAGGTAAGGTAATCATATCAAGATAGCAGGGCAAGATTCGTAGTAATGGGTTTAAATTGGACAAATTTAGGTTGAAGAAGGAAATAGACAAGAACTGGTTTACCAACAGACTTTGTAACAAAGTGAGCACTAAACCAATTTTTTTTTTTTAAGAAAAGGTTAGATAACTATGGATAGGGATGGCAGGTGGTAAGGAACACGGAACTGCCTAGTGTAGGCCTTATGGTCTCTTGCAGTCTCCTCCTCTCTTATGTTCTTATGTTGTGAATTTTATGTTAATGAAAAAGAAATAAAATATTAATATAATGATTCTTGTTTGGGATTCACTGAAAAATGAATTCTATATCAAGGGTTATCATAGGATATCATAAGGTTACCCTTAATCTCAATTACATCGTTCGAAAATAACATCATCTTAAACATACCCATTCTGGTTGCCGTTGAGCAATTTTATTCAACTGAGTGTGGGTGTGGCGTAGGTGAGGGAATCTTTCCCCTAACCAAAGGGGTGATATTAGAATCTCACGGTCTGTCAACATTTTGAATTGAATTCCTCCAAGCGACTGCTCATTCTACCAAGTCAGTCGGCCATCAGGGCTGAGATTTGTCATCAGCTGGGCCTGTCGTTCCCCTGCCCCCCTCCCCCATTCCTCCCTCCCCCCCCCTCTTTCGTCTTCCGTCTTTCTCTTCTCTCCTACGCGTCCGTCATAATGGCACCAGTCACTTCTAATGCTATTTTTTGTATTTTTTTCTCAGTTGAAAGTCTCTTGCAAGACACAAAAAATACTGTGCATAACTTCGCTATGAGACAGATAGATGAATAGATAGGTAGGTAGATAGACAGACAGGTAGATAAAGAGATTGGTAGATTATGAGATGGATGAATATACAAACAGATAAATAGATGGATAGGCAGGTAGATAAACAGATAGGTAGATAAACAGGTAGATTTATAGATATAGAGTGAGAGGAAGAATTAGGACTTACCCGAAAAGAAATTGATAAGCCGACATACACTACTAATTGCAGACGGTATATCACAAGGATTGGTGATATTCAAACCTTATAAAATGAACATATCGCTTGTTTGCGAAAACGTCGTCATAACTCAAAAAACTGAATTTTTGAGTTATCTATACAGACATATTCATCTTCAAACACGGATTTTTTGGTAACAGTGTCATATCTGTAGCTCAAAAATTGATCGCTAGGGAGTGCTGAATGTCCCAACGATATAACCTTACATGTTCCAACTTGTTCCAACAAATATTTTAGACTTAGTAAAGATTATGATTGTTTCAACTTCTATAAACTTTGGAGGCGTATTTGATGCTCCAAAAAATGTTCCACCTATGGAGTTTGAGGGCTTTTTATAATATTGAGAGCGTTTTGAAACTTTAAAATGCCTCTCCTGAAAAATTCGATATTTTGAGTTATGACGACGTTTTCGCAAACAAGCGATATATGGAAGCGAATTTGTCCTGACTGAAAAAGACACATAAATGACTCACAGATATGCATTTAAATCATGTATATAACGAGCCATTGCAGATATCAATGTGCAATTTGCAGAATACATAGGATAGATCGTTGTACGGAGCTGCCTAGTGTAGGCCTTATGGTCTCTTGCAGTCTCCTTCATTCTTATATTCTTATGTTCTTACTTCGTCTGCAGAAACGAAGCATTATGAACTGTAGCCGTTCTGCCCTATCGATTAGGGTGGGATGACCCATTTTTTTTTTTTTTTTAAATTTCTTGGTCAGTTTTTATTTTTTCACATCTCGCATTGTTGGTCTGATCGCCGTCGTTCGTGTATGTACACTTTCAACACGAGGATCTGCCTTTGGCTGAATAAAGTAATTTGACGTCAACCAGACCAAATGAAGGAGTTACTGGAGATTGCCTCTTTATTACGAGGACCTCGTTGCATCGACCGTTCCCCCCCCACTCCCCCCCCAAAAAAAAGACCGTCCCCTACTCCCCCCCCCAAAAAAAAAGACCGTCACCCCACCCTTTAACCCGTCCCCCCATCACCCATCTCTCCAACTGCTCGATTGTTCCGTGAGGTTTATGTACCACTGATGACTCACTGTTGTCTTATATTTATATTTCGTTGTCCGAGAGGCGTGTGTTTACGCCTTAGAGCGGTCGAAGAGCTAAGGCGAGATAACAGAATGTCACCCAGAAAGGATAGAACTAATACAATTCTTTATCTAATTATTTTCTGAGGAATGGGTGACCACCGTCTTGAACAGGGTCTCTATCGATCGAGACCCTTTCAAGACAGGCGTCCATCCCTCCCTCAACGGAATAATAAAATCGCCAGTCGACATAAAGGAATCTGTACAGGACGTTACGGTAGTGAAGGAGGTAACCTTGTAATTCAACCGGATATGACGTCTCCTCATTTTCAGGTCACCTCCTGTTCCTCCTCCCCCTCCTCTTCCTCCTTTTTCATCTCTCTCCTCCTTCTTTTCAGTCTGCCTCCACCTCCTCTTACTCATCCCTTTTTGCTATTTATCTCTTCCTCTTCTTCCTCTTCCTCTCCCTTTTCTTCCTCCTCCCCCCTCCTCCTCCTCCTTTTTCTTTTTCATCTCTCTCCTTCTCCTTCTCCTTTTCAGTCTGCCTTCACCTCCTCTTACTCCTACTGATCCTCTTCATCTTCCTTATTGTCCCCTCCCCTCCCTGTTCTTCCTACTCCTACTCCTACCAATACCCCTTCTTCCTCACTTTCATTCCTCTCTTCCTCTTCTTCTTCTTCCTCTCCCTTTTCTTCCTCCTCCTCTTCCTCCCTGACTCTTCCATTTTTTCTTCCCGGCTTCTCCTCCCCATTCTTACTCTCCCTCCTTTCTGCGGGATTTTGCCCTTGTGTTGCCCCACTGTTTTCTCCATCTCCTTTCTCTTCACTTTGTTGCCCTTTCAAGCCTCTTCCTCCTCCCACGTTCTTCTGTCTTCTTTTGTTTTCTTTATCGATATCCCATTCATTTTTATTTGTGTCCTCTGTTTTTTTTCAGTTGCTCACTTGTTTCTCCAGTGTATCCTTCCCTTCCCTTCCCGCTCCTTTTCCTCTTTTCCTTCTCTTATCTTCCAGTAACAGTCCTTTTTATCTCTTTTCCTTTTTCTTCTTCCCCTCCTTTCCTCTCCCTTTCTCCCTTCAATTTTCACTTCCTCGCCTCTCCTCTTTCGCCTTTCCTACCATTTATCTTCACAATTGTCCTCGTTTTCTCTCTTTTCTTTCTCCTCACAAATTTCCATTTCTCCTTGGTCACTTTGATATTTGTCCTTACTTTTCTTTTTCTCCACCTCCTTTTACGATTACTCACAGCCTTCCTCACCCTGAAACTCCCTCTCCCCACTCCCCTTCAAACCAACCAACCCCGGCCCCCGGCCCCCTCGAACTCCTCTCCCCGTCAGCCTTCAATCCCTCCTACCCACCTCCCTCCCGCCCCCCCTGATCCCCCCAATGCGCTTCTCCCATCCCACGCCGCATATTAACCCCGGTTCACCCCAATCCCGCCAAAACAGACTCACCATTCAGGTTCTTGACTACTCTCGCCTGGTCTCCTTTGTTTCTTCTGTTTGACGTCTGTCTCCTGTGGTTCCTCTTGCTCGTCTCCGTGTTTATGCTGAATGCCCCCTTCCTTACTTTATTTCCGTCTTTTCTTCTTTCCTTTGTCCATTATCGTTTGTTGATCTCAAGTCGCCTTGAAAAGATTGGAAGTGTTTTCCACCTGTCTTTGGACTCTCATACCTGGAGCCATTTTGCTCTTGCTCACTTCCAGAGTCCATTCTGTGTCTCTTATATTCAGGGTAATAAAAAGGATGTTGTCCCACGTAACATTTCACTATTGAGATTCTCGCAATACAAGTAAACGAGGCTTATGTATTACAGTCACAAGGGGAAGTAGATTCTTTGTATGCAGATCAAGTGTACATTTATATGGGAAGTATAAATACAGGAAGATGTAATCCGTTATGCACTGTCTCGCTCGTAAGTCCACTTGAGGGTACCAGCACACACACACACACACACACACACACACACACACACACACACACACACACACACACACACACACACACACACACACACACACACACACACACACACACACACACACACACACACACACACACACACACACACACACACACACACACACACACACACACTTCAACGAATGGACGGCTTAGAAGACATTCTGAAGAAAAGTGAAGTCTGTGGATCCCAACGCAAAGAGAAGTGCCTAGTGTTTTTGCAGGGTGGGGGGGAAATTGCTCGTGGAGTAGTGGGAACGTAGGGAAAGAGGAAAAGGGGAGGGATTACTGAGGGAAATGGAAGGAAATGAGGAGGGAGTAGACTTTGCCCAGACAGACAAGCGGAAGGTAAACAAAAGACTTAGCGAGGATCAAATGTCTAATAAAAATGTAAAGATTAGAAGTATAGAGAGGAGCAATACAGAAGAAAGTGACGAGAATATGTTCCAGGGATTTAAAGAGGGTGGGGGGGACACAACCCCCCCCCCCCCGACTGATAAGACTAGAGGAGAGAGTTGATAAGGTGATCGAGGACTTGGAGCGTAAGTTAGGTAACGTAGACTCCATTTTCCAAAGAATTGAAAGGTTGGAACAACTAGAGAAGGCTAACAGAAACTTAACTGAAGAAATAGAGGACCTAAAAAGACAGTTAGGAAATGTAAAGGAGGAGAATGAGAAATTGAAGAAGAATAGTAATGAAAACAGAGAGAAAATAGCTACAGAAGTTAAAAATTGGAGAATAACTCAGGAAGGGAATAAGGTTTCATTCACTGACATAGTCAAACAGCAATTGAAAGAACATAATGAAGACTCAGTTATTAAAGTGATGAGACAGAAGGAGAATATAGTAAGAGAATTAGCTGACAAAAAGAAATGTATAATTATATTAGGAATGGAAGAGAAACATAACCCAGATAGAACCGCAAGAATCAAGGAGGAAAATGAAAGAGTAAGCAGTTTATTAAAATTAGTCCAGGAAGATGAACCAGAAATTATAAAGGAAATTGAGGAAAAATTCAGACTCGGAAAATATAGTACAGATAAGACCAGACCAATTAAGATTAAATTCAGGTCACAAACAACAGCAGAGAAAATTCTATACAAGACAGGGAAACTAGCAACAAATGATCAATATAAAAAGGTATGGATAAAAAGAGAAATGAATAAGGAGGAAAGAGAGGCAGAAAAGCAGAAAAGAATTGAAGCTAAGGCAAAAAACGAGGAAAGAACGGAGTCAGAGAAAGAGAGATTCTATTGGAGAGTAGTGAACATGAAAATAAAGCAGTTCGACATACTAAAGAAAAACATAAGGGAAACAGAGAATACAATGGAAGTGGCAGAAAACTAAGAGTGTCTTACACAAATATAGATGGATTGATAACAGGATTGAATGAACTGAATGATTATTTGAAAGAAAAAGAACCGGACATAATGGGAATTGTAGAAACAAAATTAAAAGGCCCACTACCACCCAACAGTGTAGGACATGATACATACAATTATTGGATTAGAAACAGAGAGAAAAAACAAGGGGGTGGAGTTATGTTCCTGACTAAGAAGGATATAAACGTGAAAGGTGTCATATATGGAAAGAATACAGTAGAGATGATTATGATAGAAGTGGAAGACCGAGATAAGAAGAGCAGAAAATTTGTGATCAATTATGTGCCTCCGAAAACAGCCTCATGGGAGGAGAGTGAACATAAAAGTATGTTAGAGGACACAAAGATAGCATTAACTAAAATAATGGAAGACGGAGGAAGAATAGTTATGATGGGCGACTTTAATTGCAAAGAAATCTGCTGGGAAGAAATGACAGTAAAGAGTGGTGATGACTCATGGGGAAATGCTCTACTTGAGATGATTACTGACCATTCAATGACACAATGGATACAAGAGAACACTAGGTATAGAAATGAAGAAGATCCATCGAGGCTAGACTTAATAATTACATCTGAACCTAGAATAGTGGACAAGATTGAATATAAAACACCAATAGGTAAAAGTGACCACATATTGATTGAACTGGAACTTAATGAAGAAAAATATATGAAAAGAAATGAACAATATAGAAAAGGAAGAATGATGTATGAAAAAACAAACTTTGATAAAATAAGAGAATTCTTCCAACAAGAAAACTGGGAAGAAATATACAAAGAAGAAACAACAGTGGAAGAGAAATGGAATATTTTGACAAAAATTTACAAAAAAGGAGTGGAAAAGTATGTCCCAAGACAAAAACAAGAAAAAGAATATGTAAAATGCTGGTACAACAAAAGTTGTAGGGAGTTAAAGGACAAAAGAGACAAAGCCTGGAACAGATGGAAAAAAGACAGAAGACCTGAAAAATGGAAAATATATACTGGTTATAGAAATGAATATGTACAAAAGTGCAGAGAGGAAAAAAGAAAATATGAAAAAGATGTTATAGAAAAGTGTAAAGATCAACCAAAACTATTCTACAGATTTGTAAACAATAAACTGAAAAACAAACAAGACTTAGAGAAATTAAGACAAGGAGGAGTTGAATACACTGAGGAAATGGAAATGGCAGAAATTATGAACAAACATTTTAAATCAGTGTTTACAAGGGAAAATATACAACCTGAAGAGATTGAGTGGAAGGAAAAAGTCCCTCCTATGGAAGAAATAGAAGTAACAAAGAATGAAATATTGACACACTTGGGTAATTTTGATGTCAGAAAATCGCATGGGCCAGATGAAATAGCAAACTGGATTCTGAAAGAATGCAGGAATGAACTGGCAGACAAAATACATAGCATAATAAGCAGTTCCTTAAAAGAAGGAAAAGTTCCAGAAGATTGGAAAAAAGCAAATATAGTACCTATATATAAAGGAGGAAATAAAGAAGAACCTACCAACTATAGACCAGTCTCTCTAACAAGTACAATAGCAAAAATATGTGAAAGAATTATCAAAAGTAGATGGGTAAAATACTTGGAAAAAAACAACATACTAAATCCAAGGCAATTTGGATTCAGACAAGGACGATCATGCGTCACCAATTTAATATGTTTCTATTCAAGGCTAATAGATATAATACAAGAAAGAGATGGATGGGCTGATTGTGCATTTCTAGACCTAAAAAAAGCTTTTGACAAAGTACCACATAAGAAGTTGCTTAAGAAATTAGAATATGAAGGAGGAATACAAGGTAAATTGCTAAATTGGATGGAAGACTTTTTGCAAGAAAGAAAAATGAGAGTAGTGATAAGAGATCAGCACTCAAAATGGAATGAAGTAATAAGCGGTGTCCCGCAGGGAACAGTTCTGGCCCCAATAATGTTTGCTATATATATTAATGATATGGATGAAGGAATTGAAAGCTATATGAGCTTCTTTGCAGATGATGCAAAATTACTGAAAAGAGTGAAAACTGAAGAAGATTGTGAATCACTACAGAGAGATCTAAATAAAGTACAAGAATGGAGTAGGAAGTGGGAGATGGAGTTCAATACAAGAAAGTGTAGTATAATGGAATTTGGAAAAAGCAAAAACAGAATAACAGGATCATATAATTTGGGAAAAGAAGGAATAAAAAAAGTAGAAAATGAGAAGGACCTGGGAGTCATTGTTATGAATAATATGTCACCTGAGAAACATATAAATAAGATTTTTGGAGAAACTTATAATTTAATAAGAACAATCAAAGTGGCATTTACATACCTGGATGAAGAAATGGTGAGGAAAATCCTAATCACCCTGATAAGACCAAGATTGGAATATGCAGCAACGATATGGTCACCAAGTACAAAAAAAAAAAATGTATAAAAAAACTTGAAAGAATACAAAGAGCAATTACAAAACTGGCACCAACACTCTCAAAACTATCATATGAAGAGAGACTACAAAAACTTAAACTACAGACACTAGAGCAAAGAAGAGAGAGAGGAGATTTGATAGCTATTTACAGAATCATGAAAGGCATAGAAATTACTGATAGAGAGAATCTGATAAAATGGGATGACAGAAATACAAGAGGACACGGAAAGAAAATAAAAAAAGACAGCTATAGAAGAGATTTTAAAAAGAACAGCTTTCCTCACAGAGCAATAGACAGTTGGAACAAGTTAGATGAGAAAGTGGTGTGTGCAAAAACAATACATGAATTTAAAAATAGTTTAGATAAAATGAGATATGAAGACGGGACCCCACGAGCATAGCTCCCCTTCCCGTAAAATACAACTAGGTAAATACAACTAGGTAAATACACACACACACACACACACACACACACACACACACACACACACACACACACACACACAGACACACAAACACACACACACACACACACACACACACACACACACACACACACACACACACACACACACACACACACACACACACACACACACACACACACACACACACACACACACACACACACACACTTCAACGAACGGACGGCTTAGAAGACGTTCTGAAGAAAATTGAAGTTTCGTGGATCCCAACGCAAAGAGAAGTGCCTATTGTATTTACAGGGTGGGGGGAAATTGCTCGTGGGGTAGTAGGAAAGTAGGGAAAGAGGAGAAGGGGAGGGATTGCTGAGGGAAATGGAAGGAAATGAGGAAGGAGAGGACTTGGCCCAGGCAGACAGGCGAAAGGTAAACAAACGGCCCCCCGACCAGCTGAGCGACGATGAAATGTCTAATAAAAATGTAAAGATTAGAAGTATAGATAAGAGCAATACAGTAGAAAGTGATGAGAATATTTTCCAGGGATTTAAAGAGGGTGGGGGGACACAACCCCCCCCACCCCCCACCCCGACTGACAAGACTAGAAGAGAAGGTCGATAAGATGATCGAGGACTTGGAGCGTAGGTTCGGTCATGTTAACATTATACGGAGGGTTGAAAAATTGGAAGAACTAGAGAAGGCGAACAAAAACTTAACTAAGGAAATTGAAGAATTAAAAAATCAGTTAAAAGAAGTAAAAGAAGAGAATAAAGTCTTAAAGGAGAATAATAAGGAGAACAAGGAGGGTTGGAAAAAAATCCAAGAAAATAGCAAAGTTGCATTCAATGACATAATCAGACAGCAAATGAATGAACAAACTGAAGACCCAGTTATTAAAGTGATGAGACAGACGGAGAATATAGTAAGAGACTTAGCAGACAGAAAGAAATGTATAATCATATTAGGAATGGAAGAGAAACATAACCCAGATAGAACCACAAGAATCAAATAGGAAAATGAAAAAGTAAGAAATTTACTAGAATTAGTTCAGGAAGATGAACCAGAAATAATGAAACAAATCGAAGAGAAATTCAGGCTCGGGAAATATAGTACAGACAAGACCAGACCAATTAAGATTAAATTCAGGTCACAAACTACGGCTGAGAATATTTTATCCAAAACAGGGAAACTAGCAACAAGTGAACAATATAAAAAGGTATGGATTAAAAGGGAAATGAATAAAGAGGAAAGAGAGGAAGAAAAACAGAAAAGACTTGAAGCTAAGGAAAAAAACGAGATAAGAACGGAGTCAGAAAAAGAGAGATTCTATTGGAGAGTAGTGAATATGAAACTAAAGAAAGTCGACATACAAGAGAAAAACAAAAGGGAAACAGAGAACACAATGGAAGTGGCAGAAAACTAAGAGTGTCTTACACAAATATAGATGGATTAATAACAGGATTGAATGAGCTGAATGATTATTTGAAAGAAAAAGAACCAGACATAATGGGAATTGTAGAAACAAAATTAAAAGGTCCACTACCACCCAACAGTGTAGGACATGATGCATATAATTATTGGATTAGAAACAGAGTGAAAAAGGAAGGGGGTGGAGTTATGTTCCTGACTAAGAAGGATATAAACGTGAAGTGTGTCACATATGGAAAGAATACAGTAGAGATGATAATGATGGAAGTAGAAGACAGAGATAAGAAGAGCAGAAAGTTTGTGATAAATTATGTGCCCCCGAAAACAGCCTCATGGGAAGAGAGTGAACATAAAAGTATGTTAGAGGACACAAAGATAACATTAAACAAGATAATGGAAGAGGGAAGAAAAATAGTTATGATGGGCGACTTTAATTGCAAAGAAATCTGCTGGGAAGAAATGACAGTAAAGGGTGGAGACGGCTCATGGGGAAACGCTCTACTTGAGATGGTTACTGACCATACAATGACACAATGGATACAGGAGAACACTAGGTATAGAAATGAAGAAGAGCCATCGAGACTAGACCTAATAATTACATCCGAACCTAGAATAGTGGACAAAATTGAATATAAAACACCAATAAGTAAAAGTGACCACATATTGATTGAACTGGAACTTAATGAAGAAAAATATATGAAAAGAAATGAAAAATATAGAAAAGGAAGAATGATGTATGAAAAAACAAACTTTGATAAAATAAGAGAATTCTTTCAAAAGGAAAACTGGGAAGAAACATACAAAGAAGAAACAACAGTAGAAGAGAAATGGAATATTTTGACAAAAATTTACAAAAAAGGAGTGGAAAAGTATGTCCCAAGACAAAAACAAGAAAAAGAATATGTAAAATGCTGGTACAACAAAAGTTGTAGGGAGTTAAAAGACAAAAGAGACAAAGCCTGGACCAGATGGAAAAAAGACAGAAGACCTGAAAAATGGAAAATATATACCTGTTATAGAAATGAATATGTACAAACGTGCAGAGAGGAAAAGAGAAAATATGAAAAAGATATAGAAAAGTGTAAAGATCAACCAAAAATATTCTACAGATTTGTAAACAATAAACTGAAAAACAAACAAGACTTGGAGAAATTAAGACAAGAGGGAGTTGAATACACTGAGGAAATGGAAATGGCGGAAATTATGAACAAACATTTTAAATCAGTGTTTACAAGGGAGAACATACAACCTGAAGAGAACAAATGGAAAGAGAAAGTCCCCCCTATGGAAGAAATAGAAGTAACAAAGAATGAAATATTAACACACTTGAGTAATCTTGATGTCAGAAAATCGCATGGACCAGATGAAATAGCAAACTGGATACTGAAAGAATGCAGGAATGAACTGGCAGACAAAATACATAGCATACTAAATAGTTCCTTGAAAGAAGGAAAAGTTCCAGAAGATTGGAAAAAAGCAAATATAGTACCTATATATAAAGGAGGAAATAAAGAAGAACCTACCAACTATAGACCAGTCTCTCTAACAAGTACAATAGCAAAAATTTGTGAAAGAATTATATCAAAAGTAGATGGGTAAAATATTTAGAAAAAAACAAAGTGTTAAATCCAAGGCAATTTGGATTCAGACAAGGACGATCATGCGTCACCAATTTAATATGTTTCTATTCAAGGCTAATAGATATAATACAAGAAAGAGATGGATGGGCGGACTGTGCATTTCTAGACCTAAAGAAAGCTTTTGACAAAGTACCACATAAGAAGTTGCTTAAGAAATTAGAAACTGAAGGAGGAATACAGGGAAAACTACTAAATTGGATGGAAGACTTTTTGCAAGAAAGAAAAATGAGAGTAGTGATAAGAAACCAGCACTCAAAATGGGATGAAGTAATAAGCGGTGTTCCGCAGGGAACAGTTCTGCCCCAATAATGTTTGCTATATATATTAATGATATGGATGAAGGAATAGAAAGCTATATGAGCTTCTTTGCAGATGATGCAAAACTACTGAAAAGAGTGAAAACTGAAGAAGATTGTGAATCACTACAGAGAGATCTAAATAAAGTACAGGAATGGAGTAGGAAGTGGGAGATGGAGTTCAATACAAAAAAGTGTAGTATAATGGAATTTGGAAAAAGCAAAAACAGAATAACAAGAGCATATAAATTGGGAGAAGAAGGAATAAAAAAAGTAGAAAATAAGAAGGACCTGGGAGTCATTGTTATGAACAATATGTCACATGAGAAACATATAAATAAGATTTTTGGAGAAACTTATAATTTAATAAGAACAATCAAAGTTGCATTTACATACCTGGATGAAGAAATGGTGAAGAAAATCCTAATCACCCTGATAAGACCAAGATTGGAATATGCAGCAACGATATGGTCACCAAGTACAAAAAAATGTATAAAAAAACTTGAAAGAATACAAAGAGCAATTACAAAATTGGCACCAACACTCTCAAAACTATCATATGAAGAGAGAGTAGAAAATTTTGAACTACAGATACTAGAGCAAAGAAGAGAGAGAGGAGATTTGATAGCTATTTACAGAATCATGAAAGGCATAGAAATTACTGATAGAGAGAATCTGATAAAATGGGATGACAGAAATACTAGAGGACACGGAAAGAAAATAAAAAAAAGACAGCTATAGAAGAGATTTGAAAAAGAACAGCTTTCCTCACAGAGTAATAGACAGTTGGAACAAGTTATATGAGAAAGTGGTGTGTGCAAAAACAATACATGAATTTAAAAATAGTTTAGATAAAATGAGATATGAAGACGGGACCCCACGAGCATAGCTCCCCTTCCCGTAAAATACAACTAGGTAAATACAACTAGGTAAATACACACACACACACACTGCGTATCTAAATATTTACAGAGAACTCGCGTGTCTCTACTGTCAGATGTACAGTTACCATCCACAGTTTCTACCACGTATGGACTCCCAGAGGCGAGGATCATATGTCCTTGTAGTCGGAAACAGCGGGTTATCTGACGTCAAAAACAATTGTCAAATGAGATAGTTACTAAATACTCGTATACTTGCACTTTAAATGCACTTGAGTTATGCAGATTAATTCATGATGTTGAATCATTATGATTATACGTGAGAATATTTATACTTTAGAATGTTATTCCTATCCGAGAATTGACACCTTGACGTGGAGGATAGGCTTAAGGATCTAAATCACTGCAAAAGCTATGTCAATAGAGATGAAAATATCTGCGTGGTCACCCATATCGAACAAGTTTTGTATGAAAGATGAAACAAACAGCAGCTCGTACACACAGTCGCAGGACCCATTGCTAACTGACACGTCCTTGATGGGGAACAGGGAAATTCCTCATAGATATATGGGGTACCGTCATAATGACGGCGTGGACTGAATAAGGTGGCACCAAAGAAAGATCTCACCAGAAACCAGTTGGCACGGAGGTGAGATTACAGCCAAAAATATTTTTTTTCGTAGCAAATATGAGTTGCACAAGTGAAAGAAAAGCGAGCGTTCCTGTTGGATCATTGTTTCCTAAAGGTCCAACTGCACTGCCTCGTGTGCTAACGGGTAGTGTGCCACCGAATGTAAGTAGGCACTATCCAAGCAGATCCAAGTCTTGGGCATTAAATAGCATGAATAAAATAAAGATCTATACTTACAACGTGAGAACCCTCTCAGAAGACCACAGACTGGAGAGTTTAATAGAAGAATTCGACAATATCAAGTGGGACATCGTGGAACTTATTCAAGTTCGAAGAACGGAAGAAAAGCTGACACAGTTACAAGACAGTCACCACCTGTTATAATATAGATGTAAGGGAAAAGAAATGTCTAATAGGGTATGGTTCTCGATAAATCGAGAGGACGTAACGTAGTAAAGGTCAGTAGTTTATCAGATAGGGTAGCTTGGGTTGTGATAAAGATGTGTAAAAGGTACACTCCAGACGATGAAATAGTCCTTTTATGAAGAGTTCAGTCAGGTCAAGAAAAAGTAAATAAACGTTGGTGATAGGCAAATTTAATGCTAAAGTGAGGAAGAAGATGGGAGAGGAGTCGTGCATTGGGAAATTTGGAGTAGGTGAGAGAAATGACAGAGGCGAGATTATGGTCAATTTTGCAGAGAACTACAACATGAGAATGATGAATACTTTCTTTCAAAAGCGTGAAGTTCGTAAATAGACCTGGAGAAGTCCAATCGGAACATCTAAGAACGAAATAGACTTCATATTAGGATATGAGAGCAAGAGCGTTAGCATGTTCCGGTCACAGATAAAGCTTGTAAAAGGTACACTCCATAAAGAATCTGTGAGCGTTGCTGAAGCAGGATTTTGAGATAAAGGGAAAAACTAAAGAGACGGTGAGACGGAAGACAACTGAGGTATGGGAGGGTATTAGACGAACCCCAGACCTCTGCAGTAGGCTAGTGGACTCCGTGTCAGAACATTTGCAGCTGTTGATAGAAGCACATGGAGGATGAACAAGGTATTAGGACCTTAAATATAAATATATATAAAATGTGAACTATATTGATATTGGACCATCCTTTGTTTTAATCACTTGGTTGGATTGTGTGTTTCTATGATTTTTTTTTTTTTTTTACATCCGACTTAGATATGGACCAAAAGGTCTCCTGTCGGCATGCTTCGCCTTTGTAATCCTTTGTTTGATATGTAGTAACAGTCGCACACATGTAATATATACCTAAATCAGTCATTTGTGTGCGCTAAGTGAATTAATGTCCGTTATTATGTACCAAAACACTAGATGCTGTAGACGACAGACACTAGCTAAAGAAGTGTGTTATATATGACAGTCATTATGATAATAACGATAACAGGTCAGCAACAAGATATAACAAAAGAAGTGTAATACGAAAGGTAATTAGTAATGTATGATAAAAGACTACAGGACTACAGCGTAATACTTCAGAAAGTAAAGCTCAGTAGGCTAATACTGTATATTTATGTATTTGGCAGCGATTGGAAATATAAGCACAAAGGTCTACCAATCAAAGGAATAAAACCAAGATGATTTGCAGAGTACACATTATGAAAAATATTGAACATAGAGAGATTTTCATATATCAATTTATCACTGTTAAAATGTCACAATTAAACAGCACAACCATGCTGAAAGCATCATGACAACGCTATCATTTTCATTGGGATAACACATTTTATTGAATACTGATTTTTCTCCATGAATATATGTTTAAATATAGATATATATGATAATGATGTATATCATTAACGCCTGATGAATGTGTATAACATATCTATCCATCTATATACCAAGAGCTTTTTCCCCCTTATAAGGGAGGTAGCCAAGTCAGAGGCACGTACCTATTCCCACCCATTTCAATCCCCCCCACCACCCTTTCTACCCCTTCCATCTCAGCTCCTCATGGATGACGGGCCATCCCTGCATCCGCCAACTGCCCTGGATCAAATGCAGTGTAGCAAGATACAGTACATCCACAGCAAGGCCGCTTCACTTAATCGGTGACCCCCCTCTCCGTCCCCTCATACAGAAAAAGAGAAGACGGGGAGAAATCCCTTCGGGCTGCATCAAAACATCATTCAAAGATAAACATCCCCCTATCCCCCATCCCCCCAGCTCTCCCTTCCTTGCATAATAGTATCATCCATGCACAGCCATTCTCCACTCATCCTTATCTCCTGCCTACTTCCTTCCTTCCTCAACAAACATTCCTCTCTTTCTGAACGCCCCCTTCACCCCATCCATCCATCTCATCCTCGGTCGTCCCCTCAAGTTCACTCCCTCCATCTCTGCCTTCCACAACTCTTTTACTAATCTTTCATCACTCATTCTTTCCATGTGTCCAAACTATCCTAATAATCTTTCATCAGCCCTACCTGTCATCTCCTTTTCCACTCCTGCTTTCCTCCTCAACTCCTCGTTTCTCAGTCTATCCAACCTTGTAACCCATACCATACTTCTAAGACATTTCATCTCAAACACATTTATACTTTTCCTTTTTGCCTCTCTTAACTTTCATGTCTCTGCCTCATACAATACCGTCGGCACAATCACACCTTCATACAATCCATTCCCAGTTGCCCATTTCTCATTATATTTTTTAATCCCCCAAGCCATTTACTTGTTTCTCTCAATCTACAATTTACCTCCACCCCGTTCCTCCCTTTCCTGCCACATGCAGCCCCAAATACCTAAAGCTATCCATATCCTCCAGCCTCTCTCCTTTTAGACTTGTTTCCAACTCACTGCCATCCTCTACCTTTGCATATCTCATCACCTTGCTTTTACCCACATTTACCCACATTTATCATCAACTTTCTCTTATTGCACACCTTCCCAGACTCCGTCACTAACTCCGTCACTAACTCTGACCCTGCTATAGGCGCAGTGTCGTCAGCAAACAACTGACTTACCTCCCACTTTTCTCCATTTTCTTTAAAAATATCCAGTCCCCTGCCCATTGTCCGCGCATTTACTTCCCGCACCATCCCGTCCATGTAAAGATTGAACAGCCATGGCGACATGACACAGCCCTGACGTAGTTCCACCTTTACCTCAAACCATTTGCTCTCTCCATTACCCATTCTAACAGAGGCTCTACTACTCTCGTAAAAACTCTTGACTGCCCTTAACCTTTTCCCCCATCCCATATATTTGGAAAACCTCCCACAGTGCCTTCCTGTCTACCTTGTCAATAGCATTTTCCAAATTCATAAAAGCCCAAAAAACATCCTTACTTTTTCTTTAAGCCTTCCGACATATCTACCTTACCACAGAAATCTAATCCACGCAACCCCTGCTTGTCCTAAACCCACACTGTTTCTCACCAATTACTCCCTCTATTCTTTTCCTAATTCTCTCAGTCAAAACCTCCCGATAAGCCCTCCCAACTACACTCAGCAAACTGACCCCTCTTAAACTACTACACTCACACTTGTCCCCTTTTCTCTTGTAAAATGGAACTATACAAGCACTCCTTCAGTCCTCTGGCACTCTACCCTCCCTTAGACACACATTAGATAACGTCACCAGACAGTCCACTATTACTGTACCTTCCTTCTTCAGACACTTTGCATGACAACCACCTAATCCAGGAGCCTTACCTGTTCTCATAATTTTCAGAACTACTTGCACCTCATTTTTCTTTATTTTTCCTCCATTTTCTTCTCTCATCACTGTCATTTTCTTAGTGTCTCCCACTGCTACTACCAAACCCTCCCTATCCTCCTCTACATTCAACAGCTCTCTAAAATACTTCGCCCATCTTCCCCTTACCGTCTCCTTTTCCGACAAGATCTGTTCATCCTCACCTTTTACCTTACTTCTCTACTTGATTCACCTCCCCTTCCTCTCTTGATTTCCTTCCAAAACATATTTTTATTGCTTTCAAAATTTTCCGTCATATTACTCACTCATTTTACACCTACTCTCTTATTTGCCTCCCTTATCTTTTGTTTTGCTTCTCTTCTTTTTTTTAATACTTCTCATATTTTTCTCTCATCCTACATTGTAACCAGCCCCTGAGTGCTTGCTTCTTCTCTTCTATTACCTTCTTCACTTCATCATCCTATTACTCACTACCCTTCCTTCTATTCCCTCTCATCCTTCTTGTTCCACATACAACCTTTGCACACCTTGTCACTTCCTCCTGATTGGACTTTACAGCTCCTTCATCCATCTTCATTACCCCAGTTTAAACCCTCCAGCACCTACCCCCAGCACCCACTCACCCCACACCCGTTTACACTACGACCAAGCCCACATTATCAATTCCAAAAGAGTCACGTGACATGAAGGGTTCTCCCGTCACCTCGACAGAACTCACATCCCAGAAGTCAATGCACGGACACCAGAGGTTCCCATCTTCGCAATATGAGGTCTTTCTTTCTTTGGAGTTCTTCCTTTTTTCTTAATCTTCCTCTCCCACTCCTGCACCAGGTGGTCGACCAATTGCGAGGCGGCAATTACCTGAGAGTCCTGATCTAATTCCCGAGCGATGTAAACAGTGCATTGCGTCTATGAACACGTGTGTGTGTGTGTGTGTGTGTGTGTGTGTGTGTGTGTGTTTGTGCGTGTGTGTGTGTGTGTGTGTGTGTGTGTGTGTGTGTGTGTGTGTGTGTGTGTGTGTGTGTGTGTGTGTGTGTGTGTGTGTGTGTGTGTGTGTGTGTGTGTGTGTGTGTGTGTGATTTACCATGATCTTGGATCACGTGTTGGACTCATGATCGACACCTATTTCCCTCCCTGAAGAGAGCTCATATATGACCGATATATGGGTAATGTTGTGACCTATACACGCACACACACACACCCAGCTCCCCTCCCACGAATCTCTTCATGCGTCTCGCAGTCGAGTGGTCTTCACTGTGGTTTACCAAGGCCGCTACTTCGACTGCAACATTTAAAAAGAGACCATCGCTCTTCTATTGCACATGGCCAGACTGGGACGTGTGTGTGTGTGTGTGTGTGTGTGTGTGTGTGTGTGTGTGTGTGTGTGTGTGTGTGTGTGTGTGTGTGTGTGTGTGTGTGTGTGTGTGTGTGTGTGTGTGTGTATGTGTGTGTGTGTGTATTCACTTGGTCTTTGGATCACGTGTTGGACTCGTGATCGATAGCTATTTCCCTCCTGGAAGAGAGCTCAGAGCTCGTAAGTCCGATCTATGGGTAATGCTATGACCTTGCACACACACACACACCCAACTCCCCGCCCACGAGAGTTGGAGTAACGCCCCTCAGCGCTGCGATACTGATATTATTTCAGCCCCGGGCGAGAGTCGAACCCGGACCTCCGTAGTGGCAGGCCAGAGCTCTAACCACAGCGCCATGAGAGGTGTGTGTGTGTGTGTGTGTGTGTGTGTGTGTGTGTGTGTGTGTGTGTGTGTGTGTGTGTGTGTGTGTGTGTGTGTGTGTGTGTGTGTGTGTGTGTGTGTGTGTGTGTGTGTGGGTCGTTGGCTGTGGGTGTGTGTGCGCGAGCACGCATGCGCGCGTGTGTGTACGTGTGTGTCTATGTGCGTGCGTGGTGTGTGCGTGTGGGTGGTAGGGGTAGTGTGTGTGATTGTGTGTGTGTATGTGTGCGTGTGCGTGATGTGTGTGTGCGCGCGTGTGTGTATGTGTACGTGTGTGTGCGTATGTGTGTGTTTGTGTGTGTGTTGGAGGATGTTTGTGTGTGTGTTAGTGTGTAAGTGTTTGTGGATATGGGTGTTTACATTTACATTTATCGCACCCCTCAAATTCATTTATAATTGTTTCGTTAAAGTGTAACTATTATATTTATGACATTACCATTCTATGAATTAAGGAAGGGTATTTTGAAGCAATAAAACTCTTTCGCAGCGATTTGGAAACGATATAGAAATGGTTAAATGTATATACGAATATAACCACACCCACGCACTCACGCAAGTCCAACCTCTTCTCTTAGGCAATCAAAGCAGACATACTCGGCACGTCACAAAATATAAGAAAATCTGAATAAATAGATAACTATGAAAATATGAATAAATCTAATAACACAGGCCTAATTTTGATTGGTTTAAATTTTTATTCTAATAGAATTCGTTGATGATGTGTTTCGCGTGACGTGATGAGAGAGAAAACAGGTATTTTGTTGGCTGGTGTTATCTGACAAAGGATATTGTGGCTGAAATGCAAGGTCAGATCATCGTTGGACACAATTTGTTTTAACTTTATTTAACTAAAACTAGAAAAAAATTATATAACTCTAATTCTTTTTATTATTCTTTCTACGTAGCATACACATGATCATTTCCTTGACATACACTTCGGATTTTATTCAGGCTAATAATAGGATTTTTTTTTTCTTCAGCCAAGAGGAACTTCTCGGAGCCTCGGACTGATAAAGAGTTGTTCTCCAGGTAAGATAACATAAAACGATGTCACGTAGAACACTGGAACACAATCACACTGAATGTCCTGTTATAGTACACAGTGCTACTAGATCGTGTGTGATTTGTGTGATTGTGTGGACAGTGTGATTTAGTATTTTTAGTTAAGTTGATTATCGTCACAAAAATGCTTCACGCTTCGTCACCTGATAGGAGAGAACATGAGGACAAAGATCACAAATTCTCTCGCCGATATTTAGGGTTGAAATATGATGCTCAACACCACGTGGGCATAAAGGAAAACACACACACACACACACACACACACACACACACACACACACACACACACACACACACACACACACACACACACACACACACACACACACACACACACACGCACGCACACACACACACACACACACACGCACGCACACACACACACACACACACACACACACACACACACACACACACACACAAAACTACACACACATACACACACACACACACACACACACACACACACACACACACACACACACACACACACACACACACACACACACACACACGCACACACACAAACACGCACGCACATATATATATAAATTTATATATATATATATATATACATACATATATATATATATATACATATACATATATATGTATGTATATATATACATACATATGTATATATATATATATGTATATATATATATATATATATACATATATATATACATATATATATATATATATATATATATATATATATATATATATATATATATATATAAGAACATAAGAACATAAGAAATAAAGGAGACTGCAAAAGACCATAAGGCCTACACTAGGCAGCTCCGTATCCATCACCACCTGTCATCCCCATCCATAAAGTTGTCTAATCGTTTTTTAAAACAACTGATAGTTTCAGCGCTTACTACATGGTTACTAAGTTTATTCCATTCATCGACCACCCTATTTGTAAACCAATTCTTGCCTATTTCCTTCTTAAATCTAAATTTGTCCAGTTTATACCCATTACTGCGAGTCCTGCCCTGTTGTTTTATTATGATGACCTTGTTTGCATCACCCTTGTTATAGCCTTTGATCCACTTGAACACTTCTATTAGATCACCCCGCACTCTGCGTCTTTCCAGAGAGTGTAAGTTTAGGTGCCTAAGCCTCTCTTCGTAAGGCAAATTTCCGAGTCCTTGTATCATTTTAGTCATTCTTCTCTGTACTGATTCTAGTGAATTTATGTCCATTCTGTAGGACGGAGACCAAAACTGTACCGCATAGTCAAGGATGGGTCTAACTATCGCTAGATAGAGTTTAATAATTACCTCTGCACTTCTATTCGTTACCGTCCTAGCAATGAAGCCTAATGCTCTGTTTGCTTTATTTCTGGCGCTAATGCACTGCTTCCTGGTTTTAAGGTCCGGACTCACCAGAACTCCCAAGTCCCTCTCGCACTCAAATTTTTCTAAAAACGTGTTATCTAAGTTGTATCTATTTTCGGGGTTGTGTAGCCCTACGTTTAACACGCTACACTTAGAGATATTGAAGTTCATTTGCCATTTCACCGACCATGTTAACAGTTTATTAAGATCATCCTGCAGAATCTGGGCGTCTTCTCCTGACCTATTTAGGCGTCCTATTTTAGTGTCGTCCGCAAACTTACTAACATCACTATTTAACCCATCGTCTAAGTCGTTTATATACATAATGAACAACAAGGGACCCAAAACCGAGCCCTGGGGGACCCCGCTAGTAACATTGCCCCACCTAGATTTTATTCCATTTATGGTGACCCGCTGTTTTCTGTTACTAATCCAAGCTCTAATCCATTCTAACACTTTTCCTCCTATGTATATATATATATGTATATATATATATATATATATATATATATACACACACACACGTATATATAATTGTATATATATATATAGATATAGATACACACACACACACACACACACACACACACACACACACACACACACACACACACACACACACACACACACACACACACACACACACACACACACACTTCAACGAACGGACGGCTTAGAAGACGTTCTGAAGAAAATTGAAGTTTCGTGGATCCCAACGCAAAGAGAAGTGCCTATTGTATTTACAGGGTGGGGGGGAAATTGCTCGTGGGGTAGTAGGAAAGTAGGGAAAGAGGAGAAGGGGAGGGATTGCTGAGGGAAATGGAAGGAAATGAGGAAGGAGAGGACTTGGCCCAGGCAGACAGGCGAAAGGTAAACAAACGGCCCCCCAACCAGCTGAGCGACGATGAAATGTCTAATAAAAATGTAAAGATTAGAAGTATAGATAAGAGCAATACAGTAGAAAGTGATGAGAATATTTTCCAGGGATTTAAAGAGGGTGGGGGGACCCCCCCCGACTGACAAGACTAGATGAGAAGGTCGATAAGATGATCGAAGACTTGGAGCGTAGGTTCGGTCATGTTAACAACATTATACGGAGAGTTGAAAAATTGGAAGAACTAGAGAAGGCGAACAAAAACATAACTAAGGAAATTGAAGAATTATTAAAACAGTTAAAAGAAGTAAAAGAAGAGAATAAAGTCTTAAAGGAGAATAATAAGGAGAACAAGGAGGGTTGGAAAAAAAT
The DNA here is from genome assembly GCF_046742065.1 of Oratosquilla oratoria. Taxonomy (NCBI): domain Eukaryota; kingdom Metazoa; phylum Arthropoda; class Malacostraca; order Stomatopoda; family Squillidae; genus Oratosquilla; species Oratosquilla oratoria. Next base: position 51,793,200 of record NC_134782.1, read on the forward strand.
CCAAGAAAATAGCAAAGTTGCATTCACTGACATAATCAGACAGCAAATGAATGAACAAACTGAAAACTCAGTTATTAAAGTGATGAGACAGAAGGAGAATATAGTAAGAGACTTAGCAGACAGAAAGAAATGTATAATTATATTAGGAATGGAAGAGAAACATAACCCAGATAGAACCACAAGAATCAAATAGGAAAATTAAAAAGTAAGAAATTTACTAGAATTAGTTCAGGAAGATGAACCAGAAATAATGAAACAAATCGAAGAGAAATTCAGGCTCGGGAAATATAGTACAGACAAGACCAGACCAATTAAGATTAAATTCAGGTCACAAACTACGGCTGAGAATATCTTATCCAAAACAGGGAAACTAGCAACAAGTGAACAATATAAAAAGGTATGGATAAAAAGGGAAATGAATAAAGAGGAAAGAGAGGAAGAAAAACAGAAAAGACTTGAAGCTAAGGGAAAAAACGAGATAAGAACGGAGTCAGAAAAAGAGAGATTCTATTGGAGAGTAGTGAATATGAAACTAAAGAAAGTCGACATACAAGAGAAAAACAAAAGGGAAACAGAGAACACAATGGAAGTGGCAGAAAACTAAGAGTGTCTTACACAAATATAGATGGATTAATAACAGGATTGAATGAGCTGAATGATTATTTGAAAGAAAAAGAACCAGACATAATGGGAATTGTAGAAACAAAATTAAAAGGCCCACTACCACCCAACAGTGTAGGACATGATGCATATAATTATTGGATTAGAAACAGAGTGAAAAAGGAAGGGGGTGGAGTTATGTTCCTGACTAAGAAGGATATAAACGTGAAGTGTGTCACATATGGAAAGAATACAGTAGAGATGATAATGATGGAAGTAGAAGACAGAGATAAGAAGAGCAGAAAGTTTGTGATAAATTATGTGCCCCCGAAAACAGCCTCATGGGAAGAGAGTGAACATAAAAGTATTTTAGAGGACACAAAGATAACATTAAACAAGATAATGGAAGAGGGAGGAAAAATAGTTATGATGGGCGACTTTAATTGCAAAGAAATCTGCTGGGAAGAAATGACAGTAAAGGGTGGAGACGGCTCATGGGGAAGCGCTCTACTTGAATTGGTTACTGACCATACAATGACACAATGGATACAGGAGAACACTAGGTATAGAAATGAAGAAGAGCCATCGAGACTAGACCTAATAATTACATCCGAACCTAGAATAGTGGACAAAATTGAATATAAAACACCAATAAGTAAAAGTGACCACATATTGATTGAACTGGAACGTAATGAAGAAAAATATATGAAAAGAAATGAACAATATAGAAAAGGAAGAATGATGTATGAAAAAACAAACTTTGATAAAATAAGAGAATTCTTTCAAAAGGAAAACTGGGAAGAAATATACAAAGAAGAAACAACAGTAGAAGAGAAATGGAATATTTTGACAAAAATTTACAAAAAGGGAGTGGAAAAGTATGTCCCAAGACAAAAACAAGAAAAAGAATATGTAAAATGCTGGTACAACAAAAGTTGTAGGGAGTTAAAAGACAAAAGAGACAAAGCCTGGACCAGATGGAAAAAAGACAGAAAACCTGAAAAATTTAAAATATATACCTGTTATAGAAATGAATATGTACAAACGTGCAGAGAGGAAAAGAGAAAATATGAAAAAGATATCATAGAAAAGTGTAAAGATCACCTAAAACTATTTTACAGATTTGTAAACAATAAACTGAAAAACAAACAAGACTTGGAGAAATTAAGACAAGAGGGAGTTGAATACACTGAGGAAATGGAAATGGCGGAAATTATGAACAAACATTTTAAATCAGTGTTTACAAGGGAGAACATACAACCTGAAGAGAACAAATGGAAAGAGAAAGTCCCCCCTATGGAAGAAATAGAAGTAACAAAGAATGAAATATTAACACACTTGAGTAATCTTGATGTCAGAAAATCGCATGAACCAGATGAAATAGCAAACTGGATACTGAAAGAATGCAGGAATGAACTGGCAGACAAAATACATAGCATACTAAATAGTTCCTTGAAAGAAGGAAAAGTTCCAGAAGATTGGAAAAAAGCAAATATAGTACCTATATATAAAGGAGGAAATAAAGAAGAACCTACCAACTATAGACCAGTCTCTCTAACAAGTACAATAGCAAAAATTTGTGAAAGAATTATCAAAAGTAGATGGGTAAAATATTTAGAAAAAAACAAAGTGTTAAATCCAAGGCAATTTGGATTCAGACAAGGACGATCATGCGTCACCAATTTAATATGTTTCTATTCAAGGCTAATAGATATAATACAAGAAAGAGATGGATGGGCGGACTGTGCATTTTTAGACCTAAAGAAAGCTTTTGACAAAGTACCACATAAGAAGTTGATTAAGAAATTAGAAACTGAAGGAGGAATACAGGGCAAACTACTAAATTGGATGGAAGACTTTTTGCAAGAAAGAAAAATGAGAGTAGTGATAAGAAACCAGCACTCAAAATGGGATGAAGTAATAAGCGGTGTTCCACAGGGAACAGTTCTGGCCCCAATAATGTTTGCTATATATATTAATGATATGGATGAAGGAATAGAAAGCTATATGAGCTTCTTTGCAGATGATGCAAAACTACTGAAAAGAGTGAAAACTGAAGAAGATTGTGAATCACTACAGAGAGATCTAAATAAAGTACAGGAATGGAGTAGGAAGTGGGAGATGGAGTTCAATACAAAAAAGTGTAGTATAATGGAATTTGGAAAGAGCAAAAACAGAATAACAGGAGCATATAAATTGGG
>NC_134782.1:51801000-51803500 GCF_046742065.1 Oratosquilla oratoria
AGGGAACTGGAAGAAAATCGAAGATGGAAAAAAAAGAATGTCTGGCCAAAAAGTCTGTAGCGAAAGTGGAAAGAGAAAAGAAAAGAAAAGAAAAGAAAAGAAGGACGAAAGAAAAAAAGAAAAAGAAAATGAAGTGAAAAAAAAAACTCAAGAGAGGAGAAAAAAAAAATTGAAAAAAGAAGGTAGGACGCAGATAGATAACTTTGAAAGAAAATACTTGATGTGAAATGTCGAGACCATATCACCCTAGATATCAAACTAACGGGTTAGTTTCAATCTAATTATACTACTTTCAGCCTATAAAAGCTTCTGTAGACTCAACTTATCCAAAACAAAATCGCTAAATTTAATTAGGATGTATCGCAATGCAACGTAACGTATTGTAACATAACATGACATAACATGACATAACATGACATGACATAACACGACATAACATAACATAACATAACATAACATAACATAACATAACATAACATAACATAACATAACATAACATAACATAACAACATAACATCACAACCTCACAACATAACAACATAACATAGCATAACATAACATAACAAACCAAACCAAACTTGACCAAACCTAACCTAACCAAACTAAACCTAACCTTACCTAACCTAACCAAACCTAACCGAAGCTAACCTAACCAAGCCTAACCTAAGCTTCTGTAGGAATGGAGGAAAGGTTGTGGGAAGGGTGGGAGATCCAGACAAGAGTAGATAACGGGAGTAATGAGTGGAGTAGCCTCGCGTGAAGAACGTAGAAAGAGTACGGGACAAGAGTTTTGGTGTTAAATCACAGAAACTGGGCGGGAAAGAGCGCCAGTAAGTATGAGTTCAGAGTACAAAAAGAGTGAATAGGTAGAGTTAAGGGGAAAGGGGGCCGTGGAGGGGGTCAGGTAGGCTTAGTGCAGTGATACATTGTATATTGTTGTGACAAAGGATAGGCAATTATATCATAGAACTAAGCTCACTGAAGGGCCATTTACACGGTCGAACAGTTTGACAAACCCGGTTTGTCAGGCAAATGTTTGAAGTGATGTTTGACCGTGTGAATGGGGTATTTGGTCTTCAAACACGTTTGTCGAACGTGTTTGACAACCAAATACCCTATTCACACGGTCAAATATCACTTCAAACACTTGTTTGACAAACCGGGTTTGTCAAACCGTTTGACCGTCTAAATGCCCCTTGACAGACCACTGCCCGAACGGAAGTCCAGTCGAACCCTGAGCTGTTTCCGTCGTTTGAATAAAATCAACTGGCGACACCCAGAACAAAGATAGAAGTCATACATTTCAATAAACGTTGAAGAAGTATGTTGTAACATGTTGAAGGCGCGACTGTGTCAAAGAATATTAAGAGTAAGTAAATAGGTAAATTAATAAACAAATAAACAAATGAAACTAAGTATCGCCACCGACTAGAGTTTACGCATTGGTCGAAAAGGCTCCATATTTCTCGGAAATGAAAACTTAGTTTCAGTTTTGGGGAAAGAAATAAAGTGAAACAAGAAAAGATCGGAGAAGGTGGGAAAGAATGAGGCTGAGAGAAGGGGAGCGGGTGTAGGGAGTTGTTAGAGGTAGCGTCATAAAAGAAGGATTCAAAATCCTTATCAGGCACTCTCTACGACTTTTTTGTTTACTTTCACGCTTGATATATTTTTTTCAAGAAATATGACAACAGTGGAACAACAACAGAATGTATAATTGATTAATTTTGATATGTTATTTGTTAGACTGAGTTACTGAAACATCGACCTGGCGAAAATTTCCCGTTTTTTATGATTTAGTGTCCCGAAGACTCCAGATAGTGTACCTATGAGAGGTCGGTGCTTGGTCTAGCCAATCAGAACGTCCCTTAACATACACGAATTACAAGATAATAAAAGATTAATAAAGTTTGTTCTTTTAGATGGTAAGAAGTGAAACATGAAACCGGGTGAATGTTTGTTGTAACAATATAGTCTTTTCTTTCACATTTGTAAATATTTCAAGACTGGTTTCTCAGGCGATGAAGAAGCTTCTGGTAAAAAAAAAAAAAAAAAAAAAAAAAAAAAAAAAAAAAAAAAAAAACGTTTTCAGCGCTGGAGAGCAGCTTACATATAACGAACTGAAAGCAGATGTTGTGCTTCTCACCTGCATCCACCTCCCCCTCTTCCTCCTCCACCTCCTCTATCTATTCTTTCACACCGTCTTAACGTGTGGCCATTGTTCTGGCCTTCACTCCTCATCTATTTTATTCTATTCAAGTTAGTTTTATTTTTGTCTCTCATATTCTGTGTTACTTTGTTTAGAAATGTGGGTAAACATGACACTGCCAACCTTCTATACCAGATTAAGTAAAATACCTAAACATTGGTATCATGAGATAATCAGAGCAGATATATGACAATGCAATGAATGCAATTTTGTTACGAAGACTATAGCAATGATGGGCATTTTGTCAATCACATTGGAATTAGATTCCTTTTGACATCTGTAAATGATACCTTA
>NC_134782.1:51813500-51826000 GCF_046742065.1 Oratosquilla oratoria
AAGATCCCAAACGTGCAACAAGGAAAAAAGACGTATTTAGAAACTTCATGGCTTTGTTCTTGTTAATGCTAGACGATTTTATTCAGCTTAGAAAAACTTTTAGAAAGACATAAACAGCTATTGCTTGTATCAGGTTCATCTTGGAAACTACCAGAAAGTCTAAGTGGTGACGGCTATTTCGTTGAAGTAAGGGACTTATTATTTATTTTAATTTTTTCTGTATATTTTTTCTGGGGCTGAGGAAAATAATAGACAAATGTTAAAGGTTACAACTGCAATTTGTTTACATATTTGATCTGTCTGCCTCTAGGTGATTTTATAGTCAAGGAAAACCTTCCTTACAGATTAACCCTCTCACTGTTATTGAGAACTTATACATTTATTGTGGCTTTCTCCAGGCGATTTTATTTAGCAGATGGAAACTCTACCTTGCGTAGCAAATGGGTTAAAGGGTCAATATGTGTTAGTGTCGCTTTTACTGAATATAGAGTTCTCCCTAATGGGACTCTCTACAATTTAAGAAAATCTCCAATATTTGGAACAAAATTGTCTAAAATAAAGAAATTTTCGTTTACCAGAAGCACTTTGTGATATATGTTTTTGGAAGGCATTTTTGTTTCGAATAGAAGAGCGTTCTGAATTCTAAACATTATTAATAGAAAGGACTGTTTGTACAGTGAGAAGCAAGATTTTGTAGACACTTCAGTCAGTAAGAAGATAAAATATTATCTATATATGCAAGTCAGTGTGTGTTTGTGTGTGTTTGTATGCGTGTGTGTGTGTGTGTGTGTGTGTGTGTGTGTGTGTGTGTGAGAGAGAGAGAGAGAGAGAGAATATAAAGGAAAAAGAGAGGAGGGAAAGATAGATACGTGTATAGGTAGGTAGGTAGGTAGGTAGGTAGATAGAAAGAGAAAGAAAACTATGGAGAAAACGAAGTGTGGAGATGTACATACAAGGAGAGAAGAGTAGAAAGGAAGAGGAAAATAATCAATTGGATAGATGGATAGATTGATAGATATCAAGGCAGATAGAAAAAAGAGAGATAGAAGGAGAAAAAGAGAAGAAGGAAGAAAGTGAAGGAAACTGGGTTGGGAAGTCAACATATTGATTGTGTTCCTGTCGACATGACCATATATGGAAAGCAAAGACCACAACTGTGAACCTATGGCCACGGAGCACGTCTAGTATCCATCGACTTAGATTGACTCTTGCTTGGGACTCTTCTAAGCTGAATAGATTCATCAGGCCTTAGTCAACTTTTCAAGGTGTCAGATTCATTCTTAATCGAGATGGGTTTGTTGATTTTTTTGCTTTGTTTAACACTTTCTTCAGTGCCTAGCTGAATAAAAGTGTCTGAAGTTTAATCACTCTGTCAAGAACACTTCCTTAGCTTCTGCCTGCCCTATCTGACTCCGGCATGAATAAAGTCGCCTGGGGACTGAATATTTGGACAAAGGAAACTTTCTACAGCTTCCTCACCTCCTCACTACCCACCAGATCATTCGAGGATCGCAGGTGCTGCTGACGGGGGCGCCTGGCGGCGTCCTCCTCTTCTTCCTCCACTTCCTCCTCGAAGGGCTCGCTGAGAATGAAGTCGGGGTCGGTGACGTCATAGCCATAGTGTCCATCCCAGCGAGGTGCATCGATGGGTCTGAGGAAGGGACACCAGTAGAATTGAGTCTCGGGAAAGGAGAGGGCATTGTCGATCGTCTCCAAAGAGGTAAAAAAAAAAAAAAAAAAAAAAAAAAAAAAAAACCAGGGGGGGGGCTCAAATGACATGACGTCAAGCTGGCTAACGGTGACAAACAGCGTGAAAATGGAATAATTAATTATTAGACATTATTATAACTACAAAAATTATAAGTAGTGCTAATTGACTTATAATGGGAATATGCTATTATAAGTACTAGTGAATATTATTGGACTCTGTTCTTCAGATTTTCCAATGGTACTCAAAATATGCTAAATTTGTTTGGCACCATATTGTTTGAATGCTAAAGGGAATAATTCCCATCGAAGAGCTTATCATCAAAGTATTTAGTTATGACTAAATTTTATATACAGACTGCCAGATGATAGATATATAGAGATAATATATAGAGATATAAGTAGATGGGGTGAGAGACAAAGAGGATGCCCAGTGGATATACATAGAGACAGAAAGACAGACAGAAAGACAGGTATGGAGAAAAAGATGCGCAGGATGAAAGTTAGTAAGACAGCAAGACAGAGTACTGCGTACTTGGTGGCGTTTCTGTTTGTTTCCAATCTTAGGAGAATAAGACCACGGGGGAGCGAGGAGGGTAGCATTAGTTATTTAACAATCAAATACCTCGAATGAATTTAAGTGAACCAAAAGAAAAGTAACTTTGTTTTAAAACGTTTTCAATCTGTCTTCACTTATTTCCACAAAAAAAATGTATATATATATATAAAATATATATACATACATATATAATATATATATGTATATATGTATATATGTATATATATATATGTATATATATATGTATATATGTATATATATGTATATATATATATATATATATATATATATATATATATATACACATTCTAATTTGGTTACTTTGGATTCATTGCATCAACGGTTAGTTTCATATATTCATCAACATCTTTTCCCGTGTATTTTTGAATGATGCTGTGAGACCTTATGGGTAGGAGTTATAAGCAAGAGAATAGTATAAAGACGAAATCCCATTAGGGGTTGGTGAAGAGGAGGATTAAAGGAAGCAAAGAGGGGGAAGCAACTCACCTTGGCATGGCTCTCTTGTCGGGGCTGAACCTTTTGGCGATGATACCACGGCACGCAGGGGCGAAAACGAACTTCCTACAGAAAGAAAAAGAAGTTTCTCAAAACACACTTCGAATTAATTATCAATAGATTAATAATAATTATCAATGGATTCGGGTTATTCGTAAACCGTACCACGGAGGAATGTAACTTATGGGTTTCTGTCATTACTATTTGTGTGAATGATTCTATTCATGTTATACATCTTCAAGTCTGGGTGAAACACGAACTTCCTGCAGGAGAAAAAAATTACTTAAAACACATAGGAACATAAGAATGGAGGAGACTACAAGAGACCATAAGACCTACACTAGGTAGTTTCATTTCCCTTACTACCTTTTTTCTCTATCTATAAAGTTATCTGATTTTTTTAATATGATGATCTTGTCTGTACCACCCTTGTTAAAACCCTTGATACATTTGAATACCTCTACTAGATCACCCCACACTCTTCTTTCCAGAGAGGATAAATTAAAGTGCCTAAGCCTGCCTTTGAATGGTAAATTTCTAATCCCTTTTATAATTTTGGTCATTCTCCTCGGTACTGATTCTAGTGAATTAATATCCATTCTATAGTGCGGAGACCAAAACTACATGTAACGCAGAGTCAAGGATGGGTCTAACAATCGTCATAGAGTTTAATGGTTACTTCTGCACTTTTGTTCGTATCCGTCCTAGCAATATATCCTAATGCTCTGTTAACCCTATTCCTAGCGTCAATGCACAGTTTCCTGGATTTAAGGTCCTGGCTCACTAACACTCCTAATTCCTTTTCACATTCTGTTTTCTTTAATATTGCTTTATCTAAGCTATACCTGTTAGATGTGCTGTTTAACCCTACGTATAACACACTTCATTTTGAGATAGTGAAGTCCATTTGCCATTTCTCCGACCATGCAATCTAGTGAGATTCTGCTGCAGTATCCCAGCATCTCCCCCCGGAACTAACATGGCGTTTTATTTTAGTTTCATTCGTAATTTTACTAACATCACTATTCATCCCAATGTTTAAGTCGTTTATATTCATAAAGAACAACAAGGGGACCAAAAATGACCCCTGGGGAACTCCACTAGTAACACTATCCCATTTGGATTTTACACCGTTAATGGTGACCCGCTGTTTCCTGTCACTAATCCATGTTTTAATCCATCCAAACCAAACATTTTTCTTCCTATGCCATGAGCCTTGATTTTATTAATAGACTCAGGTGGGGTACCTTGTCGAGCGCTTGGTAAACCCATACTGTGAGCCACGAATCATATTATGCCTCTTTAAATGTTCCCTGATACTATTTGGTATTAATGATTCCAATATAATTTTGCGTATAACGGACGTCAAACTGATTAGTTTGTAGTTGTGCATAAAATATTTATCACCTTTTCTAAATACTGAAAAAAATTACCAGTCCCCCAAGAAACAGACACAAATTCATTGTCAACCAAGTTACTGTTATTTCTGTCAGCTGCTTACAGATTTCAAATTTGAACTCTTTTAGCACTCTCCGGGAAAAAATGGTCTCAATGGCTCCGGGTTATTCGTGAACCGTACACAGTAGAAATTAAAGTTATGGGTTTCTGTCACTACTGTTCGGTTGAGTGTTTTTTATGGTATACACCTGTCCGTGATATACTTAATATCATTACTTAATCGTAATCATCTTTTGAGAAACATCACAAGGTTATATACTCACTCGGGAGGAAATTAAACTGAATTTTCTCTAAGATATTTTGGTACTAGTGCAAATGATTCACTATCATAAAACACAGCGAAGCATACGTCAACATGCATACGCCCACACTTAAAAGCCCACACGTAAAGGTGCGCACACGATTAAAAATTCACACTCGTGAAGATGCACACACACGCAAAGGCACACACACGCAAACACACACACACACACACACACGCACACAAACACACACACGCAAACACACACACACACACACACACACACACACACACACACACACACACACACACACACACACACACACGTAAAATCGTGCGAATGGGATGCGCTTACATATTTTATTCTGACTAATGTAACTGTGCTAACGAAATTATGTATAGAATTATGTTATTTTTCTGAATGATTAATTATTTTGAAACTATATAGAGTAATGCCTTGGAACCCGAACTTATTCGTTCAAGAACACCGTTCGAGTCCCGAAGTTCAGATTCCAAAACGTATAGATGGCCTTGTTGGGGCGCTGCTGAAACGGACGCACAAACACACACGAATAACCTGTGAGGCGTTCGGATTCCAAAACATCTTTTGAATTTTGGGAAAAAAAAAAATCAACCACCGCGCGCGCGCGTGTGTGTGTGTGTGTGATTTCAGTAACAATAAAATATCAACAATTCTTGTCGGTGCTAATATAATTACTTTCAATCTTGTCACATCTTCACGCATTACACCACGTATTTTAACGGGGGGGGGGAAGGTAGGGCACAACTCTGTCACGACTACCAACTGTACAGGAACATCGATTCTGTTATTTCACTCGATCTCACACAAACACCTAAAACCACCAACCGATACTTTTTTGAGTGTCTGTACTTGTAATTTTATTCGAGTTTTAGATATCTATTCTGTATGAACAGCGAGCTGAACGAAGAGCCAATCAAAGTTTGGTTGGCAATTCAGTCGTCTTGTCAACCAATAAGCAGCTACGTTTCAAATTGTTTTGTTCCTCTGGCAGTTGTGTTGAACGCAGTGCTCCTGAATTCCTAAAAAAAAAAAGTGTTTTGAAACTCCAGAATTGTTTTCGTAGTTTATCACGTGCTGCAGTGGATTTTCGATTTGAAGCGTATTTAATGAGTTTGACCCTGATAAGATGGAATGTGTTTTTGGTTTTGGCAAGAAGTGTCAAGAGATTAGATGAAACTTGAGAGTAACAAGTATCCAGAAACGACAGGGATCAACTTCTTTGTGAGTAGTCATAATTTTAGCATACACACATACCTTTATGGTACATACCTACCTACATACAAACATACATACACATAGATGCATACTGACATATCTGTTAACTTTACTTCTCTGTGGGTACTTCACTTTTCACGGTGGATACTTCACTTTTCTAGTGGGTGCACTAGAGGAAGAAATATTAGCTAGTATTTAGGTGTATGAATTTCTGCGCTGGGTATTCCACGTTTATAGAATATTGAATATTGTTTCCATGAAATACAAAACCAGTTTGAAAAAATGTGCCTCAAAGAACGTAGATAAAAGTTTGACCTATTTCCTTAATATCAGATGACAACACAGAAAAAATTAAGATTTATATAAACTGGTACAGACCCTGCATACACACATGTAAGTTACTTACATGTACGTAGTGTCATGCATATAGGCTAATACCTAAATATGCATGCATGTACATGCATAACACGTGTTCATATGCAAGGTATACACAAATACACTTGAAGTATTTACACAATAGCTTACATACACATATTGCACCTGCATACATACATGTACACTTACCTACAAACGTATACATGCCAACATGTACACACAAATGGCTAAACAGACATACATGCATACTTGCATGTCTTTATGCACACATGTTATATACATGTTCATCTGTATATTTGCTCATACACATTTGCATACACATACCTATATACACAGATAAATACACACAAAGGCCCATACATGTAAGACATACGGGCATATACAACTACGTAAACGTATTAATATATACTCATGTGCTTACATACATGCAGACCTACCTACCTACCTACATATATACATACATAAATACATACATAAATACATACATACATTCATACATACATGCATACATACATACATACATACATACATACATACATACATACATACATACATACATACATATTTGGGTGCTTGGATACTCGTACATATATACATGTATGCATACATACATTCATACATACATAATGAATACATCTATATATCCAAACATACATATATACACACACGCATACATACATATATAGATATATACGTACATACATACATACATACATACATACATACATACATACATACATACATACATACATACATAATGCAGATGTACATGCATATATACATACATATATACATACATACATATATACATACATACATACATACGTACATACATACATACATACGTACATACATAATACATATATTCATGCATACATATATACGCACACACACATACACACACATAAACGTACTTATAAACATAGACACAGAATACGCACACAGATACACACACATATATAAACATACATATAAACATAGACACATACAATACCCGCATACATACAAACATATACGTACACGCTTCTTATATGCACATACCGGCACCCAGGCGTAGGCGCATGCTCATGTACTTAGATACACAGGAACGGATGATATAAACACTTTTCCGACAAAATAACTATTTGTTAATTTAGTTTGGAAATGGCTGATTTTCGTTAAAAACCGGTGGTACACTCTCACTTTTTAAGTAATAGTTTGTTTTGTATCACATGATACAAGAATAAAAAAAATATCTGGACGGGAATATAAAAGTCTCACTTGTCTCTCCTCGTCTTTCCTTTTCTCTCCTCTTTTCTCCTCCGTTGTCCCTTCATGTCTGAAATGTCTCTTTCTTATTCTTGATCACGAATCGAGTCCAAGAATCTTTTATTGCCTCCTTCTAACCTCCCTCACTCCTGATATCACCTAATAGGTTGATCAGCTAATCGATCTGTATTCTGCGGAACTTTTGTGTGTGTACATTTTTCCCTCATCCGTTCATCCCAGTTCTATTCTACTCTTATACATCTCTCGATCAATTACATACAATCACGTGTATTTGAAAATGCACGAGGAAAATACTCAATAATACATTAATTCAGCCACACACACACATCCACATTAACAGAAATACACGAGGAAAATACTCAATAATACATTAATTCAGCCACACGCACACACACACACACACACACACACACACACACACACACACACACACACACACACACACACACACACACACACACACACACACACACACACACACACACACACATTAACAGAAACATGTGCAAGGGAACAAGTCATCTCTATATCTGTTAGATTTCAAAATGGCTTGAATATTTCTCGCCCCATTTCCTCCCCTTACTTCCCCCCAAGAACTCAGATCTAACGCCCCCATTACACTCATTCACCCCAGCCTATACCCCATTTCCCCTCCACCACCGCCACATATCTCCGTCACATAAGAAGAATGGGGGAGGGAGGAAAGAAGGAGTAAGAGATGGAGGAGAGGGGGAAGTGATGACAAGGGGCCAGGATGTGGTGGTGGGTGAGCGGAGGAGAGGAGGCAAGGAAGAGGCAGGAAAAAGGGAGGAGGAAAAGACGAAAGATGGGGTCGAGAGTCTTAAAAGTGGGAGGGCTGAGGGAGGAAAATAGTGTGAGGAAAAAATGGGGGAGATTGAGGTGGAAAAGAGAGGGAGATGGCAAATAGAAAGAGAGGAGGAAGAGGAGGAGGAGAAGAAGGGTGATGAGGATGAGATTGTGGAGGAAGAGGGGGAGGAGAAGAAGGAAGAGGAGGAGGAGAAGAGGGGAGATGAGGATGAGATTGTGGAGGAAGAGGGGGAGGAGAAGAAGGAGGAGGAGGAGGAGAAGGGAGATGAGGATGAGATTGAGGAGGAAGAGGGGGAGGAGAAGAAGAAGGAGGAGGAGAAGAAGGGAGATGAGGATGAGATTGTGGAGGAAGAGGGGGAGGAGAAGAAGGAGGAGGAGGAGGAGGAAGAGGAGTAGGGTGGAGGTAAAAGGAGGGGTAGGGTGGGACTGTTGAGGTGGTGTATGGAAGGTTAGCCTAGCCCGCGTGGCAACCATAAAAGGCGGTCACACACGTAACCATTTTTGCTGCCGTAGCTCACAGTATAGCTTGTATAGTGAAAGTCGTCAGGCAATTTTATTTCTTGAATAAGGTGTAATCAGACCCCTCTAATCCTGCCGTCAGGCGATTTTATTCAGCTGAAAGGACCCACATCCCCTGCAACAAAAGGTTAAAGTCCTGTAGGAGCACTTTATTTCTTTATAGTGATGTTATTTTTTTTTAGTAATATAAATAGATTTTACACTAATTCAGGCCTTCGGGTGTATTTTGGACATGTTTTGACAAGTTGACCTCACTCCGAGAGGGCGAGAGAGAGAGAGAGAGAGAGAGAGAGAGAGAGAGAGAGAGAGAGAGAGAGAGAGAGAGAGAGAGAGAGAGAGAGAGAGAGAGAGAGAGAGAGAGAGAGAGAGAGAGAGAGAGAGAGAGAGAGAGAGAGAGAGAGAGAGAGAGAGAGAGAGAGAGAGAGAGAGGTGCGGGTCGTCTGAAGTCTTGAAGAAGCGTGAGAAACTAATAGCAGAGTGGTGGTTGTGGTGGTGGCAGTAGTTGGTGATAGAACTTGGGTTGTCAGAGACGAGGTCTGGTGAAAATGAAATAGGAGGAGGAGGAGGCGACGGAGGGGGAGGGAGGGAGGGAGGGAGGGAGAGAAGTAGGGCTGGAGGGAGGTAAGGGTAGATGGATTGGTAGTTGGATGGATGGGTGGATGAGGGTGAGGGTATGGAGGAGGCTAGAGTGACGTTATAATAAAGGCATGCGGTTCATACACACCAACTTAGCTATGTTCTTCTTAGGGGTCTTATGAGTCCAAAGAGTACACAGATTAAGGAGAGGAGAGGACGAAGGAAAGGAAGAAGGGAAGGCAAGGACGGAGGGCGATGTTTTGCATTTCGTTGCCAATAACCAGCGCTTCTATACTTGGGGAGGGAGGAAAGACCGCGCTCGAGAGTGGGAGTTGTAGTGATGGAGAATAGAGGACGCTAAAAACGACAAGCTTACTTCTTTGAGTGGAGATTAGTCTTCAATCATAAAAGAATGATGTATGACTCTGGTCCGTAGGGGTATTATTTAAGTTCTTATATGGGGAAAAGAAGGCGGGCAAAGGGAGAAGGGAACTGTGAGTGGAAGGGGCATGGAGAAAGGTAAGAAGAAAGGGAAAGAGGTAAGAAGGAGGGGGTGAAGGTGGAGAGGGTAGCCAAGATAGGTTGTCTTCTGACCCGGATGAAATCGCTCAGGACGGAAGCTAGAATAAAGATACCTCAAAAAAAAAAAAAAAAAAAAAAAAGTTTTAGCTACCTTGCCACGGGAACAGTTTATGTAGCTTAATAAAATCGCCTGGCAGCAAGTAGAGTACAGCGAAGCTAAGTATCCATACTTCGATGTTCAAAAAGAAAATGATTAAATTCATGCATAGGTACAGTTGATAAAAAGTATTGCGTTAATGGGGGTTTTTTCTGTACATATATAAATTTTGTTGTCAATTACCTGATATAGAACTATATTCCATACAAGGAAATCTATTTCATTATAGATTAGATGATATATATATATATATATATATATATATGTATATATATATATATATATATATATATATATATATATATATATATATATATATATATATAATCAACAACGTCATAGGGGAATCGTGAATACTACAGAATGACGAAAGAATTCTGTCCTTTCGTGACCCCCGTGCGAGGCTACATCTCTCCCTGCAACTCACAACAGATTTTTGCCTAAGAATAGAAGATTTCTTTCCCGACTTAGGACTACACCACCCTAACCTAACCTAATCTAACCTAACCTAAACTAACCTAATCTAACGTAACGTAATCTAACCTAATCTAACCTAACCTAACCTAATCTAACCTAACCTAACCTTACCTAACCTAACCTATACAGGGAAGAGATCCAAAGTATTCGGCATCTGGGAAGGGACCCGCTGGGAAAGAAGTCTAATTTCGTTACTCTTCCAGTTTCTCAATCTTCCACGTCCCTGTCCCCATTCCCTCAAAATTGCAGACTTGGACCACCAAAGGAAGTGGAAATACAACTCTCTTCCTTACAGCCTCCTCCCAGGTCCCCTCCCCCTGGGGGCACACCCTGCTCTCATGAACATCACTGACTTTTTCCAAAGCTCCTTGCAATTCCTTCACGTCCAAAGGTGATGACGTGTATAGTTGGGTTGTTGAGTAGTGTCAGGATAAATGAATTATCTTTTGGTGTCTTGCAACTTTTCCTCATAAGCAGCACAATAAACCGTTGGATATTTTGATTTTTTCAGTTGGAAAAATAACTGACCGTTTGGCCGTTTTTTTTTTTATCTATTTTTTATTTATTTATTTTTCTTCGTGCGCTACTCTAGTTGGTGCTTCATAAAGAACGAATATCTCGCTGAGGCGACTGCATGTAATACGAACTGAAGATTTAGAATATAATAAGCCAAAAAGTTAATCTTTATTTGCCTATTTTCCATTGGCTTACTTTTTGATTAGTTAAGTTATTTATCCACTTATTAATTTATCTACTGTTATCCATCCCACAACGTCATGGGCCAAGTGGTCTCTTATCGGTCTAGCTTTCCTTTACCGAACATCCTTTCATTATTCCTCGTTCCATTCTTTGCCCCTTATGCCTCCTCTTCCCTTTCCTCTTCCCTTTCCTCTTCCCTTTCCTCTTCTTTACCTCTCCTCGCCTCACGAGGCAACTCTCAGTACCTCCAGCACAAAAATGGATGATTGGGCCACAGGTCGCAATGGTTTTTGCAAAGTCATAATGGATCGACGTAGGGAAACTGACATCTTGAGGGAATTTTTTTTATATGCTCTGTTAATGGGATAACATAAGTAATGGACGATTCACCCCTTTCGAGTGACGTTGAAAAATAGTTTTTGATGTGTGATAGAAAAAATATGATATGAGAAGATAAAGGTTTCCACAGAGCTGAGGACGAGTTTCTATTTTAGTTTTGATTAAGATTTGAACTTGTGAAAACTTAGTGGTATTACATACTTTATCAATGACTTAATTTGGCTCAGACTATGATAGGGAGGAGCTACTTTTCTGTCAAAGCTTAGCAACTCTTCCTTTTTCCCCCCTTTCCCCCAATTCAAAATCTAAAAATTTGCGAACCACTGCTATCATTGATAGTATGCTTTTGATAGGGAGCTAAAAGAACGGTAATTACTAACACTTTTTTGGTTTCCTTTTTACGAAATAGAATTACTATAGTATTACACCTCGAGTCATATATTTAGTAAAGGCGAGATTTAAGACAGCAGAAAGGAGGGAAATTAGAAGCCAAAAGTGATCACCATTCTTATTTGAGTAGAATTTAGCCTTCAATCATTAAAAAAAAAAAAAAAAACGGTGTGTGACTCTGGTCCGTAGATGTATCAACAAAATAAGAACATAAATAATTTAATGCATACATTTTATGCAGTCAGTGCCATATAGGGGACCAAAGGCGATAGGTAGGGAAGAGTATACAAAATAAGTGGGAGGTATTTGATATTTATATATAACTGAGCGTGGAACAACATGTGAAATGAAAATGTTTAGCCTGGTTGTGATATAAAACACCCTGTGGGAGGACGAAATAAGGAAAGTAGCGGGACACAAAAGGTTTATATTTACAATGTGGAAGCAGAACATATATGATTGTAACATATGTGATTGTCACAAGAAAGGAAACAGACAGGAGGCCAGGAAGAAGGTAAATAAAAACATTAAGATGAAGCAAGAAGTTTTGAACTGAAGAAAGCGAGTACACGTGATATGGATAGAGAGGACCAGGGAAGGGATGTGATAC
>NC_134782.1:51831000-51841000 GCF_046742065.1 Oratosquilla oratoria
AAGTTAATCCGGTTTTGATACATGTGAATATGGAATCAAACCACATTCGTCTTCATCAATTGGGGTATACGAGAAGGAGCGCATTGGTTCACTTCCACAGCGGCGCCCGTTCCCACGTTCTCTCTGATCAAGCTTCCATGCAGACACCCTCCCTCCCCACTCTCGACCGGTTTGATCCACTTGCCCTAGCCATGGATTCAATGGGCGTCTCCTTTGTCTCTCTCTTCCACCAAGGTTTGTCTCTTAAGGAGACAAACTTGAGTAAACTATTTGATTCTACAGAAACCTTTATGAGAGACGTTACTACGGTTTTCACAGTACATAGACACCACCACGAAACACGCTCATGTCTACTTGATCAATTGTTTATCAATCCATCTCGTTTATCTATTCGCTTGTGCATTGATTTATTGACGTATTCGATTACGCGCTCGAGGCGCGCAAGATGCCAACCAATCCACCTCGAGTGTTGAGATAGAATGAATATACTGTATAACTCTTCATAACGCCATATTATTTTCTCTTTTTATTTCCGAAGGGAACTGTCCTGCTCTTGTTTAGACTTTGGTTTGGTCAGGGTCTGGTGCTTGTGTCATTCGGAAACATCGAAGAAAATGGTGGTTTTTTATTATTTTCCAAAATCGATGAAATGCTCGTACTTATCGAAAAGAAAAGAAACGCAGAAGAAAGAAAAAAAAATAGAGGTCAAACACCAGATCGAAAGAGGAGAGTGAAAGAACGAAACGTTTAGAAAAATGAATGAATTATTTGATACGCGCGACCAGAGATGCATAATGCATGTGACCCTGGTTAGGCCGTTAAAGGCGCAGTTTTCGTCCCGCCCGGGTCAATCCACATCAGACCAGGTTAAGCTAAGTTAGACTAGGTCAACTCAGGTTAAGCTGAGTTAGACTAGGTCAACTCAGGTTAAGCTGAGTTAGACTAGGTCAGACCAGGTTAAGCTGAGTTAGACTAGGTCAGCTTAGGTTAAGCCGAGTTGGATCAAGTCAACCCAGGTCAGCCTAGGTTAGACCATGTCAGGCCAGATTAGACCAGTTGAGACCACGCCAGCATAGGTCAGGCCAGGTTAGAGGATGTCAGACCAGATCAGACCAAAATAGACCATATCAGACCAGGATAGATCATGTCAGACCAGGATAATGCCAGACCAAGTCAGATCAGATTAGACCAGATGAAATCATGGAGCAGGAAGTTCGAAGAATGAAGTCGTTTATCACGGTGGGACTGAAATTCAGATGAACTTCTTTGTGTCCAGCCACTTTTTTGCAACGTTGCAATGAACCTTTCCGTCATAGTGACGAACATTATACGTTCTCTTCTGGCCAAGAACAGCTAAAGCGAGAGAACAAGGTCTTGATTGACTTCGACCTCGATTAGATCCCATGCCCATCGCTTAGCCGAACAAAATCGTCCCGGCTCAAGAGGATCATGACTTTTATGTTCCCTTAAGGATGAGGTTGTCAATATAGTCGATTCCTATAGTGTACTTGTGCATTTCAGCCGTGCAGGACCGTCGGTCTATCCCCTGAGGGACGATACAGCCTCTGTACTACCTCACCACGGTAGTCTAATCCGGCTTGGTAAGGTTGTGTGTGTGTATAAGGTGAGAAACGCTACATGTAAAGTTTTGGTCTGTTGGAATGGCTGTGAATGTGAATGAAGTCTGAAATGAGTGTAAATAGTTCGACCATACCGATTAGGTGCTAGCATACATACTGCATATGCGTCACTGATCTACTGTACCTTTGGTGTCTGGCATTAGTATTAAGAACTATATTACTAGCCAACCCGGCCGTGGAAACTTCATAAACATAAGCATTTGAGTTACATCGATGTACATCAGGCAGTTGTTGGGTTGACATAACCGTGTAGTGTTTTTCAATGTATCTATTTTTCGACAGAATTGAATAGTTGAATATTTTTTTGATGACAGATTGATCTGAGGATTTACTCAGGTTTCAGAGTTTGGTATTGGCTGTCAGTTTTCGTGGTGGTCTTTTGAATCGTTGTAAAACGCATAGTTGTACTTTCAAAATTTAAAAGCATTAGTCATGTGTTTTCGAATTTGTAATTACGTACATTTACTTTTTATAAGCTGTAAAACCGTGCACTTCAATTTTCCAAGTTCTAAAACAAGACACTTACGCCTCCGAATTTGTTACACTTATATCTTTGATGTTAAAAGAACGCACAGTTGTGATTCAAAAATTGTTAGACTTTACAACTTGTATTTTCAAAACTGTAAAACCTCACACTCATGCTTTAGTTGTAAAACTTTTGTTTTTTAAATTTTGTAAAATCGTACGTTTTTTTTTGTAAAGTTATAAAACCACACATTTGTTTTTCTGAAGCTGTAAAACCGTGTACTTAATCTTTCCGAAATCGTGAAACTTTACATATAACGTTTTCGAAATAGTGAAAAACTGTATTGGATGACTAATAGAAAAAAAAACTTCTTATGTAATTTTACAAAGCACCACAGAAACAAGCGTGCGTACGTTCCGTAAGCTGAATCAACACTGACTCCGACGCCAAGCCACGCCACCAAGCACAGACTTGGCGGGAAAAACATACACGCTAAACATGAACACTTGGTTCTGACAATAGTACATTAAATATACAATAATAGATAAACAATATTACAAATATGTATATACATCACACATGGAATATTCTACGCCACCATTACAAAACCATACAGTTGCCTTGCCCCCCCAAGTAAGAGTTGTGATAGCCCTCTCGATGGACGAGACAAAAGAGTTTGTCACGTGTCTGGGTTGGGGAGGTGTAAGGATATACAGGCGATTACGCACCCTATCGCTTTATGACATGATAGCAAGCGTTGTCTTCCATGAGTTTTTTTCTGACGTAAGTGCTCTTGCAAACAAGGCTTGAGCATTATTTCTAAGTAGGCGGAGTAAAGAGTGAGCGTTCAATAAAAAGTTCAGACGCACCTTTGTCACTTTGCTACTTTTTTTTTTTTTTTACCTCATTTCTGGCAATTGGAAGTTCCATAAAAAATCTAGATGAAAAATCTAGTACTCGTTAAAACACACACACACATCCACACCCACCTAGCTACACCCACCCAGCCACACCCAAGCCACACCCATCCACACCCACCCATACCCATATCCACCCACCTACCCACACCCACCCACACCCACACACCCAAAACCCACCCACACCCACCCATATCCACACACCCACACCCAAACCACGCATACCCCCCCCCACACACACACATACGCACATACAAACACACACACACAGACATTCACACACACACACACACACACACACACACACACACACACACACACACACACACACACACACACATATATATATATATATATATATATATATATATATATATATAGAGACATTGTGGCAAGTTGAAAAAGGTGGAAAAAGAGAGTCACGGGTCTCGTTCCGAGTTTATTCCTGACCGGTTTCTCTTGTAGCTGAAGAAGCTACAAGCGAAACCGGTCAGGAATAAACTCGGAACGAGACCCGTGACTCTCTTTTTCCACCTTTTCCATATATATGTATATATATATACTGTATATACATATATATATATATATATGTATATATATATATACATATTATATATCTGAGCCAAGATTTAGTGTACATTCTAAATCAGTTTCCTATAATTCATCAAGCAAACAATGGAAAGCTTGATCCTAGAACTAGGTCCCAAATATCTTGGCGATTCTGAGAACCATCGATAGGATTATACCAATCAAGTCTGCCTGTATGTTGTCGGTCGCCAGCACGTACTCCTGAGAATAAGGAAGGTGGACCGGGTCTTATACGTTACGTCACATTGTCAGAAGAGATTGTCCCCTTACGTACTGTGTGGTACTTATCCCTTTATTCCTCCTGCCGCCAGGCTATTTTATTCAGTTGTATGTGGTTCCCTTTGGCAGCATAGGGGTAGAGAATCCGTTCAAGGGTGTTACTGTTTGTGTGACAAGCAGAGACGTGGTTGCGTATGTTGCGGATTCTCTCACCGCTAGCCGATTTTATCCACCTCTCTGGTTGCTCATCTATAACCCGTGGTCTCAAAGCAGCAGGCAACGGTCCTCGAGCCGTGGGACACGTTTCTCTGTACAGAGTTTTTTCTGTGTCACTGGCTAATGAGAATAAGAAGAAGAGGAAGATGGGAAAGAAGAGGAGTAAAGATATATGAATTAACTGGTTGTCGGTTCCCTGTATGTGAAACAGCGTTGGAGAATTGATATTAATACGAGGAACTTTGACTCAGTCTAGAGACCGAATGACAACCCCTCAGGGTTGCACTTTTAAGTGTATGGGCTTTAGAGACGGGTTTAAACACAGTTGAATAAAGAAACTAGGCACTAGCCAGAATTAAATGAGTGTTCTCTTTAAGACTTATTTTGGGGACATGCTCCATGCAGACGTCTATCTGTTGCTTCTGTTCTAGCCAACGTCAGACGATTTTATTCAGTTACATGGTTCATCTTCAATAAGGAAGACTCTTTTCAAGGATTGTGGTCTGAGTCCAGGCGGTTTTATTCAACTTTGCGGAGCTCATTTAGGTCTAAATCGAAGGACCATCTGAAAGCCATGATGATACTATTCATTTGAACAAATCTGATATTTACTCAAAAAATGCACCTGGGGTTGTGTGTGTGTGTGTGTGTGTGTGTGTGTGTGTGTGTGTGTGTGTGTGTGTGTGTGTGTGTGTGTGTGTGTGTGCGCACTGATTTTCTTTTATGACATTAGAGACAGTATTGATGTTAATGATCTCGTTGAAAAATTAATTCAAATTGATCCTTTTGAAGACTACCGAGATCATTACACTTGATTATATAATAAACAGATAAATAAATAGGTAAGTGAATAAATAAATAAACAAATGAATAAGTAAATAAACAGATAAATGAATAAGTAGATAAGAAATCGGAAATATATATAAGATGATCATATCAAAGTTGCTAAAAAAGGTCAAGATATATTGAAGCACATACTAAAGAAAATAAGGAGAAAGGATAAAAAAAGGAGAAACAAGGGGAAATGAGAAAAAAGAATAAGAAAAAGAAGCAAAGTGGAAAGAAAAGAAAGAGAAAATGAAAAAACAAAAAAGAAACAAGAAGAACTAGAAAGAATAAGAATAATAATAAGAAGAAGGAGAGAGAGAGAGAGAGGGAGAGGGAGAGAGAGACATGCCATTGCCCTCAGACACATTTTGCAATAAAGGAATAAAGCCTGAAAGGAAGAAAACCTAGGAAGGTTGCCTCGACTTTTCTCTCTCTCAACGTCTCCTTATATGTAAAGTCGTGGAGAGAGATTAATTTTAGCCAAGACATCTACAGATACGTCTTAGATGCGGAGTGCCAGAGAAAAAAGGAAATTAACTTTCTTAAGAAATTGACGAAAATTGGTAAAAAATTGAGCAATGCTAATAAGGGCCTTGGACCCGGAGAAGAAAACATCATTTTTAAATCTGCGGTTAAGAGACTAATTGGGTGGAAGGATGCTGAAGAGTGACTCTTGCGTTAATTGTTAGAAAAAAATTGGTCACGTGGGAGGGAAAGGGGGAGGGAGAATATTCATTTCCCGACGACAAGGACAAGGTGTTAATATTAATAGCAATGCGAAGCGGCTGATTTGCCTGAGGGAACGTTGACGTGACGTTATAGTGAATATTTTTCTTCATTTCAAAAAGTCGTGGAAAAGAAATTGCTGAAGATCATGTTATGAAGTCATTGGTCTATTAGGAACTTCATTTACCACAGTCAAAAAGCAATTCTTGGAGGAGATACAAGAGCCTGGTAGAAAATGTGGTAGAAAGAAAGGTAGAAGACGGGTATTACATTTTCATGGTTTAGGAGCTTATAAACAATACAGACAGCAGGCGAGTGAGTTGCATATGTTTGCTCTCCATTTTGTGTTTATAAACAATAGTCGGGTGCCCGAATGAATTGCTGATTTAGAAGTATTAGTAACATAAGTGAGATATGCAGAGATTCGAGATTGTTTGAGTAAACAATATTGCCATATAGACTTGTAACAACGAATCTGATTGGTGAAAGGGTGGAGGAGGAGAAAATTCAATTGGTTTACGATTGTAAGATCACGCCCTTTGGGGAGGATCTTAAATATAAAGTTAAAGATCATTGGACTAAAGAAATCACTACGTCACTGCAAAGCTCACGGGGTATTCCTTGAGTGTTCCTCAGAGAAGCACGCTTTATAAGAATTAACGGAAGAAAGAAAATAAAAATTCTACAATTTTCATCCCCCTGAAGAGAAGATTATTACTAATAGCCTAAAACTTGACAAAGTAGAATGATTGGAGGCAACAGGACCTACCGACTATAATGTGTGAATGGACATATCCATAACTGAGGAAACAATAGGGAACAAAGACAGTGATAACAAACATGTAAAACAAGGGGGAGAAACTGAAGAAATTGACGAAAAGGAAAAAGGCGGGTGACAGTGGTGAAAGGTGAGTGAAAGGAGACATATGTCAACAGTTTACATAATTCATATTCAACAATTAAAATCATATATAGCTTTTGCGTTGACACAGCTATACAATTTTTTTATACGATATATATATATATATATATATATATATATATATATATATATATATATATATATATATATATACATACATACATACATATACCAAGGCTTTTTCCCCCTTTCAAGGGAGGTAGCCAAAAAGCGAAAGGCATAAAAACACTCCCACCCATTTCATCCCTAAATACACTCCACACCCCTCCCACCCTCCCTCTCCTCTGAGCACCTCCTGTATATATATGTATATATATATATATATATATATATATATATATATATTGATATATATATATACATATATATATATATATATATATGTATATATATGTATATATGTATATATATATATATATATATATATATATATATATATATCGAGTCCTTGGCTGTATCACTTTTCAATTTCTGCATGTATGCCTCCTCGAGTTCCTCGATGTTGATGGCGTACAATTAAAGTGAATTGTAGTTCATAAATGTAAATCTATTCACTGGAACCCATTCAGTGTTGTACATGTATATATATATATATACATATATATATATATATATATAAATATATATATATATACATATATATATATATATATATATATATCGAGTCCTTAGCTGTATCACTTTTCAATTTCTGCATGTATGCCTCCTCAAGTTCCTCGATGTTGATGGCTTAGAATTAAAGTGAATTGTGGTTCATAAGTGTAAATCTATTCCCTGGAACCCATTCAGTGTTGTACATGTATATATATATATATATATATATATATATATATATATATATATATATATATATATATATATACGTGTGTGCGTGTGTATATGCAAATGCATATATATATATATGTGTGTGTGTAGTATACAGGAAATGAGTAACGCTCGTCGGGTCCCGTCTCCTACTATCCAATTTATCATACATAACCACAGATTCATGTACTTACTTATTTTATATTCTTTCATTTTCTTTGAAATGTGGTGTCACATTGTTTTATACCTCTTGTATGTCGATACTTTCATTACCTAAGGCACATGTATATATATATATATATATATATATATATATATATATATATATATATATATATATATATATATACATATATATATGTATGTATGTATGTATGTATGTATGTACAATATGTATGTATATATATATATATATAATTTGTATACTTGGGTACTTCCTCTCCCTCTTCCTCTCTCTCTCCATCTCTCTCTCTCTCTCTCTCTCTCTCTCTCTCTCTCTCTCTCTCTCTCTCTCTCTCTCTCTCTCTCCCCCTCTCTATCTCTTTGACAAAAGCTTTCGTGCGTTGGCAATGTCGCTGACGAGAAGTATTAATAACCACAAAAGAAGGTGTAATCACCTCCTTTCGTGGTTCTCAGGCTAAACAGGCCACGCCTCATTTTACCTCTTGGCCAATGACAACCTACTTACAACGGATGCAGACTCCTCTTTCACCCAATGCGCATCCTTTAGAAGCTATCGTTATTTGTCGGGAATAAAAAAGGGGTGTGGCTTATTTAGGTGGAATCTGCGCGGCAGGTGTCTCATTCTCTCTCTCTCTCTCTCTCTCTCTCTCTCTCTCTCTCTCTCTCTCTCTCTCTCTCTCTCTCTCTCTCTCTCTCTCTCTCTCTCTGTGTGTGTGTGTGTCTTTATTCATATAGTTGATTTTTGTTTTGATTTAAAAAAAATCTTTTAGATATGAGATTACTATTGTTATTATTATTATTATCAGTTGTTATTATCATTATCATTATCATTATTATTATTATTGTTTTGTTATCGTTATTGTTATTATTACTATTATTATTGTTATTACTATTATTAGAATTGTTGTTATCGTTATTTCACACACACACACACACACACACACACACACACACACACACACACACACACACACACACACACACACACACACACACACACACACACACACACACACACACACACACACACACATCGGACCTACGAGCTCTGAGCTCTCTTCCAGGAGGGAAATAGCTGTCGATCACGAGTCCAACACGTGATCTAAAGACCAAGTGAATACACACACACACACACACACACATCTCCCTCGTGGCGCAGTAGTTAGAGCTCCCGGCTGCCACTACGGCGCCCAGAGCTGGAATAATTTTAGTATCGCTGAGCTGTGGGTTGTTACTCCAACTTACGTGGGCGGGGAGTTGGGTGTGTGTGTGCGTGTAAGGTCACAGTATTACCCATAGATCGGTCATACGAACTCTGAGCTCATATCCGGGAGGTTAATAACTATCGATCACGAGTCCAACATATGAACCAAGATCATGATGAATCACACACACACACACACACACACACACACACACACACACACACACACACACACACACACACACACACACACACACACACTATATATATATATATATATATATATATGTGTGTGTGTGTGTGTGTGTGCGTGTCTGTGTGTGTGTATTTATTTATGAGTCCTACCAGAGAGAGATGCCAGTATTGATTTCGTTTGCTCACAGTAAAGCTAATTAATTACTATGCATGAAAACAGCTTTCAATAATGCATTACATTACTTGTGATTTGGGTGCAGGTAATTGATGTGAAGCTCTTTTGTAGATTTATATTCGCCTTGTTGGTGATTCTCAAAACAATAACGAAGTAAAGTTTAAAGGTTGATTTTTGAGAAATACTTTTTTATAACATCAGGTTTATTACATATACGAGTATAAGTAATATATGTATATTTTTCAAAATAGAAACTGATGATATATTTCTCAATTTATTTATAGATACTCTGTGTGACTCCAAAGTATACAGTCTAATAATCTAGATTTGGACTGAGAAATCTTGAAAGACTGATTGTAGCTAGTAAATTAGGTGATATATATTTAATGTTGAAAATGCATTGCTACACTCGAATCCATAGATATTATGTTAAAATTCTTATGTTATATATATGTGTATATGTGTGTGAATGTGGGTGCATTTGTGCATTCATGGACACACACACACACACACACACACACACACACACACACACACACACACACACACACACACACACACACACACACACACACACACATTTGTCACTACGGCGGTCCGGGTTCGAATCCTGCCCAGGGCTGAAATAATTTAAGTATCGTTGCGCTTCGAGTCGTAACTCCTACTCTCATGAGCGGGGAGTTGGGTGTGTGTGTGCGTGCAAGGTCACAGCATTACCCATAGATCGGTCATACCAGCTCTGAGCTCTCTTCCGGGAGGGAAATAGCTGTCGGTCACGAGTGCAACACGAGGTCCAAAGACCAAGGTGAACATGCATATAAGTAAGTGCGCAGGAGGCTTAGGAGTGATTGAAGTGTGGAGTAAAGATAGTGGGTGTTGGGCTGAAGTAACGAGGGCTGTGTGACAAGAACACGAGT
>NC_134782.1:51843500-51861000 GCF_046742065.1 Oratosquilla oratoria
TGTGTTTGCATATTAACTTAATTGTGTTTTCATAATTGTAGTATACAGGAAAGGAACAACGCTTTTGGGTCCTCTCTCTTACTTTCCATTTAATTTTCATACCAATATCAAAATTCAAGTGTACTTCCAAATTCTATGCGTGCCTATGTGTGTGTATGTGTAAGTGTGTGTGTGTGTGTGTGTATGTATGTGTGTGTGTGTGTACTCTCGAGCGTGTGTGTGTATGGTGTGTGTGTGTGTGTGTGTGTGTGTGCGTGCGCGCGGGTGTGTGTATGGTGTGTATGATGAAAAAATATGAACAAAAACAGCTATGAACAAAGATCATCATTAACAAGATGTTGGAGAAAAGTGAATATGACAATGTGGCACACGCGCGGAAATTTTCTGACTCAAAAATGTGTTGGAGAAAACAAATAGGCTGATTCAGGTCAAGGGATAACTTGTCCATGTTGGAAAAAATCTGACAAATTGGGCAAAACGTGTCCGTAGACAGTAAGCAGAAATTGGGCAAAACTTGTCCGTAGACTGAAATACCAGGTTTGGCAAAACTTGTCCGTAGAATGAAAGCACACCCCTTGAGGCAACTATAACGTGGGACTCTAGTAGAAGGTGACATACGGTAGAAAGCGTGAAGTACAACAATATAAAAAAATCTGAAGATGGGGGATGAGTCATGCACTGTGAAGTTTGGAGTAGGTGAAAGGCATGAGAGTGACGAGATGTTAGTCAATTCTGCAGAGAATAATGAACACCTTCGAAAAGCGGGACTTTCGTAAATGGACCTAGAGAAGTCTAAATGGAACAACAAAGAAGGAAGTAGACTTCATATTAAGAGATGAGAGCAAGAGCGTTAACAATGTTACGGTCATAACTAAAGTCAACATAGGTAGTGACCATAGAATGGTAGGTTGCACAGCTAAATTCAATTTCATAGCTGAGAGAAATAAATTGGTTTAAAAAATAATCCTTGCAAAGGTTAAGGATAACAAGGAGAAATTTAAGTTAGAAATTAGTATTAGATTCGAGGTCCTAAGAATTATCGAGGACACCGTCAAAGGTATGAATTTTAATTCAGTGAGTATTATTAGGGAATCTGCGGAGAAAGTAGGAAGTACAAAAAGTAACAGTGAAAACAAATACTCGAAAGCAACAAGTGACCTAATTAAAAGAAGAATGACTGCATATTAAAAACAGGAGAGATAAAATAGAGTAGAATTAAACAAGCTTAACAAAAGGCAGATATCAGAATAAAGAAAGAAAAACGTGGAAGAAATAGAAGAAACTATTCGGAAAGGTAAAAACATTAAAGGGACCTAGCGCAGACATACTTTGGGAAGACAGCAAATGATATGTTTGAAAGAGAGAAACGGAAAGATGATTAGATGCAGAGACAGAATGGTAAAAGGAGTAAAATAATTTTTCCAAGAGGTTTACTCATCGAAGTCCGTAGTTGAGTCAGTAAATTCATCTGTAGGCGTTAGTACTCCACCAGAAATTACAACGTAAGAAGTCTAAGAGCTACGTAGACGGAAGTGGCACCATTAAAACGAGCCTACATTTTTGCTTCAGAATTTATTCCTCCACGTAACCCCCATTCTTCTTATTATACTTTCGTCACCAATAAACAAGGGCCTGTCAGGAGGGCGTTTGTCTCTCACATATTTGTCATCATCCCGGAATCGATGAACCCATATCCTAACCGTGCTGACATCAACTGCCTCAGCTCCATAAACGTTCACCAAGCACCAGTGAAGATCGATTGGTTCCACTTCTGCGTGGAGGAATTCAGTGACGTATATTTACTTTTGACACACATCCATAACTTTAATTCTAAGCCATCAACATCAAGAAGCTCGAGGAGGCATAAATGCAGAATTTGAAACGTGGGACACCCATGGACTCGAACCTCAGCTAGCACGGTTAAGTCACTATCAATTGTTACGTGCTAGCGGAGGTCCGAGTCCTTGGCTGTACCGCATTTCATTTTCTGCATGTATGCCTCGAGCTTCTCGATGTTGATGGCTTAGAATAAGTGAATTGTGGTTGATGAACGTATATATATATATATATATATATATATATATATATATATATATATATATATGTATATATGTTATATATATATATATATATATATATATGTATATATATATATGTATATATATATATATGTATATATATATATTCTATATATATATAATATATATATATATGTATATATATATGTATATATATATATATATATATATATGTATATATTTGATATATTTTAATTATATATATTATGTATATATATATATATATATATATAATATATATATAATATATATATATATATATATATATATATATATATATATATATATATATATATATATATATGCATACACTCACCGGCCGGTGTCTCAATGTTCAGTAAACCAAGTATTCGATAAAATATAGACAAGGCACCACATATGTCTGTAAACTTCTATCTATACACGACGAAGGTATCTAGCCAAAGCATGAAGTATGTAGCCATCCTTCCCCCATCCTACAACATTCTGTTTTCCCTTTGATTTTTTAACTTCTGGGTGAGATTTAATGTTTCTCGTCTGTTGTAGATGCAAAAGTCAATATACGGTTGCACGTGCAAGAGTATTTAGATGACTATAAAGATGGAGATCCTGTCTGCAACGGATTGCTCTCATGGTCACATGATGTTGCGCAAAACTCGAATAAACAACCAAAGTTTCCATCAAATATAACAGGAAAATTTACCTAAAGCGTGTAATTTGTTATACTTTAATTTTTTCATATAAATATTTGATGGGTAACCATGCATTTCTGTCGCAGTGATATTTTGTTAATGATGTTTTTTGGAAAGCCATGAGATATTTAAGATTTTGAGTCATGTATATCTGATTAGTCTATTGTAATTGTTGCATTTGGAATGCCATGATAATATAAATAGTTGCAGTGACTTACATGTAATATTAACCTATCATATCTAATATAAAATAGATACATCTAAAAGAGACAATGATTGTTTTCCGTGAAGTCATAATTTAGTGAAAATCTATGTACTCTAAGGGAATGTCATTTTACAGTATAAAGGAATAATTCGTATTGTAAAATTTATATGTATCAGTGTTTGAAATATATTCATCAACAGTTTCTATTTTAAAGAATTAGCGTGGTAATGAATACATGTGCTTTGCTGAATTTGTGCGTGATAAGGTTAATTTATAATTTCAAGAAATAATTAGTATTCTAAAATGAATATATATCAAATAACATTTGAAATATATTCAGTACAAAATTGTTTTCAAAAATATTCTAACTTGATGACAAATATATGTGCTTTGCTGGATATTTACAATTCTTGATAACCAAGTTCGGTAGGATAAAGAATAGTTGTACATAGTTGTTTGGACAAGTCACAAAATAAATGAATATATAAGTAAATAAATAATAATAATAAAAAAACGGACATATATTCGCTCTTGTGATCAAAATAAGTATAATTATATATTACTTAAAAACTTTAACTCGTATGGAAAACTTTGACTTTTTATCTTAATTTTATTATTATCGTCATGATGATGATGATGATGATGATGATAATGATCATCGTCGTCGTCGTCATCATCGTCATCATCATCATCATCATTATCATTATTATGATTATATTCTTTATTTTTTTGCATAGAAGCATATGTGACCAATACGGGGCCTTGATCTCTCTGGGCGTTAGGTTGATCAAAATTTCTAAAGTGTCTCACAGACACTGATAAATGAAAGGAGATAATCAACACTCGTGAGTGTACATAGTTCCCCTTTATATGAATAAAATCATCTGGTGCCAAGTTGAATAGAATTTACGAGCAAAAGTCTTGACCTTTCCCAGAGTTTTTAATGAGACATAAGTAAGATTCTTTGACGTTTTTGTTTTGTTTATTTAAGAAAATTACGTAACTGTAAGCTTGATACTATATAGGAAAATGTATCACGTCTTCGACAAAAAAATGTTATATTGACGTTGTGAGAATTGTAGAATGACTGTACAGCACATGTGTTTCCCGCTCGGTGAATGAGGAGGTTTCATGTAGCATGTTTCATGTAGCATGTTTCAAGTAGCATGTTTCATGTAGCATGTAGCATGGAGCATGTTTCATGTAGCATGCTTCATGTAGCATATGATATCTAAAGTGCGACTTAGTGACCAAAGAAGGGTAACCCCTTCCATACCGGGTGGTGCTTTCCCTTTCGTCATGGCTGTCTTCAGAGGTTCTAATCTTTCATTAGATTCTATTCAATTTGCCGCCAGGCGATTTTATTAATCATGGATAGGGATGTTTTGAGACGTATGTGGTTCCTCCGAAGTTGAGGCTGGCGTGAGTGAGACCTTGTCAAAGGCCATACGTGTGTAATTGTGATATTCACACTATGCCTTGTGTGCAAACGATCCGTCTATGGTGGTGGAACAACGACAATAACGACCGCCCGTTCTCGGAATGGTCTGAACGCGGTTCGGGTGTCATGTTTCTACGACGCTAACTTCCGTTGCCCCCTCTGGCACAGATTCGCAGATATGGCGAAGAGTTACATCAAATGGAATTAATTCTATTTTTATTATGCGGAGAGGGGTAGGGTCCTCAGTTGAATAAAATCACCTGGCGGTAGCCAAAATGAATATGTGAGTGAACACAACGAACTTTTTAAAGAGTGGAAGAAAGGGAGATAAATAGACTAGACCCCAAGACCAGACTTGTTTACGACCGAAGCTGGATGCTGGATTCGTGGTTAGCGAAGGAGAGTCTATGAAGAGTGGCAGAAACTCTCCGAGACCCAAGAGATGTGATGTTTACCTGGGCGATACCCAAGCTGTCAGAAGTAATGAATCTTACTCCTTGGGTTACTGAGTTCTCCTGACTTCCTCTTCTCACCTCAAATTCAACCCAGACAGTTTCTGCCCCGGAGGTAGTGTGTGTGTCTGCCCGACCCCTACACGATCAGTAGTATTGACACAATATCCTGGCTTAGTACTCTTGTCCTCTCCCCTCCTCCCTACGTGGATTTTCGATAACATTACAATATATGGATAATTGCACAGTGTTAATTATCGTGTATGGGGCTCTATAGATATGCTGCGTGGAAATGAAAATGGCGATTTTTTTTTTTTTTTTTAGTATGGAAAGGACTTCCAGTGGCTGAAAAGATAGTTGGAGATCTGGAATGTTAAGGGTGTGGGTGAATATGTTTGTATGTGTAATATCTAAACCGCGAGTATTACTTCAGAAGGCATTGTACAAAATGAGTCAATAATGAATAAAATGGAAATTGGGTGGGTGCGTACGAAGACAGTCGCACAGACGCTTGCCCATACACACACACACACACAAACATACACACACACATACACACACACACACACACACACACACACACACACACACACACACACACACACACACACACACACACACACACACACACACACACACACACACACACGGAAGTGGGAGAGATGTAAAAAAATGGAAGTTAGAGAGAATAGGTTCTCTATGTAAAGTGTCTACTGAAGAGGCATCCATCTAGTGATTTTGATCGGGGTTGGGGGGACTGTTTCGCCATTGGGGTAAGAGGCACTTCTTCAGGAAATCATTTGCCTTTACATAAGTCTACTCGTCCTTGTTTTGACTCCTCGCTGTAACTGGCTTGTAAGCGCAAATGCATATATATATATATAACCTAACCTGACTAACCTAATCCAGTCTGACCTTCTTTGATATCATGACATGACGTCAACATATTTCGGGGAGACTGTGACGTCACCTAATGGGCAGTGGGAATTGATTCGAAGTATCTGAAGTCTAATGGAGGTAAGGTCCACGTTGAGAATTTTTTTTTCTATTCCTGATCTTTTTTTCTATTTATTTTTTTGTCTCGCCTATACACACGCTTGTACCTGCGTGGTTATGTTTGAGACCCACATCATCAATCGAAAGATGATATGCATACTTTTTTTTTATTTGTTACAACCCATGCACTTTTTTCCGGATCCTAATCAACTCACCCGAGCTCATAGTGTAAGGACAGTGGAGTGGCCGGGGTGACAGAACTAAGATCTAACTTGAAGGGGATAAGGCAGAAGAGTCTAAGGTTCTAGATAAGAGGCAGTAAAAAAGATAAAACTAATAACCACAATCTTAGATCGTAGCTCGGTTACGGTGATTGCGTTTACATTTCGTTAACTCATTTCAACCTTAGTAACTACATCTATAGTCGAACTGTAGTGTGGTTAACTGTATGTTGTAAGTAACATAGCTATTTAGCCTGGAATATACCAAAATTATGGGTCACAAATAACCTACTATCCCACTCCTACACACTGGAAAGCGAGGAACCTCTTGAAGGACCCCTGTCAGTTGCAGATTTTTTTCTAGGCCTAATTTGGGTCGCCTCCTCGCCTGGCTAGGGCTATCGGGAACCAACGTGACAAAGCCCGTATCGGGTCCCGGGAATCGAACTCACGACCACCTGCTCATGAGTTCGACACGGTATCCACTGGGCTACCGCTATGGGTCACAAGCAATTGAATAAAATCGCCTGGAAGCTGCAGCCAATGGGAAGAGATGTGTCACGAACAAACACACACACACACACACACACACACACACACACACACACACACACACACACACACACACACACACACACACACACACACACACACACGGAAGGGTCATACACCAGAGTTGAACTGTAAAAGGGAACATGACAAGGAAGACGGTGGGGTATGTGGAAGATGCACGATGGAGAGTGACACTTGAATTAAAGTAATAAGTACGGAGGTGAGGAAGGAAGGGAGGAATGGAGGGAGAGGAGTGAGTTAGTGAGTGTGTTTGTACGCAATAACTAGCACTTCGGTCCTCGGGAAGGTAGAAGAAAGATTTAAGGAAGGTAACAGAATGAAGGGATGGCAGAAGTTAAAATTGTTCAGGATTTTTTTTATATTTGAGATTAGTCTCCAATCGTAAAAGAATATTGAGTGATTTAGTCCGCATTAATGTCACTAAATTCACGAATAAATTCACTAAATTAGAAAATATCGATTGCATGAAACATGTAATCAACCCTGCACTGCTGAGTGAGTGGGGAGTGAGGAAGAGAGGGGGAAAAAGAGGAAAGACGGTGGAGGTAAAAGAAGAAAAAAGAGGAAGAAAGAGAGATGCAATAGGGGAAGGTCTGTTGCTCTTGTTATGGACTATATTTTACAAGCGCTTCTATCTTGATCCGATGACGTGCGGAGAGAGGACGGGTGTAAGAGACGGAAGAAGAGAGGGAACGGAAGTGGGGGGGGAGGGAAGGAGAGAAGGGAGAGGAGGGAGAGGAGGGAGAGGTGGTCAGGACCAATAATTAGTGAGATGGGGATCGTGACTCACTCCTTCTAGTTTTGGGTTACTTTGTTGACTCGTACAACGGTGGATGACACGCATGGCATGTGGGAGATCGTCCTGGTGGCAGCGGTGGTGGTAGGGAGGGGGAGTTGGGGGTTGTCGTCGTAAAGCCGGCCACACACGTGCAGTTTAAACTGACAGTTACAACTGTTCAGTTATAACTGTCAGTTGAAACTGCACGTGTGTGGGTATCTCAGTATCACTGAGATCACGTGCAGTTTCAATTGACAGTTATAACTGAACAGTTGTAACTGTCAGTTTAAACTGCACGTGAGTGACCTGCCCAAAGTAGGAAGTGCTGCAGACGGTAACAGTGAATGGTGATAGCTGTTGGTAATCTTTGGGATTCGCGGTAACGGTGATAAAAGTCATAGGGGTAGTTGTGGTGATAGTTGTGTTGTGCTATCTTTAACGATGTTGGTGTCAGTGGTGATAATTGAAGGAGTGGTGAAAATGGTTTCTGACGGAAAGAATGGAATAGACGATAACGCTGGTGGTGTAGATTGGTGGCAGCGAGGATAATTGTGGTGATGATGATGGTTATAGTGAAAAAGATAACTGACAAAAACAGTGATGAAGATATACGATCAGTGGTTCTTAACCCCTGGGTCGCCAAGCCATTTTATTGGGTCGCTAAGGGTTTGCAGAAAATAATTATTTTCCCACTACAAATATATTATGATTATATACTGTAATAATTAAAATACATGATGCCTAGTTTTAGGATTCTAAGCAGACCATGATTAAATAAAAACTCCAAAGCAGAAAATTTATTTGTAGGCTTGGGTCGCGATGCTTGATTTGTGCAAAATTTTGGGTCGCTGCCAAAAAAGGTTAAGAACCACTGCTCTAGATGAAATAATTTGTTAGTAGTCATCATAGCGACTTAGTTATTGCTAGTAATTGTGGTCTTAGTGGTGTTAGTGGTGAAACGGTTGTTAGTGGTGGATATAAACTTGGGTTTGAGTCTTGGTCACGGAACAGAGGCTAAAAAAAAAAAAAAAGATATATATATATTTTTTTAACAATGGGCCCCAAATGCTAAAGGGAAAGTTCTTTAGTTAGATACAGATTAAATCTTGAACAAGGCAAGTTATGAGGCCAAACCTATCATATGGGAAAGTAATTGCTTAATGTTATTGGACTGAATTATTTCTCATTTGCTTTTTAATGACGTATCATGTCTGTAATTGGGATTTTTTTAATGTATTCTTTTTATCGCTACTTTTTGTATCTTATTTCCAGATTAATTTTGTCGCTCCGTTTTCCAGCTTCGGAGTTCCAATATATTGTAAATAATCTGTATAGTTCGTGAGAGCTTGGTAAGGTTGGTACGCCTGAGAATGTCTACTCCGCATATGTAAACAAGATCGAAAGCAGACGATATATGGCACCTTGCGAATGGTGATGATGATGATGATGATGATGATGATGATGATGATGATGATGATGATGATGATGATGATGATGATGATGATGATGATGATGATGATGATGATGCAGTCTTAGAGATACTATTAGACAATAGCGCTAACAAGTCTAAGATGGAAGAGTAATAAATACATGTTAAGAAATGAGAAACTGGCATAATAAAGGTAACCGCTAAAATGGAGATGATGATGATGATGCGAGAGAGAGAGAGAGAGAGAGAGAGAGAGAGAGAGAGAGAGAGAGAGAGAGAGAGAGAGAGAGAGAGAGAGAGAGAGAGAAAGAAAGAGAGAGAAATCGCCCAAGTTGAGGACAATCTCGGAAAAGAGAAGATACAGTCGCATTCAATGTCGGTAATCGGGTAAAATAGCTAAAAAAGTAATGACGAAGTAGTCGCATGTATACGAGTTAAAATCTCGGTTAATCTGCGCGCGGTTAATCTAAACCGAATTGACGTCATTCATAATCTGTGGCTTAGTTAACCTGAATGAAATCGTCTGGTAATTGTGATGCAAGAGACCAATGGGTCTTGGAAAAAAGAAAAAAAAAAGAACATCAATTTTGATCAATTTCTCGAGTACAGTAGGGTTGGCATACAAGTCATACTTTTGTATTACTTCGCTCAATTTACAACTGTATTCGAATTAGGTAATCGATAACCAGCGCTTCTTGTGGGTAGAAAATCACGCCAAAGAGATGGAGTCGTAGAGGAAGTAAAGGAAAAAAAAAAAAAATCGTTAGCATTCCATTTTAAGTGAAGATTTATTTCCGGTCATGAAATAGTGCTGCGTGATTGTGGTCCGTAGGGGTGTCACTAAAATCCCTAGAACATCAGATGTATGGAAATTATGCAGTCAGTATCCTAGACGGGCACATTTACAACAGGTGTTATTCTTAAATAACGTAAGAAAAAAAAAAAAAATCAAGACGAAAGAGGACTTGGGTGCCAGTGTGAACGAACTAATATTTCTTTTGTTTTCGTTTCGTCCTATGTTCCGTGACCACTGATTGAACGAAATTAAGTTTGGCAAACAGCAAAATAGACGATAAGATAAGGGCAACCAAACGTGGTGGATATGGTGATAGTATGTCTTCTTTTGTGATGATGTAGTGATGAGGGTGTGACTATCAGCTGTGATGACTATCAGCTGTGATGACTATCAATTGTGATGACTATCAACTGTGATGATTGAAAGATGAGTGGTCATCCGTTATGGTCATTGAGACCTGATGACAGGCCATCCGTAGTAATGCTTGAAGAGATAGCAAGTCGATTGCAATGACTGAAAAATGTGAAGTCATCCTTTGTCATGACTAAAGGATAATGGATGTGTTGATAGGTCATCCGTTCATCCGTTCTCCTGAATAACAGCTGTCAATGAATCATCCGAAGGAATGGATAAAGGAGAATGAGTCAACTTTTATGGTGACTAACGGATAAGTCATCCGTTTTGATACCTGGAAGATATTAAGTCATCCGCCATGATGACTGGATGATTATAGCCAACAATCTGGATGACTGAAAGACATTTCTAAGTCACGAAAGTGGCCATTGACGACAAGTCTATTGAGCCTTCATTAGTAGAACGTTTTGCTTATTACATATTTTTCAAGTGCATAGTCGTCATACACACGTACTTGAAAAACCCGCAACAAGCAAAACGTGGCACTAATAAAGGCCTCATCCTCACATAATGTTTATTTCGATATTTCTAAGTGACCAACAGCAATAGCTGGAATCCTGCCTGGCGCTTATACTCTCCCATAAGGACAGAAGCGGTGGTGAACCATCGTCACCTTTGTTCATAAGCCTGACATCAGAGTATTCTATCCTCACAAAGGCTCCAATAAGGCTCGTCCCTTCGCCCCTTAGTTAGTAATAAGGACGCTTCCTCCTTATTACCGGAAAGACCAACACAATATCTCAACTATCGACAGCATCAGACAACTCTTTACTGTTGGGGCCCGCCCACTTCTTTGGTGGTGAAGACAAACACAGAAAAAATGGAAAAACGCCAGACACGGGGCCTGAAATAGGCCCACCGGTCCCTCTCATGCCCCACCAACTCATCCAATGAACAAAGAGAGAGAGAGAGAGAGAGAGAGAGAGAGAGAGAGAGAGAGAGAGAGAGAGAGAGGGGGGTAGAGAAAGATATATATATATATATATATATATATATGTATATATATATATATATAGAGAGAGAGCGAGAGAGAGAGAGGGATGGGGATAGGGAGAGAGAGAGAGAGAAGAGAGGGATGGGGAGAGAGAAAAAGAGAGAGAGATATAGATGGATGGAGAGAGAGAGAGAGAATTCTCTTTCTTTGCCGCTGGTTCCTTTCCCCTTCAATAACTCCCCCCCCCCAAGCCTCTACGTCTTCTTCGCCTTCATCCTCCTCGTTCCCCTGGTCGTTCTCTCTCCTCCTCCCTCTCTTTCTCGTCCTCTTTATCCTCCCCTTCCCTCTCCTGTTCCTCCTCCTCTTCTTCTTTCTCATCCTCTTCCTCCCACCTAACTGTTGCTGTCTAGTCAGGTACATACTGTTGGCCAACCAACCACAACCGCCTCTGCACTTTAACCACATCTTCACCCCTCACCACCACCGCCACCACCACTACCACTACCACTACCACTACCACTACCACCACCACCACCACCACCACCACCCACCACCACCACCACCACCACCACCACCACCACCACCACCACTCCACACCTCACCACCACACCACCACCCACCAACCACCACCACCACCACCACCCAACACCACAACCACCACCACCACCACCCCACCACCACACCACCACCCCACCACCCACCAACCCACCACCACCTCCACCACCAACCACTACCACCCACCACAACCACCACCACACCACCACCAACACCACCACCACACCACCACACCAACCACCACCACCCCACCACCACCACCACCACCACCACCACCACCACCACCACCCCACCCCAACCACCACCCAACCCACCACCACCACCACCACAACCCACCACCACCCCTCTACAACCACCACTCCACCACCACCACCCACCACACCAAACACCACCCAACACACCAACCACCACCACCACCACCACCTACCACCACCACCACCACCACCACCACCACCACCACCACCACCACCACCACCACCACCACCACCACCACCACCACCACCACCACCACCGCAACCTCAGCCACCGCCCCAGCTGCATCCACCACAGCCACCACCACTACTTCTACCACAGACTGCCACCGTCTCATACGCTTCGGGAGCATCGCTCATACATCGGAGAGCCACTTGCTTCCATAGACTATCAAAGGCCTTCCTGTGAACTCAGAAACTACATTTTTCCCTCTTTTTCTATGTGCGCAACTTGAATGCTCTCTATCAAGAGCTGAAGGGAAGTCGAGATACTATTAACAAGTCTTGATGGTAGTCCTTGCTAAAGAAGAGCGACCAATAAAGAAGGTCTCAGAGAAAGAGGAGGAGAAAGAAAAGTCATTAGATAATAACAAGGAGGAAACTCTCGGTTTATGAGACATATAATAAGACCAGGAGAACTGTGAATCGATTAATTATTTGCTCGGAAAAAGAAAAAGAAAGTAAA
Organism: Oratosquilla oratoria; assembly: GCF_046742065.1. Lineage (NCBI taxonomy): Eukaryota > Metazoa > Arthropoda > Malacostraca > Stomatopoda > Squillidae > Oratosquilla > Oratosquilla oratoria. Next base: position 51,855,980 of record NC_134782.1, read on the forward strand.
GGAGCGAAAGGGGGACACAGGATAAAGCATATGGACAGATTGAGGAAAGAGTACCTGGAAAGAGCACTCGCCAGCACTGTGAGATCGGTGGATGGTGGAGATACAGCGTTCTTGGTCGCTGACTCCAAGTAACTGATACTTCGGTTGAGGGTAAGGAGGAGGCTGAAGGTGAAGATAAAGTTAAATGTAAAGATAAAGAGATAGAAAAAGATAAAGATAAAGATATAGATAAATGTTAAATTAAAGATAAAGATAAAAGTGGAAGCGAAGGTGAAAGTGAAGGTGAAGATGGAGATGAAGATGAAGATGGAGATGGAGATGAAAACGGAGAAGAGCTTGCAATACTAAGAAATGGTTTCCTAAGTAGAGATGAGTTTTTTCGAGTCTTATGATTAAGTAGACCACCCGTGACCCGTTGGGTCAAATGAAATTTTAAATGATACGTTGTTAATAAAATGGTTAGTTATAAGAAGTGAAATGACAGAAGATTATGACGTCATGTCGTTGCTTGGAACACTACGCATCATATGATTTATACGGTTCGTAATATTTTGATAAACTCATTATGCCTCATAGATGCTAATTCAGGAGTTGGCTATACTTTTAAATACTGAATATGAAAATTTAAATATTAATGGTCAGAAAATATGTAATCGGAAAATTGGAAATTCAAAAATTGGCAAATTGGAAAATTAGCAGTTTTGACGTCACTCGCTCAGCGCTGGGGTTCCTTGGGACCCACAAAGCGGATGTCGTGACGTCATGTCTCTTCTTCTGATTGACTGGTCCTCAGTCGTGACGTCATATTTCTTCTTCAGTAGAGGGGGGGAAAGGCCCCTCAGCTGAAGAGAATCACGCGACAACAGGCATAAAAAAGACTAAACTCGTAACACGAAGCAAAAGGGTTATGTACGACATATACATTAGTTCCAGCTGTCGCCAGGTGATCTTATTTATCTCAAATAAGCACCTTTTACACAGAAGGAGACCTTTGTCGCATTCTGGGGCAAAAATAACTTTCGCAAATTTAACCAAGTTTTGTGTGTGTGTGTGTGTGTGTGTGTGTGTGTGTGTGTGTGTGTGTGTGTGTGTGTGTGTGTGTGTGTGTGTGTGTGTATGTTTGTGTGTACACGTATGTTGTTGGTCATCATGATCTTGGATTATGTACTGGGCTCGTGACTGAAAGCTATTATCCTCCCGCATGAGAACTTCATAGCTCGCACAGTTTAGTCTATGGGTAATGTCGTGACCTTGAACTCGTCACACACACACATACACACCTATTCAATTGCTTAAGGGGGGCAATGACGGGGCATGATCTCAGCAATGCCGTATAACTGCCTTCGACACTAACCAAAACACATGTATGCGTGTTTATTTGTGTGCGTGTATGTCGTATGTATGTATGCATATATGCAGTACTTGATATGCAGTATGCGAAAACAAGTAACCATTTCCCAACTTTGTGGCTGTCCGTACAGGAAGATGAGGAGAAAAAAGAAGAGGAATGGGAGGGGAGGAGCGAAAGGAGAGTAAGAAAGAGTAGAATTTTAATGAAACGAAGAAGAAAAAGTAGTGGAGAGTAGTAGGTAAAGTAGAGGATGGAAAGGGAGTAGAGAAGATAGATAACCAAACACGAAGGAGAAAGAAAAGAAGGAAAAAAAAAAAAAGAACGAAGAAGTAGGAGAGTCAAAACAAGAAGAAAATGGGATACAGAGAAAAAGCACAGTAAAAGAATACAAGAAAAACGTAAACATATGAGTCGAAAATAAAGGGAAGAACAGGAAGAAAAGGAAAATGGGTAAATATATAAGATAAAAAGCAGAAATTGAATCAAGAAAAAGAAGATGAAGAAAAACCAAAAAAGTCAAATAAAGAGGAGTGAGAAACAGCGCAAGGGCAAGAGGAGAAGAGGAGGAGGAGGAGGAGGAAGGAAAGGAGGAGGAGGAGAGAGAAAAAACCCAGAACGAAAGAGGGAAAAGGAGGAGAAAAGTTAAAAAAAGGAGGAGAAGGAGGAGGAGGAAGAGAAGGAGGAGGAAGAGGAGGAGAAGGAGAAAAAGGAGGAGGAGGAGGAGAAGGAAGGCTTGGAGAGGACAGTTTCCGGTACTTTCACTGAATATAAAACATTTGGAAGGTCCAACGGTCTTTTCGAGTGGAGAGAGAGCTTGGGCGGAGACACAAATGTACACAAACACACACACACACACACACACACACACACACACACACACACACACACACACTTCAACGAATGGACGGCTTAGAAGACGTTCTGAAGAAAAGCGAAGTCTGTGGATCCCAACGCAAAGAGAAGTGCCTAGTGTTTTTGCAGGGTGGGGGGGAAATTGCTCGTGGAGTAGTGGGAACGTAGGGAAAGAGGAAAAGGGGAGGGATTACTGAGGGAAATGGAAGGAAATGAGGAGGGAGTAGACTTTGACCAGCCAGACAAGCGGAAGGTAAACAAAAGACTTAGCGAGGATCAAATGTCTAATAAAAATGTAAAGATTAGAAGTATAGAGAGGAGCAATACAGAAGAAAGTGACGAGAATATGTTCCAGGGATTTAAAGAGGGTGGGGGGGACACAACCCCCCCCCCCCCCCGACTGATAAGACTAGAGGAGAGAGTTGATAAGGTGATCGAGGACTTGGAGCGTAAGTTAGGTAACGTAGACTCCATTTTTAAAAGAATTGAAAGGTTGGAACAACTAGAGAAGGCTAACAGAAACTTAACTGAAGAAATAGAGGACCTAAAAAGACAGTTAGGAAATGTAAAGGAGGAGAATGAGAAATTGAAGAAGAATAGTAATGAAAACAGAGAGAAACTAGCTACAGAAGCTAAAAATTGGAGAATAACTCAAGAAGGGAATAAGGTTTCATTCACTGACATAGTCAAACAGCAATTGAAAGAACATAATGAAGACTCAGTTATTAAAGTGATGAGACAGAAGGAGAATATAGTAAGAGAATTAGCTGACAAAAAGAAATGTATAATTATATTAGGAATGGAAGAGAAACATAACCCAGATAGAACTGCAAGAATCAAGGAGGAAAATGAAAGAGTAAGCAGTTTATTAAAATTAGTCCAGGAAGATGAACCAGAAATTATAAAGGAAATTGAGGAAAAATTCAGACTCGGAAAATATAGTACAGATAAGACCAGACCAATTAAGATTAAATTCAGGTCACAAACAACAGCAGAGAAAATTCTATCCAAGACAGGGAAACTAGCAACAAATGATCAATATAAAAAGGTATGGATAAAAAGAGAAATGAATAAGGAGGAAAGAGAGGCAGAAAAGCAGAAAAGAATTGAAGCTAAGGCAAAAAAACGAGGAAAGAACGGAGTCAGAGAAAGAGAGATTCTATTGGAGAGTAGTGAACATGAAAATAAAGCAGTTCGACATACTAAAGAAAAACATAAGGGAAACAGAGAATACAATGGAAGTGGCAGAAAACTAAGAGTGTCTTACACAAATATAGATGGATTGATAACAGGATTGAATGAACTGAACGATTATTTGAAAGAAAAAGAACCGGACATAATGGGAATTGTAGAAACAAAATTAAAAGGCCCACTACCACCCAACAGTGTAGGACATGATACATACAATTATTGGATTAGAAACAGAGAGAAAAAACAAGGGGGTGGAGTTATGTTCCTGACTAAGAAGGATATAAACGTGAAAGGTGTCATATATGGAAAGAATACAGTAGAGATGATTATGATAGAAGTGGAAGACCGAGATAAGAAGAGCAGAAAATTTGTGATCAATTATGTGCCTCCGAAAACAGCCTCATGGGAGGAGAGTGAACATAAAAGTATGTTAGAGGACACAAAGATAGCATTAACTAAAATAATGGAAGACGGAGGAAGAATAGTTATGATGGGCGACTTTAATTGCAAAGAAATCTGCTGGGAAGAAATGACAGTAAAGAGTGGTGATGACTCATGGGGAAATGCTCTACTTGAGATGATTACTGACCATTCAATGACACAATGGATACAAGAGAACACTAGGTATAGAAATGAAGAAGAACCATCGAGGCTAGACTTAATAATTACATCTGAACCTAGAATAGTGGACAAGATTGAATATAAAACACCAATAGGTAAAAGTGACCACATATTGATTGAACTGGAACTTAATGAAGAAAAATATATGAAAAGAAATGAACAATATAGAAAAGGAAGAATGATGTATGAAAAAACAAACTTTGATAAAATAAGAGAATTCTTCCAACAAGAAAACTGGGAAGAAATATACAAAGAAGAAACAACAGTGGAAGAGAAATGGAATATTTTGACAAAAATTTACAAAAAAGGAGTGGAAAAGTATGTCCCAAGACAAAAACAAGAAAAAGAATATGTAAAATGCTGGTACAACAAAAGTTGTAGGGAGTTAAAGGACAAAAGAGACAAAGCCTGGAACAGATGGAAAAAAGACAGAAGACCTGAAAAATGGAAAATATATACTGGTTATAGAAATGAATATGTACAAAAGTGCAGAGAGGAAAAAAGAAAATATGAAAAAGATGTTATAGAAAAGTGTAAAGATCAACCAAAACTATTCTACAGATTTGTAAACAATAAACTGAAAAACAAACAAGACTTAGAGAAATTAAGACAAGGAGGAGTTGAATACACTGAGGAAATGGAAATGGCAGAAATTATGAACAAACATTTTAAATCAGTGTTTACAAGGGAAAATATACAACCTGAAGAGATTGAGTGGAAGGAAAAAGTCCCCCCTATGGAAGAAATAGAAGTAACAAAGAATGAAATATTGACACACTTGAGTAATTTTGATGTCAGAAAATCGCATGGGCCAGATGAAATAGCAAACTGGATTCTGAAAGAATGCAGGAATGAACTGGCAGACAAAATACATAGCATAATAAGCAGTTCCTTAAAAGAAGGAAAAGTTCCAGAAGATTGGAAAAAAGCAAATATAGTACCTATATATAAAGGAGGAAATAAAGAAGAACCTACCAACTATAGACCAGTCTCTCTAACAAGTACA
>NC_134782.1:51866000-51871000 GCF_046742065.1 Oratosquilla oratoria
ATACATATCACGTAGAAACCACTGGTGGAGTAGAAAAGACTGGAACCGGGGGATCTATAGATATCGATTGCACACTGCAATCCTCTTCAGTAGATCTACTGAAGAGGATTGCAGTTTGCAATCGAAATATATAGATTCCCCGTTTCCAGTCTTTTCTACTCCAACAGTGGTTTCTACGTGATTGACAAATGTGTGATTACATTTTTCACCTGTAATATATATATATATATATATATATATATATATATATTTATATAAAAATATATATATAAATATATATATATATATTTATATATATATAAGATTTTGGAAAGTAAAATAAAATAGATAAAAATGAAAATAAGAATGAAAATGAAAGTGAAAATAATTTAATATGAAAATGAAGGCAAAAATGAAAATTAAAATAAAATTTAAAAATTCACGAAACAATTGTCCACTCATTCTAGCTTTTAACTAACACTCTTCAGCCTCGTTTTTATCCACTAATCGTATTAGTCGAAAAAATATTAAACCACTTGACCAATGACATAATTAATTTATTAATTAAGTTATTTTTGTATTGTTTTCTCTTTTACAGGAATATATATTTTTGAATCGCTTCTCCTTCGAGGCCTTTTTCATTGTTTTTACTTTGTTCTCTCCTTTTTTTTGAATAATTTCTTTGAATGCTATTTGATATATAAAAAAAGTTTGCAACAGGACTCAGGTCCAACTCACCTTCCCTGTCTTGTAGAAGCCTAACACTTCGTTAATTCCAGTTTATCTCCCTGGAGTCTGTGATGTCCATTAGGTTTTTTCCAGTCTTACTGGATTGGAGAGAGACACACACACACAAAAAAAATAAATAAATAAATAAATAAAATAAATAATGAGCCCCTTTGGTTGAATAAAATCATCTGACGTCAGCTAGAACATAATAAAAAAGAGGTTCTCCTTTTGAAGGAGATGACAACTTGATTATCGCGGCTTTTTTGGTTGATTTGATTAAGACCAAACGCTTCCTTTGACGTGAAACAGGGGATGGGGGAGGTGGGGGGTCCGTCTACCTATAAACGGGGTCTCGACGGTGATATTGATAAAGTAGCTGATGATTACGAAACTCAAACCAAAACTACAATTGAAAACCCAAAATATCTCGCGAAAGTGTGTGCACGTGTGTATATATATATATATATATATATAATATATATATGTACATACATATACATATATATATACATATATACATATATACATATATATACATATATATACATATATACATATATATACATATATACATATATACATATATATATATATATATACATATATACATATATATATATAAATATATATATATATATATGTATACATATATATATACGGTATATATATACACCTGGTTCCAGACCTGCAAAAAGGCCTGTCCCACGCTATAGGGACGTCTGGAAACGAGGAATGAGGTCAGGTGACATCGACCCAGCAATCTGGGAGGCAGTGGCTGATGGCCACAACAACTGGAGAAAGACCATGAAGGCATATCTCCTGATGAGCGAGAAAAGAGAACAGCGTTGGGAAGAGGTAAGAGAACTCAGACGGAAGAAGGTGGAGTCCATAATCTCTGAAGCTGATGCGAAGTTGACCTACGTCAAATAGAACAGGATCTGCTGATCCAAAATCAGATTGTATAGCACTAGCAGGTGCTGCAGCTCAACAACTTTAGACAGACGGATGCCAACCATGTACTGTATATATATATATATATATATATATATATATATATATATATATATATGCGTGTGTGTTTGTATGTGTGTGTATACGTATGTGTGTGTGTGTGTGTGTGTGTGTATGTGTGTGTATGTGTCTGTATGTATATGTGTGTGTGTTTATACATACGATCATATATTCATATGTATATGATCAAGCTAATATGAATGAAATGTACACTATAAAGGATACAATAAATCCTGAAGTTCATCGAGTCAAATCTTATTTTTTCACATTAATATGTATATATATATTTTTGATTGATTTATCAAATATTTGTATTTTAGTATACACAGTAATGGACTATATTGCCATTAGCGAAAGTTTCCAACCAGGGCACTCCGCACAAACTGTGTACATTCTGGTACATCGCTTTCTATACAAAATGCGCATATAATAACTTATTCTGAAAGGCTGTAATCTAGCCAATGAAAAAAAAAATGAAAAAAAGTTAAAGAAATATAAGACACCATGGGGCTACTCTATACTAGCAAAGGAAAATCTTCTACCAAAGAAAGTAATAACTTGTAATCTCTTAGCATATTTGCTTAAATTTTCTTCTAACTTTATCCCTTCTTTATTCTATTGATTTTTATTCACATCGATAACTTGGGAAGGGACTTTTGTATGTATTTTGTATAACAGAGCCATAGAGAACCTACCCACGATATAGCATATGTCGGACGCACTAACTTTCATTAAAATCTACATTTCCGTCCATAACCATTATAATAATAAGCAATTATGTAATATACAAATATTATGTAATATACAAATGTTAAACAAAATGGATTTTAATTGAAGTCCTGTCGGTACGAATTATTTTCAATAATATCCATCTTTCTTTTTCAAAACAGGTCCTGTACCCACAATGCAAAATAGAGTACAAAACAAATGAATGTATCAAAAAGAGTTAGTATATGTGATAGTAAATCTATGTTCTATTGATCTAACACCCTTCTAACCACACTCCTATCCTCCCACCCTCCAATTCACCCTCACTTACACATTCCAACACTCCCTTCTTCCCTCCCTCTTTCTGTCCTCCCTCTTTCTTCTGCACTCTATAATAATTATATTCATTCATACGTTCGTACATACATACATACATATATACATCCATACATACATACATACATACACACACACACACACACACACACACACACACACACACACACACACACACCTCTTCATCTGGGCTGATTGTAAAACATGACTCGACCTGAGAGGGCAATGTGACCTGATTGCGCACTGATTGACTAAGCACACACACACACACACACACATATATGTATATACATATGTGTGTGTGTGTGTGTGTGTGTTATTTTTGGAGGTTTGGACAAGTGACAGCAACTGCGTTAACAGATGTGTTAATTTAAATCCGATCTACTAGGGAGCTAAGGACAGTCAGGACAGAAGGATCATCGACCGTTGACCTGTGTAGTGCTATTTTGTCGGGATTGTGATCTTTTTTTGATTTTGGTGGCTCCATTTTTATGCCATTTTTGCTCAACTTTGTAATTCAATTCTCCATGTCCTTATCAAAGTACAGGCCTAGTAATGGGAATTTTTTTCAGGAGTAAGATTTTATCATTATGAGCTTTTTGGATGTTGGCATGTTCGTGTCTCATTTGTCTAATTTTGTAATTCTTTCTCCATATCGTTCCAGACATGTGTAATTGCTTAGTTACGTATGGGGCCCTTCGTGTTCCTGGATGAGGGTGAAGGCTTTTACATTGGTGAAATTCTATAGACCTGCAACTCTGTTCAATCTGGTGGGACCTATCCCAGGGAACACTTGTACACTATTTAATTAATTCCTTTTTGCTGACTTTGTATAACCCTGAAAACGAACCCCGGACAAGGTTCGAAACGTCGGTAGTAAATATGTTACTCTGAGTCTAGTGTTTGAAATTTTTCCGATAATATATATATATATATATATATATATATATATATATATATATATATATATATATATATATATACATATTTATACGTGTGTGTGTGTGTGTGTCTGTGTGTGTGTGTGTGCGCGTGTATCCAATATATACATTCATGTACTTGTGTGTATCAGTAGATATGGGTATACTCAAATATTACAACGAATGTATGCGTTTGCATGTATGTACGTCCGTCCAATTCTCCTGCCCCCCCCACATGTTTACATTCCTTTAGTCGTTCCAATTCGACAGACGTTCATCCCAAATCCCATTCCAGGCTCCTGTTACCCTTTTTCACCCTTTCTCCCCTTCTCCAACTTTTTTCCAATCCTTTCTGTTCCCTGACAGCCGCCTCTTCTCCATTTTATTTTTTCTCTCCCGTGAGATCCTTTACACTCTCTCTTCACCTCATTTGATTTTTTTCTTTTTCGCTTTCTTTGTACCCTTGGTTCATACATACTCTTTAATAGGCTTCATTTACCACTTCCTCTTCACATGTAATTTATAGAGTGATTTGCAACCCAGCATACTAGTCCTATGTAGGCCGATATGGTAAAAATCTACGGACATACGTAGCCAATTTTAACAAAACTTGACTGATTTCCATAGATTGAACGGCACTCTGACACATTCAGTTTTAACTAAACTCCAATCTATCTGTCTATCTCTATCTATATGCTGAAAGATTTTACTCCTCATAAAGGTGGTATTTTCAATAAGTTTAGAAATTATATAAAATTGTATGTATGCACATAAAGTTAATGTATATGTATAGATGTAGAAAGTAACTGCTGGACTCGTTGAAATAAGTTTATTCCTACATTTCGAACCCTGTTCGGGGTTCATCTATACAATGGTTCCTGGAATAAAGCTCTTTATGAATATAATATATATGTGTGAATTATATATATATAAATATATATATATATATTATATATATATATATGTAAATATATATGTATATATATATATATATATATATATATATATATATATATATACACATGTGTGTATGTGTGCGCGTGTGTATACGCGTGTGTGCGTGTGTGTGTAAGTGTGTGTATGTAAGCTTGTATGTGTGTGTGTGTGTGTGTGTGTGTGTGTGTGTGTGTGTGTGTGTGTGCGCGTGAGAAGTATGCTCGTGGGTCCTGTCTCTTACTCTCCAAATATATGTATGTTTTTGTTTTTATTTTACAAGATGAATTTAACAAAAACTGTTATGTGCTTCAATTTAATCTCTTTCTCCTTCATATAGACTATATTTGATCTAGTCTTGACACATTAATGCATTTGGATAAG
>NC_134782.1:51888500-51891000 GCF_046742065.1 Oratosquilla oratoria
TTGTATCGCCTTGTCGTACTCCTTTCTCGATTTTGATCTTTTCTGTATCTTTATGTAGTTGAATTATAGCGGTACTTTTCGCATAATTTTTTTCTAAAACTCTTACCATCTGTTCGTTTGTACCCTGTTTGCGTAGCGGGTTTAGTATTGCTATTTGTTCTATCGAGTCAAAGGCCTTCTCGTTATCTACAAAAGCTAAACACAGAGGTATATTGTATTCTGTCGTTTTCTCGATTAGTTGGTTTATCGCGTGCAAATGGTCTAAAGTCAAATATCCGCTCCTAAAGCCTGCCTGTTCTCTCGGTTGGTTTCCATCTAAAACTTTACTTAGTGTTTTTGTAAGGATCTTGGAGAATACTTTATATACGTTTGATAGCAAGCTAATTGGTCGATAGTTAGTAAAGCAAAATTACTCTAGCATTGCACCACGCATCAGGAACACTTTCTTGACGTAAGCACTGGGTGCACAACTGAGCTAATTTAATATGAACTAATTTCCCTGCGTCTTTCAATAGATCTATTGATATACCATTTTTCCCAGGTGCTTTTCCTCGTTTCATAGTTTTTAGAGCAAATTCTACTTCTCCCTTTGTAATCTCAGAACACTACTAACGTCTGACTCAACTGCGGTATTGGTAAATTTCTTTTACTCTTTTTACCATTTTGTCTCTACATTTAATTATTTCTCCATTTCTATCTTTCAAATATATCATTTGGTGTCATGATAAAGCATATCTGCGCTCGGTCACTTAAATACTTTTACCTTTCCGAATAGTTTCTCTATTTCCTCCATGTTTCTCTTTCTTTTCTCTGACCTCTGCCTTTTGTTGATAAGCTTGTTTAGTTCTGCTCTTTCTATTTCGTCTCTCCTATTTTTAATGTGCATGATCCTTATTTTAATTAGGTCAATTGTAAATTAGCTTTGGAGTATTTCTTTTCTCTAATGTTTTTGTACTTCCTACTTTTTCTACCGATTCCCTAATGATATTCACTAAATTCAAATTAGTATCTTCCACCCTGTCCTCCTTAGTTCTTAGAGCTTCGAATCTATTTCTAATTTCTAATTGAAATTTCTTATTATTATCCTTAACATTTGCAAGGCTTATTTTCTGTTTTAAAACTAGTTTATTTCTCTCGGCTCTGAAATTGAATTTAGCTGTGCAACTTACCATTCTATGGTCAATGCCTATGTTGACTTTATTTATCACCATAACATTGCTAACGCTTTTGCTCTCATCTCCTAATATAAAGTCTATTTCGTTCTTTGTTGTTCCATTTGGACTTCTCCACGTCCATTTACGACCTACACGTTTTTGGAAGGAAGTACTCATTATCCTTATGTTGTAGTTCTCTGCAAAATTGACTAACATCTTGCCTCTGTCATTTCTTTCACCTACTCCAAACTTCCCAATGCACGTCTCATCTCCCATCTTCTTCCCCACTTTAGCATTAAAGTCGCCTATTACCAATGTGTACTTACTTTTTCATTGATCCATTACCTTACTTAAATCATCATAAAAGGACTCAATTTCATCGTCTAAACTCTGTGAAGTTGGTGCATAAACCTGAACTATTTTTAGAGTTTATCTTTTGCACAGCCTAATCACAATCCAAGCTACCCTGTCTGATAAACTACTGAACTTAACTACGTTACCAGCAACCTCTCGATTTATCAAGAATCCTACTCCAATAGATCTTTCTTTGTCCTTACCTCTTTAGTAGAACAGGTGGTGACCATCTTGTAATTGTATCAGCTTTTTTTCCGTTCTTCGGACTTCTCTCAGTCCTACGATGCCCCACTTGATATTGTCTAGTTCTTCCATTAAACTCTCCAGTCTGTGTTCTTCTGAGAGACTTCTTACGTTGTAAGTGTAGATCTTCATTTTCTTCATGTTGTTTAATGTCCAAGACTTGGATCTGCTTGGACACTGCTTACTCATGCGGAGGCACACTGTCCGTAAGCACACAAGGCAGTACATATATAAAATATATGAAATCGGAGACTACGGACGGAACAAAAGACATTTTTGTATTAGTTCTGGAGACATCGGTTGGTTTTCTAAAACATTAATTAAATTTGAAACTTCTTCCATATCTGGAAATCATACATACATATATATATATATATATATATATATATATATATTAATATATATATATATATGTATATACATATATATATATATATATATATATATAACGTAGAAACCACTGTTGGAGTAGAAAAGACTGGAAACGGGGAATCTATATATTTCGATTGCAAACTGCAATCCTCTTCAGTAGATACAAATAAGAGAGAGGGCGTGCTGTTTAAGTAGCACCCTTAACAAAAGAAAGGGGAACATGGGAAGATATCTCTACCCTCTTCTCACTCCGTATGTGAGGTCAGGAGGCAAATGAGCTTTCACTAAGTTGGAGATGAAGAGTCCGGACATTATGTCCGGGGACCATTGCCCCTTTGAAATATTCATGTTGGGCTGAAATTCAATGATCGTAGATT
>NC_134782.1:51901000-51921000 GCF_046742065.1 Oratosquilla oratoria
GGGGGTCGCCGATCTAATGAAGCGGCCTTGCTGTGGATGTGCTGTGTCTTGCGACACTGCTTGTGACCCAGGGCAGTGGACAAGGTGCAGGGATGACCCGTCATTCAGGAGGTGCTAAGATGAGAGGGAGGGTGGAGGGGTGTGGAGTGTTTTCAGGGATGGAATGGGTGGGAATGATTTTATGCCTTTTTCTTTTTGGCTACCCCCCTTGTAAGGGGGAAAAAGCCTTGGTATATGTATGTATGTATGTATGTCTTCTATGTTAGTAAGTAAATTACGTAATCTCTTTAAGATTTAGAGCCCTTGAATTTCTCGTAGAGTGTCTATTTTTGTTACTATTTCTTCCTTCTTTTCCTTAGTGAGATGTAAATTTGAATCCTCAAAACATATTTAAAATGTTTCAGTTATCTATACCAGTCTATTTTTTTTTTGTTAATCTTGTCACTCAGTAAGTTCTAGTATTTGTCGTTAGCAGCAGATAAGTAAGCTCTTTTCGCAAGTCAGATATTTAGTTAGTTCAGCCGTAATGGTCCACTGCAGGACCGTCGGCCTATCCTCTGAGCAACGATACAGCCTCTGTACATCACTACGGTGGGTTAGTTCGGCTTAGTAAGGTTGTGAGTAAGGTAAGGAGTGCCTGTAAAGTTGTTGTTGGTGTGTTGGAATGGCTTTGGTTGTGAATGAAGTCTGAAATCAGTGCAATCAACTCGATTTTACTGATTAGGTGGTATCATATACACTCGGAAAAAGAAACTAACGAAGCAGAGCGCTTTCGTATATTACATCTATGCACTGAAGACGTAATATACGAAAGCGCTCTGCTTCGTTAGTTTCTTTTTCCGAGTGGTCTACTTTGCATAAGTGAACACACGTACCCGTGTTCTTATTAGCATATACGTAAATGTCTAGAATAATTGTACTAACTTAAAACTAAATAAGTTGTGATCAACCAGTGCAACATTTACTTGGCTCACGATCAGTAAGTAGATGATATTCTCTTTTTAGGGTAATCCGAAACTAAGAATATATATCCATTCGTTGATAAATAGTTCCTTTTTAAGGTAGTTTGTTTACTAATTGGCTTAACGTGGTTTTATGATAGATAGGACGGAAACTTATATTGAAAAATAGATGTGTTCTTGTTGTTATGTTGAGCATTTTCTACGATAAATGTACCCATAATTGGCTCCCTTTTTTCGTTGGAATTCTGACGACCCATTTGAGTGTTTTTGTTTGTGCGTCCGTATGTAGAAAAAAAAAGGAAAAGAGAAATCCGTGTCAGTTCGACGTTGCTTCATATATGTTCATAAGGACGTTTTCGTTCACTGTGGCATTCCAAAAATCACCTTTATCAAGTTCATATAGTTAAAATCATCACTGGAGAAGCAGTAAATGGAACTTTTCATTGGAAAAGCAAATAAACATCAGCTTGATTGAGAGGCTGTGTGACGTAGACCTAATGTGTAAAGGATTTGTGTCTTTTCTTTTCTCTTTTTAAGTTGCTAATTGGCCAAAGTGGTAAAAGCAAACGAGTTGAAATAACTTTGATAATTCTTTTAAAACACATTAAGAAAATACAAAAATTCATAGTTCACACATCTCTTCTTGAATGGTTGCATTGCGAGACGACTCAGAAGAAAAATAGTAATCGCAACGGTTGAAACAAAAACAGGATAATTTTTTCTCCCAATCATCAAACTTGCGACGTGATTGCTTGTGGGAAAAATTGATTAGTCGCTCATGATTAGAAACGGATCATTGCTATTTTGCTTGATGTGATGGGGAGACTCATTGATTGGGAATTTGCACAAATGATTCTCTCTGTGTGACTCTAATTGCACAAATGTTCAGGAGGGGGGCGACGTTTTTGATACGTTACATGCAATACAAGCGTTTTCTTGATCATATAACTATAAAGATATAAAAGGAAGGTTATCGCACTGAAAATGTCATTGTAAACGTGCGCACACACACACACACACACACACACACACACACACACACACACACACACACACACACACACACACACACACACACACACACACACACACACACACACACACACACACACACACACACACACACACACACACACACACACACACACACACACACACACACACACACACACATACACGGGCGCACGTGCTCACATGCACAAATAAATAACATTAAGATAATACACAGAGCTGCGACCAAATTGGTTCCTAGCCTTGCAGATGGAACGTGCAAAGAGAACTGGCCTTACCGCCGTGATTAAAAGAATGAGGAGAAATAGGGATATGATAATAATATTTAGGTCATTATAGGGAGAAAGTAAAAGAAACAGAAACCATCTTGGTTTGCAAAGGTATAGTCATGAGATCATTGGAACAAATGAAAAGTAAATGTAATAGAAATATATAAAAGAATCAAGAAAATAATTTTGCATGTAAGTAAGTAAAGTAATAGAATAGTCTAGATGCTATAACACAAGCTAGAACCATCAACAAAATCAAAACTAGATTTGGCATTTGGAAAGAAAGAGAGGCAGGATTTCACGGGTGTAGCTTTCTTCCTATATACAATTTAGAAAATATGATAAGGTAGACACGCACACACACACACACACACACACACACACACACACACACACACACACACACACACACACACACACACACACACACACACACACACACACACACACACACACACACACACACACACACACACACACACACACACACACACACACACACACACACACACACACACACACACACACACACACACACACACACACACACACACACACACACACACACACACACACACACACACACACACACACACACACACACACACACACGGGAGAGGTAGGAATGAAGTTGAGTCTACATCAACACATTCCTTCCGTCGCAGTTGGCACTTTTGTACAGGCCACCGCCAGACGATTTTATCCATCTTCGCGGGAGATTAGGCTAAAAGACTATTTATCTATCTGTCTGTCTATAAACCAAAGGTTTTTTCCCCTTATAAGAGAGGTAGCCGAGTCAAAATCCCACACCCACTCCCACCTCTCCCACTCCCAAGTCTCCCACTCCCATCTCTCCCACTCCCATCTCTCCCACTCCCATTCACCGCCCTTGCTTCCCTCTTATCTTAGCTTCTCGTGGATGAAGAATCATTCCTGTCTCGTGCCCACCTCCCGTGTTGGAAGCAATGCAGCTAGGCACAGTACATGTCCTGCTGAAAGACTAGATTAGATGAATTAAGAAGTCCTACTCAATTAACTTGATCGAGGAGGACGAGATTTCCAGAACTTCTGTTCCTTAATGTTTCTGGGAGAATTTAATAACTTTTATTATGGTTGTTGTTATTGTGTAAATTTGTCTAACAGGGCTTCTATCCTCACAAACAATCTCGCTCTGCCGCTGTGACACACGTTTATTATTATAATAAGAATGCAATTTCCTGATGTGAAATTACAAGAAAGCTACGTAAGAAAATACGTTAAATTCAAAACTAATTTGAATTTCGAATCTAACCATAAATTCCTATTCAAACTTTAACTGTAACGGAAATTCAGAAAAAAGAAATAATAAAATGACCTTTAGTGTGGATACAATCATCAAATTTCTTTTGTGTTTAGATTTGCGTTCCATGGCGTGTTTAGTGTGTTCATACTTAGCCGCACACCCACGCGTATGGGGGCACGCCTTTGTGGGGAACACACCGCCCACGGGCGTGGTGTAGACTATCAAGGGCGCGTAATGGAGAAACCAGACGATACAAGTGAGGAACACCAAAACAAACATTAACGAGGTTTTGCCTATTCGCCTGTCGAGAGACCAAGGTTAACCTGCCTGTCGCCAGATAATTGTTTTTTCTCCTGCGTGTGTGTGTATGTGTGTGTGGGGAAGCTCTTCTGGTCATTAGAATGTTAAAATCTGCCTCTATTAATCTCCTGATCCAGTCTTGGTGGTGCCAGGCAATTCTATTCACGTCACTTAAGCATACCGACAAAGGAAACACGTAAGAACTGATTTACTAACAGATTGGTTAACGAATGGAATAGACTTAGTAAATATAGTGAACGCTGAAACAACTAGTTGTTTAATGAGAAGATTAGACTACTGTATGGGTAGGGATGGCAGGTAGTAAGGGACATGGAACTGCCTAACGTAGGCCTTATGGTCTCTTGCAGTCTTCTCCACTTTTATACTCTGTTCTGGAACCTATCTATAAATGTACAAAAGATATCGATGAGAATATACGTTTCCTCTCCCCAAGACGGGTCCATGGCTTTCTATTCAGTGAATAAAATCACCTGAAGGCATATAAAAACACAAGAGTCAAATCTAGACAGCAAATTGTTAATAGAAATATTTTAGATTAGTTGAATGAAAGCGCGTGGCATCAAAAGTCGAATATAGACACCAAAAGGATGGTATAAGTTCTTAATCAATAGAGACCTTATTCTGGGCCAGATTTGTCCCTTCAGCTGAATAAAATCACCTGGCGACAAATGAAAAGTTATCTACAGAAGACATCATCCAATCCAAGGGGTTGATCCCTTCGGTACGGTGACATCTTTGTTGATTTTATTTTGGTTAACTACAGACGATCATCCGAGGGGAACGGATGCTAACAAAGGGACTGAGGAAGGATATTGAAACAGTAGGAGAGGTGTGTACAGAGAGAGAGAGAGTAAAGGGGAAGCACTCATTATACATAAAGGATGATGAATAATGACCAAAAAAAGTGGGGAGGAGGAGGCCGCTTGAAGAAAGGAAGAAAGGAAAGACGGAGAAAAAGAAATAATGAGAACGGAAGGAGAGTTTACGAGAAATGTTGGAGGAGGGAGGAGATGGAGGGAGGAGAAGGAGGGAGGAGAAGGAGGGAGGAGAAGGAGGGAGGAGAAGGAGGGAGGAGAAGGAGGGAGGAGAAGGAGGGAGGAGAAAGGGAGGGTTACGTGGGAGATAAGAATATGGGGAGAAGGGAGAAGGGAGGGAGAGAAGATGAATTGGGACCAGGGAAGGGGGGCAAAGGAATTACTGTTAAGAAAGACGGTGAGGTAGACGATGAGGAGGACGCCGGACAAATGAGAAAACAAAGTTTGCTTTGTTTCCATGTGGGGAGGGAGAAGATGGGGGAAGGAGATATATGGTAGTTGTGTAGTCTAATCGGGAGATCTTTTTGTTGTAGTTTTTCTCAGGCGTATTTTTGAAGATTACAATGGCAAGGTTAGGAATTTTCAGTGTCTCTAGGGGCAGTGGATGATTTTAATTAATAACTGAAGGTTGGGAGAACGCTGGTCTGGATTTGGTTTGAATCGATCCAAACCCTGTCTGTCTGAATCTGAACCAACATTCAGTTATCTCATGAAATCGTCTGGTGACAGGCACAGCAAATTCTAGATAGTTTTTCTCCTAGAAACTTAGAGAGAGAGAGAGAGAGAGAGAGAGACAGAGAGACAGAGAGACAGAGAGACAGAGAGAATGAGAGAATGAGAGAATGAGAGAATGAGAGAATGAGAGAATGAGAGAATGAGAGAATGAGAGAATGAGAGAATGAGAGAGACTGAGACTGAGACTGAGACTGAGACTGAGACTGAGATTCAGACTGAGACTTCCAACACCCGAAACAAAAAGTTCTGAAAACATTATTGAATACTACAAAGACTTCCGAATTTTAGCGACACCAGGTAATGGGAACTATCTAGAGTTCTCATTGGTTAAAGTGTCAACTGTAATTTTAGCCGCCATTACGGAGAAGCTCTTGTTACTCAGCCTCTGACGAAGAACCGACACAATACCTGACAAAGAGGAACCAGATGTGGTGTCAGGATCTCAGCGACATGTCCTTAATGATTCAATCCAGACATCACAGAAAATCATCAGCAAGGAGGCTGTCGCCAGGCGATTTTATTAAGTTGAGGGAAATACCTCCCCTTTCCACAATGAAAAGGTAACTAAGATAAGTCCTGTGTCTTATCCTTATCTGATAAAGTTTATCTGACAGCAGCCAGGACAAATAGATAAGGATATCATCATAGCAAAGGCGTTTGGGTACTATGAATGAAATCACACAACGGCAGTCAGGATGAAGGGAAAAGTACCACTTGGTACGGAAGGGTGGTCTCCTCACGAGCAAAAAATCGTCGATTTTTGGTACGATGACACAACATTTTTCCTTCGTCAGGAAAATGGTGTATAGTTATTTCAAAATTTTCCTTCGTCAGGAAAATGGTGTATAGTTATTTCCATTTTTCCTTCGTCAGGAAAATGGTGTATAGTTATTTCCATTTTTCCTTCGTCAGGAAAATGGTGTATAGTTATTTCCATTTTTCCTTCGTCAGGAAAATGGTGTATAGTTATTTCCATTTTTCCTTCGTCAGGAAAATGGTTTATAGTTATTTTAATTTTTCCTTCGTCAGGAAAATGGTGTATAGTTATTTATAATTTTCCTTCGTCAGGAAAATGTTGTATAGTTATTTCCATTTTTCCTTCGTCAGGAAAATGGTGTATATTTATTTCCATTTTTCCTTTGTCAGGAAAATGGTGTATAGTTATTTCCATTCCAAGTGCTACAGTGGTCCATGTGAACGAATCCGTTTTACAACCTACTAAATTTATTTACAAGTGAAGCCCATCGTATGAAACAGTCATGTTGACTGGAAAACTCGATAAGTTTTTGTCCTTTGTGAAGGTAGCGTAGACTCGATATTCGGTCTTGCTCCTAACATATCTTGCAACTTCTGCGTCTGTCCCTATATTTTCTCTCTCTCTTTCTGTCTCTCTCTATCTCTCTCTCTCTCTCTCTCTTTCTCTCTCTCTCTCTACCTCTCTCTCTCTCTCTCTCTCTCTCTCTCTCTCTCTCTCTCTCTCTCTCTCTCTCTCTGTCTGTCTCTCTGTCTCTCTGTCTCTCTCTCTCTCTCTCCCTCTCTCTTTCGTGCAAATTGCACCACTTTGCACCATTATACTGATAAACTATCTTATCACCGTTTGCATCATTTTGTTTTTTCGTTTCTTCTCGATCACCTCAAACTTATATTAATCAAATTTGCGAACTTCTTCTCATGTTGTAAATTTTTTTTATTTCTATATTGGCAATTGGTTATAATGCTTGTCTTTTCTACGACCAGCAAACATGACACCTGATCAGCGATCGCCAATATTCTAATCACACTGCCCGGATCTGTGCTCGGAACTCTTGACGGGAACGCTGATAGCGCTCTTGTTGGGATTAAGAGCATTTCTTTTGTGTTGACCCAACTCGGGTCAACCGAGGGTTTGGGATTAGCGTTCCCTCTAATCACCGGTGGTGGATATTTTTTCTTCATGTAAGCCGTCTTCATGCCACCGCCATCACTACCACCTACACCACCACCACTACAATCACCACCACCACCACCACCACCACCACCACCACCACCACCACCACCACCACCACCACCACCAATACCACCACCACCACCACCACCACCACCACCACCACCACCACCACCACCACCACCACCACCACCACCACCACCACCACCACCACCACCACCACCACCACCACCACCACCACCACAACCACTACCATCACTAACAACAAAAACAACACCCTACCACCACGCCAAAACCGCCACCACCATATTGTTGAATTACTGACAAGTCGGTGAAGTAAGGTAAAAGAAGACAAGAATCTAAACCAAATCTTACTCATGACTAGTTTACACACATCCTATATACTAAGAGTTTTCCCCCTTATAAGGGAGGTAGCCAAATCAAAGGCACATACCTATTCCCACAACTCCCCTCTCATCCAGTACCCTTTCCCCCCTCTCATCTTAGCTCCTTATGGATGACGGGGCGTCCCTGTATCCCGCTCACTACCTTGGCTCAGAAACAGTCTAGCAAGACACAGTACTTCCACAGCAAGTCTGCTTTAATTAATCGGTAATACTCCCTCTCCGTCTCCTGACGCAGCCCGGAGTCATTCACACATAAGCACCCCCTATTCCCCCATTCCCCGCCCTTTTCTTTCTTGTATAACAGTATCATTGATACACAATCACTCTCCACTCATCTCTATCTCATGCCTTCTACCTTCCTTGCACAACAGATATTCACCTCTTTCTCAACACCCACTTTACCTCATCCATCCATCTCATCCTCGGTCGCCCCCTCAAGTTCACTCCCTCCACCTCTGCTTTCCAAACTTCTTTTACTAATCATTCATCACTCATTCTTTCCACGTGTCCAAACCATCACGATAATCTTTCATCAGCCCCACCTACCATTTCCTTTTCCACTCTATCTAATATTGTATGCATGTATTGGTTAGAAATTAAACTACATGTAGAATTAGATTAATGCGTAGTTTCTGTGTACGTGTGTGCGTGCGTGCGTGCTTTAGCGTGAGTTCCAGAGTTCTAGAAGTCGTTGTACCTGTTAATTAATTGTCATATAAATTGTAATGCGAAAGTTGAGTGAATGGGATATAGATCTTTATTACTATCAAATTTGAAGTTGTCATGTAACTGAAAGTGTGTAAATGTAAAATTCTGTATGCAAATGATTAATTGAAATAATTAGATAAATAAAAGTTGGCAACTGTTTTGGATAGGATCCCGAGTGCTTTGTCACGCAGCACTGACAGATTATTGTGTGAGCTCGTCCTGTACGCATCAGTGCATTTTTTTTCCGTGACTTTGGTGAAGAGTGGAAAGACGAAGTGTACCTTACTCGTACAATATATTAACTTTTGACGTGCAGCGTTTTACTTCACCTTATTGTTAACCGAAAACAATACTAACATAGTAAACCCTATCAGACTTCTCAGACATTTCATCTCATCCAAATTTAAACTTTTCCTCCCTGACCCTCTTAGATTCCAAGTCTCTGCCCCATACAATGCTGCAGGCACAATTACTCCTTCATACAGTCTTCTCTTTACATCAATTCCCAGATGCCTATTTCTCATCAAAAATATTAATCCCTAAGGTATTTACTTGGTTCTCTCAGTCTACAGTTTACCTCTACCTCCACTCCTTTTCCTGCCACATGCAATCCCAAATACCCAAAGCTATCCCCTTCCTCCAGCCTCTCTCATTTTAGATTGACTTTCAACATTACCTTGCTTTTACCCACATTTAAATTCACCTTTCATCTATTGCATACCTTCCAAAACTCCGCCACTAACTCCCTTAATCCCTCCTCTGATCCTGCTACAAGCGCAGCGTCGTCATCAAACAACAACTGGCTCACCTCCCACTTTTCTCCGTTTTCTTTAATCATCTCCAGTCCCCTCCCCATTACCCTCTCTTTTACCTCCCGCGCCACCACATCCATGTACACAATGAACAGCCACGGAGACATGACACATCCCTAACGCAGTCCTAGAGTTACCTCAAACCATTCACTCTCTCCATTTCCCAAAGGCTCTACTACTCTCGTAAAAACTCTTTCATGCCATGAGCAGCTTTCCCCCAATCCCATATATCTACAAAACTCCCACAATGCCCTCCTGTCTACACTGTCATAAGCCTTTTCCTTATCCATAAGGATTAAAAAAAAAAATCAAATTTTCCCAAAGCTTTCTCACATATGTGTTCCTATCCTAATCCTCTCAATCAAAACCTTCCCATAAGCCTTCCCAACTACAATCAAACAGCTGATCTCTCTGAAACTACTACATTCACTCTAGTCCCCTCTTCCCTTGTAAAGTGGAACTATACAGGCACTCTTCCAGTCCTCCGGCACTCTACCCTCCCTTAGACACACACTAAACAACCTCACTAGCCAGTTCACTATCACTGTACCTCCATTATTTAGACATGACACACGTCTAACTCAGGTGCCTTACCTGTTCTCATAATTTCCAGAGCTACTTGTACTTCATCTTTTCTTATTTCTCCTCCATTTTCTTCTCCCATCACCGTCATTTTCTTAGCGTCTCCCACTTCTACCATCAATCTCTACCTATCCATCTCCACGTTTAACAGCTCTCTAAAATACTCCACCTATCTTCCCCTTACCGTCTCCTCTTCCGTCAAGATCTGTTCATCCGCGCGTTTTACCTTTACCTCTCTATTTGACTCGCCTCCCCTTCCTCTCTTGATTTCCGTCCAAAACATATTGTTATTACTTTCAACATTTTCTGTTATATTCCTCCCCCATTTTACATTTGCTCTCTTTTTTGCCTCTTTTATCTTTTGTTTCGCTTCTCTTTTTATTAATTTATCTGTGTGCGAAACCCTTTTAGAGGCAAAATGGTTAAATCTTGATACTTGAATACGCAACTCACCAGAGAATGCGGCACCATTCTTTGCGTGGCGCAGCACAACAATAAACAAAAAGTATCTGATCACATAGGAGGACCTAAAATCATTTCGACCACATTATTTTTCGAGTGTGCATCCGGAGATTGTCGGTATCGGATCCAAGAATCATCCAAGACTCCACACCTCCTCCCTCCTACTCCCTCTCTCCTCTCCCAACCTTACACACCCAGATCTGTTTCATTTGGTACACGGGGCGGGAGTCTGTTCAGTTTTGGTTCATAATCGTTAATGAATTTTGAACCTCACACCTGGACGAAGCAACCGCCACTCAACTGTCGAGGGGGAGGAGAAATTACTTTTCGATGTACGTATTTGTGTGTGTATGTGTGTGTGTGTGCGTTTGTCTGTGCGTGTGTGTGTCTGTGTATGTGTGTGGTGGGTGTTTGTATGTGTATGTACGAATGTGAATCTGTACATGTTTGTATGCGCGCGCGCGCGTGTGTGTGTGTGTATGTGTGTGTGTGTGTGTGTGTGTGTGTGTGTGTTTGTCTGTGCGTGTGTGTGTCTGTGTATGTGTGTGGTGGGTGTTTGTATGTGTGTGTGTGTGTGTGTTTGTCTGTGCGTGTGTGTGTCTGTGTATGTGTGTGGTGGGTGTTTGTATGTGTGTGTATGAATGTGTATCTGTACATGTGCGTGTGTGTGTGTGTGTGTGTGTGTGTGTGTGTGTGTGTGTGTGTGTGTGTGTGTGTGTGTGTGTGTGTGTGTGTGTGTGTGTGGATGTTTGTATGCGTGTGTAAGAATATGTATGTGTACATGTGTGTATGTGTATAAATAATAATAATAATAATAGGTTTATTGAGATAGTGATACACTGACAATAATACAACCGAGTACTTTTATGAGTAATATAGTAATTATAAGTGTGATATGCTTAGTCTAAAATTTATAATGAGTTTATTGTACGGATAATGGATGGAATAGCACTGTTCTTGTATCGGTCAGTCCTCGGTGCCCTAATGGGTTTGATTTTGTTAGAATGCCGAGTTGCGTGGCGGGTGGTTGTGGTGCCAGGTGGGAGAAAGTGATGGTGACGTGGGTGGAGCATTAAGTCCTGTCCAAACTTATTCAGTGCCTCACTGTGTTTGTCGGATAATCTTGGCAGGCTGAGGGTGGTGAGGGCGTGTTCGTATCCCTCATACTGACTACCCAAGATAATTCTGCACGCTCTTCTTTGTACTTTCTCTAATTTGCCCCTCTGTGTGATGTTGAGTGATGATGACCAGGCTGGGGAGGCGTACATGAGGGTGGGGAGTACGAAGGTGGTGTAGACTCCCTTTAGATCTGGTGATGGGGTACCAAGGGACTTCAATCTGCGCAGCATGAAGAGTTTGTATGAGGCTGTCCTGATGATGTTGTTGATGTGCTGGTTCCAGTTAAGGTGGTCGTCTATTGTGATGCCAAGTAGCTTGGCGGACTGGACCAACTGAAGGGAATGGGTTCCTAAAGACAGTTGAGGTGGTGCCACCGCCTGTTTGGATGTACAAACGTGCATGGCCACGGTCTTGCTGTGGTTAACTGTCACATTGCTGCTCTCAGTCCACGCTTTGAGGTTGTCTAGGATGTTTTGTAGTGAAGAAAAGTCAGGCTGCCTGGTGTTGATGGGAATGACAACTGTGCAGTCATCGACGTATTTCCATCTATGTTGGGTGTCCATTAATGCGTCATTTATGAGGATGAGGAAGCACAGTAGTCCCATCTTGGTCCCTTGAGGGACCCCGCAGGTCAGGGGGAGGAGGGAGGATGTCGATCCCTGGTACCTCACTGCCTGTTGACGTCCGGTCAGGAAGTCGGCTAGCCATGCTACCAAGTGTGGTTGGATCCCCAGTTGTATGGCTTTGGAGATGATAATGTTATGGTCAATAAGGTAAAACGCTTTCTTGAAGTCAATAAAGGTCAAGGCTAGAGAAGTATTGCGCTTGTCTAAGTGGCTGTGCAAGAAGTCCAGAAGATTAACAAGATAGTGAGTTGTGGAGGAGGATTTCATGTTGCCAAACTGTTGGATATCAATTTGATCTTTAATTTTGTTGTATACTGAGTCAAATACAAAACCCTCTGAGATAAGGCTTGGGATTGGGGTGATGGCAATAGGTCTAAGGTCGCTTAGTGACTGTGGGTTCGGACATTTGGGGATGGGATTGATGTATGAAATTTTCCAGTCACTGGGGCAGGAGTTTTGACTCAGTGAAGCATTAATTATGGAGGAAAGTGGGAGGGCAAGTTCTGGGGCAAATTCTTTGTAGATTTTGATAGGTAGATCAGAAGGTGTTGTAGATCTGTTATACTTTAATTTACTTAGTTTAGTGGCAACGTCAGCTTCCTGGACAGGGGCAGGGGGTGAGGGAGAGGGGAGGTAGGCAGGTAGGCCGGAGAAGTTAAGGGGGGGTAAGGTCTGGCAGATAGAGGCAAAGTGAGCATTAATCTCTTGAGCAGCTAAGTCAGGTGGTAAGTGTGAGGCGCAGGGCAGGTGAGAGGCCTGATTATTTTGTAGCCCGCAGAGAGCCTTGATCTTGCTAAACCACTAACTGTTATTTTGTTGTTTGAGGTGTTCTACTTTATTAGGGTAATACGAAGACTTTGCAATACGTATCTCCTTGATGACTTTATTTCTGAGGGACCTGAAGAGGGGTCGATCAGTGTAATATGCCCTGTTGCGTTGTTTAATGAGACGCTTAATACGGGGTGTCATCCATGGGGCGTCTGATCGGTTCACGGAGAAGTCCTTGACCGGGAAAAAAAAGTGGAAAGCTTCAGTAGTGGTTGTTGAGTAGTTTCTCCACTTGGTTTCCACGTCCTCGGCTTCCAGAACCTCCGTCCAGGGGTACTCCACTATCCACCTCCCAAACTCCCTCATGGCAGAGTCAGGCATGGGGCGGTGGTGTCGAGTGACCTTGGTTCTACGGATGGCATTGCTGGGTGCTGGCGACCACTGGATGGTGATGTGGGTACTCCTGCCGATGGGGGGGGGGAGAGGTCTGGGAGGGGAGTACTGCTGAGCCATGTCGGTCATGATAAGGTCGAGAGTAGTTTGCTTGTGGGTGGGGAAGTTCACCACCTGAGTGAGACTTAATTGATGTAGAATCTCACTTGTGTCTAGCCGATTAAAGTCCACACAAATGACCAGCTTTGGAGCGGGGTATTTCAATCGTAGGGAGTCAGCGGTCTCAATAATGTGTATGCGCGTGTATGTGTGTGTGTGTGTGTGTGTGCGCGTGTGTGCGCGTGTACATGTGTATGTATGCTCCTCCTCCTCCTCCTCCTTCTCCTCCGACGCGGTATGCATAATCACTTTCTTAGGAAGAAGAACGGACGGCTAGAGAAGAGAGTAGACCGGGGAAGGCGACGGATCTCTTTAAGAAGACCCAGAGGCTCTGGGCGCTGCCGACCTGAGAGAGAGAGAGAGAGAAGAGAGGGGGCCAGAGATCCCCTACTCTTCCTTCTTCCTTCTTCTTCTTCTTCTTCTTCTTCTTCTTCTTCTTCTTCTTCTTTTTCCTCTTCTTCTCCTTCCTCTTCGTCTTCTCCTTATTCTTCTTCTTCTCTTGAGCCGTGGCTTTTCCTTTTCACCTTTCTAGATCTGACATAATGTATCTCTCTCTCTCTCTCTCTCTCTCTCTCTCTCTCTCTCTCTCTCTCTCTCTCTCTCTCTCTCTCTCTCTCTCTCTCTCTCTCTCTCTCTCTCTCTCTCTCTCTCTCTATATATATATATATATATATATATATGTATATATATATATACTGGAGAAAATATATGAGGAATAATGGAAGAATTTTACTGCCTTAACGTTTCGACCCGTAGGGATCAAGACCCTAAGGGTCGAAATGTTAAGGCAGTAAAATTCTTCCATTATTCCTCGTATATTTTCTCCGCCTTCAGTTAGATTTGTCATAGTTTAAATCAGTATATATATATATATATGTCCTTGGTCGTACCACGTTTCAATTTCTACATGTTGGCCTCTGCGGATCCCCCGATGTTGATGGCTTAGAATTAAAGTGTGTTGTGGTTGATAAAAATGTATATCTGTTCACTGGGACCAATTCAGTGTTGTACATATATATATATATATATATATATATATATATATATATATATATATATATATATATTATATGTGTATATATGTACATATATACACACATACTATATATACATATATATATATATACATATATATATATATATATATATATATATATATATATATATATATAATATGTGTATGTGTGTGTGTGTGTGCGCGTATATGTTTGTGCGTGTGTGTGTATACATATATATGTAAACATGTACATACGCACAAATAGTAAACAAGATTCCTCCCCCTCCTCGTGACTCGACCTCATGTCATCCTCAGGGTCACACAAGGGTTGTGGTAGTGACATTTATTCTTTTCGCAGTTCCCTTCCGTTTGTAAGAGGTTGCTATTTAAGACAGCACCCTACTTCCACTTTGTACTACTGAAGAGGATTACACATGTGCATATATATATACATAAAGGAAGAAAGAGTACTGGAAACATTTTAGTTAACTCAAAGTAAGTCATTGCTGGAAACTAGTCGCGAGGTAGGTATTTCAAAATCATCTGTCCTTGGCATTATGTAACGTTTTCATTGGAAAAGTTACTTTCCATGATAAATCTATGCTCTTAATGACGATGATCCAGATCGAAGAGTAAAGTATTGCGTGTGGTACTTGGAACGATGCATCAAAGATGCAACAGATTGTGTGGAGTGACGAGGACACATTCAAATTAAATGGTTTAATTAACAACCAAAATTGCACTTATTGGTGACATGAAAATTCATTTGTTATGGTCAACCACCATGTTAATTTACCAGGAATTATAGTGTTGATCGGCTTATCATCAAAAGGATTAATTTGACCGTTTTTTTTTACGCTAGAGTGACTGGTCCCATTTATTTAAAATTGCTGCAACAGTCTGTCATGCCAAGCATTAGAGAAGACTTTGAAGATGAGGAATTTTATTTTCAGCAAGATGGGGCACTTCCATATTACCATCGCGATGTTAGATCCTTCCTTGATGAAATCATGCCAAACAGGTGGATTGGACGGAGGGGTTTCGTTGAATACCTTCCGCGTTCACCAGACCTCACACCACCCTTTTTTTTCTTTTTTTTCTTTTTTTAATGAGGATATCTAAAAGACAAAGTCTACGCTATGAGACCTACAACAGTTGTTCGATTGAGAACAGCCACTGAACGTGAATGCAGGCAAATGCCAAAGGAATTGTTTCGTTATGTGTGCGATTCCATTGTTTCGCGTTGTCAGCAGTGTCTGGACCAGAACGGACGTTAGTATGAAAACAGGCGGTGACAAACCAATAAAAAGATGTTTTTAAATTCTATAACACATGTTAGAATTAAAATAGTGTTAATAAACACCTACTTTACAAACATCTTAAAGTGTGTATATATTTTCTTTGGACACCCTGTATATATATATATATATATATATATATATATATATATATATATATATATATATATATATATACATATATATACATATATATATATATATATATATATATATATATATATATATATGTATATAATGTATATATATACAGTATATATACGGTATACACACACACACACACACACACACACACACACACACACACACACACACACACACACACACACACATATATATATATATATATATAATATATGTACATATATAATATATATACACATATTAGTGAATTTAGGAAACAGGTTATCTTCAATGCATTTCTTATTAAATAACACAGCAAATTGGACGTTAGTTATTTTCTTATTGAGACTTTCTATTCTTCTAATAACTTTTCTCTCTAAAGGAGGGAGATGGTATAAAATATTTCCAAATGAGTCCATGATTGGGTAGGAAAACTAGCATTTTACGACGTTTCGCCTATGCATTAGGTATCTTCTGGTACTTTATTCAGAAAAGCTACATACTAATACATTACAAAGATAGATACATTAGGAGAGATCTAGGACTGTGACAGTTCATCCTTTCCAGCCCGCTACTCGTGACCCATACAACTCTAGGGTCCCGCACATGTTTTGTTGTATGTTAACATAAAAAAAAAAAACATGTGCGGGACCCTAGAGTTGTATGGGTCACGAGTAGCGGGCTGGAAAGGATGAACTGTTACAGTCCTAGATCTCTCCTAATGTACCTATATTTGTAATATATAGGTATGTATTTTTTTTCTTTGAATAAATTACCAGAAGATGCCTAATGCATAGGCGAAACGTCGTAAAATGTTAGTTTTCCTACCCAATCATGGACTCGTTTGGAAATATTGTATACCTTCTCCCTCATTTAGTGTAAGAGGCCGGTAGTTGTACGAATGGAAATGAGCCCGCCTGCTCGCCTGTTGTTTTGAAAACATGAGGTGACGCTATGTCTATGTAAACACACCGACGGTGGCGACTGTTTTATAATCGATGTTGTAATCAAAACTTTGTAAGCGCAGGTTAGCTTCGTTTGACTAATGCTGAGGTAAACAATATCGCTAGTAGCATTGGAATGGCTTTCCGGATTGGTGCAAGGTGGAGAAGGAGGAAAAAACTATTGGTGCATGAATTCAAAGTCACGCCCATAAGGAGTGACATTTATTTGAGAAGTCACCGGAGATTGGTTTAGAAAAATTAGTGACGTCAGACGAAGGTAGCTTAGCGTAGGATACGGGATCTCGTCAGAGGGTGTAGAGAGAGGATCAAGAGAGGATCAGGAGACGATGTAGAGACGAGAGGAAGAGATCCCGAGTGTAAGCAGAAGGTGAAATTACAGTGAAAGAAGAAAGAAAATTCACCACCCTTTTATTAACCCAAAGGACGAGAGAACTAGGCACGGGGCCTAGAAAATAGTGAGACTACAGGAAAAGAAGGCAAGGGGCCTTGAGACGAGTGATATTACAAGTCAAATTTAAGTGACAGTGGTGACAAAGGGTGGTGAAATTTAGAGAGAAAATTTATTAGAAGAGTAGAAAGTCTCAATAAGAAGATAACTAACGCCCAATTTGCTGTGTTATTTAATAAGAAATGCATATATATATATATATAATTATGCATGTATACATACACACACACACACACACACACACACACACACACACACACACACACACACACACACACACACACACACACACACACACACACACACACACACACACACACACACACATATATATATATATATATATATAATATATATATATAATCTACATATATATATATATATATATACACATGTATACACACACACACACACACACACACACACACACACACATATATATATATATATATATATATATATATATATATATATATATATATACATAAACAGACAGGGCAACATAACACATCAAAATACTCCCTTTCTCCATTTCTAATCCTAACACACGCTCTACTACTCTCGTAAAAACTCTTGACTGCTCTTAACAGCTTTTCTCCTATCCCATATATCTGGAATACGAGGGTGATCAAAAAGTAATGACAGTGATACCATATATTTTCACGGTACAGAGGTAAATCCAAATAGTGGCCTACATTCCTTCAAAGTACTCCCCTCCTGCCTCTATGCAACGTTCCATCCTCTTTCGCCACTTCATGAAGCACTCACGGTACTCAGAAGCCGATATACCTCGTAGCTCTGAA
Organism: Oratosquilla oratoria; assembly: GCF_046742065.1. Classification (NCBI taxonomy): domain Eukaryota; kingdom Metazoa; phylum Arthropoda; class Malacostraca; order Stomatopoda; family Squillidae; genus Oratosquilla; species Oratosquilla oratoria. Next base: position 51,918,990 of record NC_134782.1, read on the forward strand.
TTGACTGCTCGCGCCAGATCTTGGATGCGATGAAACAGCTTCCCTGCGATCGCACCCTTGATCTTTGGAAACAACCAAAAATCACAGGGAGCAAGGTCAGGCGAGTAGGGTGGGTGGGGGAGAAGTGTGATCCCCTGCTGCTCCAGGAACTGCACAGTGAGGCGAGGTTTGTGGGGGGCAGCATTGTCATGGTGCAGCAAAAGGCGCAATCGGCGACGGGTTGGTGCAGTCTTGGCCTGATATTCCAGGACTCGAGGAAGGACGTGATCAGTGTAGTACTGGGCTGTGATAGTACACTGTTGAGGCATTACATCCACACACATTGGTCCTTGTGAATTGAAGAAGATGGTGAAAAGGCGCTTCCTGCTGCGAAATCCTTCCTTCAGAATCTGAGGTCGAGGTTCTTCATCACTCAACCACACCATGTTAGACTGCTTGTCTCTGGTGGTGAAGAAAGAAATCCAACACTCATCTCCGGTAGCTACATCTGAGAACCGTTTCGGACCATTTGGCTCGAATTCAGCCAGCCATAGACGACAAATCCGCACCCGTTCGCTCTTCTGCTCTTCCGTAAGCAAATGAGGTATCCATCGAGCACACTTCTTCCTCAGCCCTAAGTGTTCATCCACGATGTCATGTGCGCTCCCATAACTGACACCGAGCTCCAAGGATAAGAATCGAAGAGTAACAGTTGGATCTTCGTCAATGATGGCCCGCGCACGGACCGTCGTTGCTTCGGTCACGGATGTCCGAGGGCGGCCAGGACGATGATCATCTTCTAGCTGCAATTTTCCGGCTGCGAAAGCTCGAATTCAGCGGGAAACAGTTTCCAGTGATGGAGTAGACTCGGGAAAAACTTGCAACAATTCCTCTCTGATCTCCGTTGCTTTTTTCCCGAGTTTCCACCTTGTGAAGGTGTAGAATCTGCAGCCTTTCGAAAAATCCATGTTTCCGGTTAGAGAGGCAAACCAACAATGACGCAATCGCACAGCGCAACGATAAAATGTAAGCTAGACAAACAGCGACAAGCTCAAACATGTAACAACAGGCAACACTTGCTGCCCCTTGCTCCCCACCCCCCCAACACTTATAGTCTCTCAGCTACGAGTCCGACTGTCATTACTTTCTGATCACCCCTAGTACCTCCCACAGTGCCTTCCTGTCTACCTTGTCATGAGCCTTTTTCAGTTCCATAAAAACCCAAAAAACATCTCCTTTTTCTATAGCTTTCTCACATATCGGTTTAACCACAAGAATCTGATCTACACGAGCCCTACCTATCCTAAACCTACAGTGTTCCTCACCAATTACTCCCTCTGTTCCTCTCCTAATCCTCTCAATCAAGACCCTTCCATAAGAATTTCCAACTGCACTTACCAAGCTGATTCCTCTGAAATTACTACATTAATACATGTCCCTTTTTCCCTTGTAAAGTGGAGCTATACAGGCACTCCTCCAGTTCTCCAGTACTCTGCCGTCTCATAAACAAACATTAAATAGCTCCTCACCAGCCAATCCACCATTACTGTACCTCCTTTTTTCAGACATTCTGCATGACATCCATCCAACCCAGTGACTTACCTGCTCAATTTATACATGGATGGGGTAGTGCGAGAGGTAAATGCCAGGGTAATGGGTCAGGGATTGGAGATAGTTAAAGAAAATGGAGAAAAGTGGGAGTAAACCAGCTGTTGTTTGCTGAAAAGGGATTGAGGAAGTTAGTGACAGAGTTTGGGAAGGTGTTCGATAGAAGGAAGTTAAAGATAAATGTGGGTAAAAGTAAGGTAATGAGATGCACAAGGGTAGAAAGTGGCAGCAAACTGGAAGTAAGTATTAAGGGAGAGAGACTGGAGGAAGTGGATAGTTTTAGATACTTGGGTGCGAATGTGGAGGGAAAGGGAGGAGTGGAGGTGGAGGTAGAATGTAGATTGAGAGAAACGCGTAAATGTCGTGGGGGGATTGAAAAGTGTAATGAGAAATAGATATTTAGGAATGGATGGTAAGCGGAGAT
>NC_134782.1:51923500-51936000 GCF_046742065.1 Oratosquilla oratoria
GCACCTCTCCGCACGTAGGCAAGATTACATATAGTGGACGGGCGTTACTGCTTAACATTGTTACAATACATACATAGACAAGAAATATGAACATAGTTATGTAATACAAAGGAACACAATTCTATAACATAATTACACATATGACGTAATATCTAATATTACGTTACACCTCCACCGTTTGGGAAAGCTTTTCACTTTCTGTTGAAAAGCTATGTTCTAGAAAGTACGCAGTAGTTCTTCTGCGCAGGGGACAGCTTCTTGCTGTAGTAGGCGATAGCGTGAAGAACTTCATTGTGTTCTTGCAAGAGGGCGGCACCGATACCGGTGTCGCTGGCGTCGACTTGCAGAAGAAAGGGTCGTTGGAAATCGGGTGCCCTTAGAACTGGTGCGTTAGTGAGAAGGACTTCAGGTTTTTGAAGGCCGTCTCACAGGTAGGCGTCCACACGAAGTCGTGGTCTTTTCTCAACAGGTTAGTCAATGGTTCAGCTACATCTTGTTTCTCAGATAAGTGTCCTACTTTTATCTGAAGATTTTGTAGTATCTGAGAGTTTTCCAAGGGAATGTCAGGAGGATTAGGCAGGTTATCAGGAGGCTCTTCCGATTCTATTGTGGTAGAGCTGCAAGCTGGAATTGGATCTCTGGAATAATAAGGTTTTAAGGTATTTATGTGACAGAGACGGGAACTCTTTCTTCTGTCTGGAGTTTTGATTATGTAGTTGAGATCACTGGCTCTGGACAAGACTTCATAGGGTCCTTTGTATTTAGCCTGCAATGGATCTCCTGGTATGGGAAGATAAAGTAACACTTGATCTCCTGGAGAGAAAGTTCTAAGTTTACAATTTTTATCATACCGACCTTTCATTACTCGTTGAGCATTCGCCAAGTTCTCTCTTGCCAACTTCCAAGCTTCTAACAACTTCTCGGTGACCTGGGACACGTATTTCAAAGAAGGAACAGGTGGTTCTTCTTTCATCCATTGTTCATGAAGTATCTTTAGGGGACCACGGACTTCATGACCGAAGACTAATTCTGACGGGCTGAATCCAAGGCTTTCTTGAATTGTTGTTCGGGTGGCGAACAACAAAAAGGGGAGTCCGTCTTCCCAATTTCGAGTGTTCTCAGCACAGAAGATTCTTAACATTGTCTTGAGCGTTTGGTGAAAGCGCTCTAGAGCACCTTGTGATTGAGGATGATAGGCGGAGGAAGTTACATGATTTATACCTAGTGTTACAAGAGTTTCTCTAAACTTGTTGGAAAGAAAATTACTTCCTTGATCACTTTGAATGTTCTTGGGGAATCCTACCATAGTGAAATATTTCAACATTTCTCTGATTATGTTTTGAGCTTTAATATTTTTCAAAGGAATTGCTTCTGGAAAACGAGTGCTCATACACATGATTGTGAGAATGTACTGATTTCCTTTACTTGAAGGAGGTAAAGGTCCTACACAGTCAATAAGAACTTTTTTAAATGGCTCTTCCATTACAGGAATGGGATGGAGTGGAGCTTCTACAATTTTCTGGTTGGGCTTACCTACAAGTTGACATGTATGACATGTTTTACAATATTGGGCAACATCTTTGACAACCGTGGGCCAATGGAAATGTTGGGTTATGTTGAACAAGGTCTTTCTTACCCCTAAGTGACCTGCTAAGGGAGTATCATGAGCCAATCTTAGAACATTATTCCTGAAACCAAGAGGGAGGACTATTTGATTCCTTACTTGCCATGGCTGGTCAGCGGTTGCGGTGGATGCTCTCCATTTTCGCATTAGGACTCCGTTTTCTATATAGAAACCTCGTGACATATTTTCAACTTCTTCTGGAGATGAAACAATCTCGTACAAATTTTTAAGAGAATGATCTGACTTCTGTTCTTTGATTAATTCTGCTCTAAATAGAGAAACTGGTGAAGAAGAAGATGGGTCAGTTTGGGAGAATAGGGATTCTAAATTATAGGTCTCCTCTTCAGATTTCTTGTACTGAGATCTGGTTACAGCACAAGCGGGAAACAACTGTAAGTTATCTGAAGGTTCTACTGAGGTCTTAGGGTTATTTGTTATTAAGGGAGAAATGACTTTGCTTCCAGCGATGTCATTGGCCAACAATAAGGATATTCCTACTATGGGAAGAGAGTCTACTACTGCTACTTTAACCATTCCGGTTGTTAAATCAGACCGCAAGAAAACATTATGTAATGGACATTTTACAATTCCTCCAACTCCTTCTATCAATATATCATAACCTGTATATGACTCACCCAGATTCTGCAAGACAGAATTTAAAATCAGACTTTGCTTTGCTCCTGTGTCTCGGAGTATGGAAATAGGATATTGTTGTGAACTACTACTATGAGATATAGTTCCTGAAGATACAAATGGTTTGAAACAAGGATCATGATCTGATGAGGGGGGTTCTACATTACTTGAAAATACCGGCTTCTTTGGTAGTTTATCCTGAATAGAGGATTTTGAATCATCTGATTTTATATTACTTACAAGAGTTGGTGTCTTATTGGAGAATGAGGGTGTCAGTCTCTTTCTGCAATTAGAAATGTGATGGCCAACCTGTTTACAATATGAACAAGTTACAGGGGGATTAGTCTTAAACCTTTCCATTCTTTGCCAAGGTTGGTTTGGAGGATATTGATTGAAATCAGACCTGTAACTGAAATGTGATAGGCTAGACTGATTTTCAAAGTGTTTCTTTGGGGACCAAGGATCAGAGTATTTTGTTGAATCTGGAATATATGACTTTGACTTTTGGGATTCCATTTGTCTTGACTTAGGTTTATGATTTAGTGTGAACTCATCAGCCAATACAGGCAGCTTTAGTTAAAGTTTCGGGAACATGATCATCTATAAAAATCCTAAGATCTGTCTCTAAGGTATTCTTAAACTGCTCCAATAAAATCAACTGTTTAAGTCTATCTAAGGTGTTTCACTAGCCAAACACCACCTATTGAATAACCTCTCTTGTTGTTGAAGCCGCATATTTACTACGTATGTTAACTGAGGTTCTTCCTGTCCTATAATTTTCTTACCTGGTATTTCTTCATAAGCTTTTCAAATAGGCTTTTCTGCTAATTATTAAAAGCTTTCTGCTTCTGAAAGAAGTGAAGTATAAATTTGCTGAGCCTTACCTTAAATTGTGTTTGAATGATTAATGGCCATTTTCTTTAGGTTGTAACTGTCGTGCCTTTTTCCCACTGAAGAAAGAAAATTTCTGGCTCTCCTTCTGAAAATTGGGGTAGAAGTTTTACATACTTGGAAATATCTATATGACCTTCCTGAACTACGGGTTGTCTATCAACAATCCTAGCTTCTACTTCTGCCTTCTTTAATTCTAACTCTGCCAATTTGACTTTAGTTTCGTTCTCTCTATTTGTTTCACTTTAGCTTCCTCTTCTCTAGCTCTAAATTTTGCCTCAATTTGCATTTGTTTCAGTTTAGTTTCCTCCTCTTTAGCTTTAAATTCTGCCTCAATTTGCATTTGTTTCAGTTTAGTTTCCTCCTCTTTAGCTTTAAATTCTGCCTCAATTTGCATTTGTTTCAGTTTAGTTTCCTCCTCTTTAGCTTTAAATTCTGCCTCAATTTGCATTTGTTTCAGTTTAGTTTCCTCCTCTTTAGCTTTAAATTCTGCCTCAATTTGCATTTGTTTCAATTTAGCTTTCTCCTCAAAATCTACTCTCCTGACCTTTAATTCAATCTCCTTAATCTTAAGTTCGGTTAGTCGTGCCTCAATTTCTAACCTATTTGAAGGAATTTGTATAGCTGTAATCTCTTCTGGAGATAAGATCTCATCTTCGATCAGATTTTCAACAAGTTCCTGAAGTATTTCTTTCTTTCGTAAACTTGTATCAATGTCTACTCCAAAGTGCTTGCCTATTTCTATCAAAGTGTCTTTAGTTTGTTTCTTTAAGAAACTTACCTTGGGATTTTGAACGAATTCTTGAACTATATCATCCATCTCTATAAGAATGTGTTAAATACCTGATCCAATATCCTTGGCAAGGGTCGCCACTTTGTTACGGGCGGCTGGTATGTGAAGAGACGTTACGTATAACGTCTAAGTGCTTAAGAACCAGCTCACTTCTAGAAGCCACTGTAGGACTGAACTATCTGGTCAGGGCCTAGATAATTCGTAAGACTAGAAGTAAAGGTAACAAAGAAGATTCCAGGAAAGGAATATTAAACTAGCGATAAAACTAGTAAACGAAATTATTAATGGAAAATATTTACAGGCAATCAACACAAAAGAGAATGGGCAGTAGGGTCAATGGGACCGTTACATGATTATAAGAATATGGAAATTATCGTTCAAATAAGAAACACAAGATAAGTATACAATATGGTACTATCTAAGTACAAAGAGATCAGGAACATGCATCAGAATAAGTAATAAGTACAAATATAAGTAAAGTAATGCAATGTATATCAGACACGTAATGTAGGCAAAAAGGGTGATCACTTCACACCAATCGTCTCATGAATCTAAACCTTCTAGTTTTTATCAAGAGATCAATATGTGGGAATATGACAAGGAATGAGCGGTTTCAACCGCTTATATACCATTGGACCGGAAGCGGGATACTTCCGGTTAAGGGTGCGGGTGAGGAGGAGGAGGGTAAGTTAACACGTCAACATGGGTAGTTTTAGGACCCTCGACTTGCTTGAACAATCTATTTATTTAGTAACTGTCAAATCTGTGCGCTCCGAACTATTCAGGATTTCGCTTGTCTGTTTGTTCTACAAGAGTGCGCACCTCTCCGCACGTAGGCAAGATTACATATAGTGGACGGGCGTTACTGCTTAACATTGTTACAATACATACATAGACATGAAATATGAACATAGTTATGTAATACAAAGGAACACAATTCTATAACATAATTACACATATGACGTAATATCTAATATTACGTTACAATATATATATATGCAAAGTAGACCACTTGGAAAAAGAAACTAACGAAGCAGAGCGCTTTCGTATATTACATCTTCAGTGCAAAAAGTACATAGTTAATAGAAATACATAGATTATACTCGTATATACATGAAAAAGGAACAATGACAGTTTACATAAGGAGAGAGGACATTTACCCCTGGAAGGCGGTAAGTCAGGTCGCAAGGGTCAATGCGTCCACTAATGAGGGTGGAGCGACATTAGGTCACAGTCGTAGGGTTACATTTTACCTGTTATTATTTTACTTATTTCTTGACAGATACATATACACACACACCCACACACACACATATATATATATATATATATATATATATATATATATATATATATATATATATATGTGTATGGATATGTATATGGAAATAGCTCACCGCAAAGAGTCGAACTTTTGCATTAACGACTGCTTATTATGAAGCAAAGACGATAGCTTTGAGAGCTTTGAGCCAACCGGACCATACAAAAGAAACGACCTGGACTGCGACCTGGTAGTTCCACCGACGACACGTGGTTAGCTCAGTCTCTATTCTGTTTTACTGAGTCTTTATTATGGTGATCTATCCGACAAGTTGTGTGTCATTGTGACAAATGAAAATAAGTTCCATCGCAAGAACTCGAACCTTTGCCTTAGCGGGTGCTTATTATGAAGCAAAGACGATAGCTTTGAGCCAACCGAACCGTACAAAAGGAACTCGGTGAAATACAATAGAGACTGAACTAACTAAGCTGGGAGCAGCTTTTGATGTGGCTCAACAGTCCGATCCTGACATGGCAGTCTCTATCACAGATGTGACACACGAAGTCGGTCGGCTGGTCGAAGACCTGAGTCTTCTCTCTCTGCTTTCTTCTTTGTCTTTTGGTCGCCAGCTGGAGACTCCTGTTTTCTTAATCTCTCCTGACTCCCTTTCGTACAGCGCTGCACCATAGGCTAAGGTCAGCTTCCGTCACTTTCCAACTGTTTCGGTCAATTTCTATCGGCTTCATGTCTCTTTTGCAGACATCCTTGAAGCGCAATGTTGGTTGGCCTGTTGGGCGGCGTCCGTCGTCTACGCGGTGCACGTGCCTAAGCCAACGCAAGCCACCCACGTTGAAATAGCATGAGGGGCATGCTGAGGGAGCCTGCTTTCTCTAGGACTACCATGTTGGTGATCTTGGCCTGCCATGTGATGTCTAGGATCCGTCAAAGGCAGCGAAGATGGAAGATTTCGAGACAGTTCTCCTGTCGAGCATACGTGGTCCATGAGTCAGTACCCGTACAGCAAGGTACTGAGGACACATGCCTGGTATACCTTGAGCTTGGTATTCACCGTCAGCTGATTGTTGTCTCACACTCTCTTGCTCAACTTCGCCGTTACGGCAGTGGCCTTGGCGACGCGTTTGGAGATTTTATGACTGAGCGACTGCTTGTCGATGGTAATCGATGATGGTGCGGGGACGTCCTGGCCCTTGCATTTGGATTTCATTATGCTGATCGTCAGACTAAACTCCCTGCAAGCGTGAGCAACTCTGTCCCTCAGCTGTTGTAGATTTTCCTCCGGGTGCGAGGCAAGAGCTGCGACGTCCGCAAACAGCATCTCTCTGATAAGAACTGTGAGGGTTTTGGTCATATACATATACATATACATATACATATACAGGTGAAAAATGTAATCACACATTTGTCAATCACGTAGAAACCACTGTTGGAGTAGAAAAGACTGGAAACGGGGAATCTATATATTTCGATTGCAAACTGAAGAGGATTGCAGTTTGCAATCGAAATATATAGATTCCCCGTTTCCAGTCTTTTCTACTCCAACAGTGGTTTCTACGTGATATACATGTATATATATACATATACATATACATATACATATACATATACATATATATACATATACATATATATATATTACATATATATATATATGTATATATATATATACACACACGTTAATAACAAGCACTAGTAACTTGTGGTCAGTTATGCAAGAATAACAACTGGAAAAGAGAAATTCGGCTTCGTTTAGTTTTTCTAAGTGGTTACTCTTGCATATATATATATATATATATATATATATACATATATGTATATATATTTGTGCGTGTATATATATATGTATATATATATTATATATATATGTATATTCATATACGTATATATATGTGTACGTGTATATATATATATATATATATATATATATATATATATATATATAGACTATATTATATACACACACACACACACACACACACATATATATATATATATATATATATTTATAAAATTCTGATCAGCTTGTTATTTTGCTTGAAACCGTCTACTGAAGAAGAAGAGATATGACGTCACGACTGAGGACCGGCCAATCAGAAGAAGAGATAAAACGTCACGACTGAGGACCAGTCAATCAAAAGAAGGGATCAGAAGAAGAGATATGACGTCACGACTGAGGGCCAGCCAATCAGAAAAGAGACATGACGTCACGACATCCGCTCTGTGGGTCCCAAGGATCCCTAGCGCTGAGCGCGTGACGTCACAACTGCTAATTTTCCAATTTACCAATTTTTGAATTTCCAATTTTCCGATTACATATCTTCTGACCATTAATATTTACAATTTTCATATTCAGTATTTAAAAGTATAGCCAACTCCTGAATTAGCATCTATGAGGCATAATGAGTTTATTAAAATATTACGAACCGTGTAAATCATATGATGCGTAGTGTTCCAAGCAACGACGACATGACGTCACAATCTTCTGCATTTCACTTCTTATAAATAATCAAGTCACTGCCTTCGTCTACAACGTATCATTCGAAATTTTGTTTGACCGAACGGGTCACGGGTGGTCTAGTATATTATATACATATATGTATATATTATATATATGTATATATGTGTGTGTATATATACATGTATATATATATACATATATATATATAGTAACACTTGTAAATCACAACCAACACCACAGTCGGTACTACCGAAGAGGATTGCAGTTAGCAATCGAAATATATATGTATATATACACAAAGGATTACAAAGGATTACAAAGGCGGAGCATGCTGACAGGAGACCTTTTGGTCCATATCTAGGTCGGATGCGAAAAACAATCATAATAATAATAAAATAATAAATAAAAACTATAATAATGTAAATAACAAATAAAATACATAAATAAATGCATAGGTATAGTTAAATAATAAACAAACAGGTCAATAGTAAATAATAATAAATTAACATATAACTAATAATTAATAAATGAAAATCAGACAGACAAATGATAACAAAACAAAAACAAATAATATGAAATAAATTATAACCATTACAGCATCTTGCTTAGGTGTTTATCTAAATGATTCTTAAAGCTTCGAACTGAACTACATTGCACTATATGTGTATATATATATATATATATATATATATATATATGTATATATATATATATATATACATATACATATATATATATATATGATATATATATATATGTATATATATTATATATATATATACAGTATATATGTATATATATACATATATATATATATATATGTATATATATATATATATATATATATATATATATATGTGTGTGTGTGTGTGTGTGTGTGTGTATGTGTGTGTGTGTGTATTTACCTAGTTGTATTTACCTAGTTGTATTTTACGGGAAGGGGAGCTATGCTCGTGGGGTCCCGTCTTCATATCTCATTTTATCTAAACTATTTTTAAATTCATGTATTGTTTTTGCACACACCACTTTCTCATCTAACTTGTTCCAACTGTCTATTACTCTGTGAGGAAAGCTGTTCTTTTTCAAATCTCTTCTATAGCTGTCTTTTTTTATTTTTTTTCCGTGTCCTCTAGTATTTCTGTCATCCCATTTTATCAGATTCTCTCTGTCAGTAATTTCTATGCCTTTCATGATTCTGTAAATAGCTATCAAATCTCCTCTCTCTCTTCTTTGCTCTAGTGTCTGTAGTTCAAGTTTTTGTAGTCTCTCTTCATATGATAGTTTTGAGAGTGTTGGTGCCAATTTTGTAATTGCTCTTTGTATTCTTTCAAGTTTTTTTATACATTTTTTTGTACTTGGTGACCATATCGTTGCTGCATATTCCAATCTTGGTCTTATCAGGGTGATTAGGATTTTCTTCACCATTTCTTCATCCAGGTATGTAAATGCAACTTTGATTGTTCTTATTAGATTATAAGTTTCTCCAAAAATCTTATTTATATGTTTCTCAGGTGACATATCATTCATAACAATGACTCCCAGGTCCTTCTCATTTTCTACTTTTTTTATTCCTTCTCCCAATTTATATGCTCCTGTTATTCTGTTTTTGCTTTTTCCAAATTCCATTATACTACACTTTTTTGTATTGAACTCCATCTCCCACTTCCTACTCCATTCTTGTACTTTATTTAGATCTCTCTGTAGTGATTCACAATCTTCTTCAGTTTTCACTCTTTTCAGTAGTTTTGCATCATCTGCAAAGAAGCTCATATAGCTTTCTATTCCTTCATCCATATCATTAATATATATAGCAAACATTATTGGGGCCAGAACTGTTCCCTGCGGAACACCGCTTATTACTTCATCCCATTTTGAGTGCTGGTTTCTTATCACTACTCTCATTTTTCTTTCTTGCAAAAAGTCCTCCATCCAATTTAGTAGTTTGCCCTGTATTCCTCCTTCAGTTTCTAATTTCTTAAGCAACTTCTTATGTGGTACTTTGTCAAAAGCTTTCTTTAGATCTAAAAATGCACAGTCCGCCCATCCATCTCTTTCTTGTATTATATCTATTAGCCTTGAATAGAAACATATTAAATTGGTGACGCATGATCGTCCTTGTCTGAATCCAATTTTTGCTATTGTACTTGTTAGAGAGACTGGTCTATAGTTGGTAGGTTCTTCTTTATTTCCTCCTTTATATATAGGTACTATATTTGCTTTTTTCCAATCTTCTGGAACTTTTCCTTCTTTCAAGGAACTATTTAGTATGCTATGTATTTTGTCTGCCAGTTCATTCCTGCATTCTTTCAGTATCCAGTTTGCTATTTCATCTGGTCCATGCGATTTTCTGACATCAAGATTACTCAAGTGTGTTAATATTTCATTCTTTGTTACTTCTATTTCTTCCATAGGAGGGACTTTCTCTTTCCATTCGTTCTCTTCAGGTTGTATGTTCTCCCTTGTAAACACTGATTTAAAATGTTTGTTCATAATTTCCGCCATTTCCATTTCCTCAGTGTATTCAACTCCCTCCTGTCTTAATTTCTCCAAGTCTTGTTTGTTTTTCAGTTTATTGTTTACAAATCTGTAGAATAGTTTCGGTTGATCTTTACACTTTTCTATGATATCTTTTTCATATTTTCTCTTTTCCTCTCTGCACATTTGTACATATTCATTTCTATAACAGGTATATATTTTCCATTTTTCAGGTCTTCTGTCTTTTTTCCATCTGGTCCAGGCTTTGTCTCTTTTGTCTTTTAACTCCCTACAGCTTTTGTTGTACCAGCATTTTACATATTCTTTTTCTTGTTTTTGTCTTGGGACATACTTTTCCACTCCTTTTTTGTAATTTTTTTTTCAAAATATTCCATTTCTCTTCTACTGTTGTTTCTTCTTTGTATATTTCTTCCCAGTTTTCCTTTTGAAAGAATTCTCTTATTTTATCAAAGTTTGTTTTTTCATACATCATTCTTCCTTTTCTGTATTGTTCATTTCTTTTCATATATTTTTCTTCATTAAGTTCCAGTTCAATCAATATGTGGTCACTTTTACTTATTGGTGTTTTATATTCAATTTTGTCCACTATTCTAGGTTCGGATGTAATTAATATGTATAGTCTCGATGGCTCTTCTTCATTTCTATACCTAGTGTTCTCCTGTATCCATTGTGTCATTGTATGGTCAGTAACCATCTCAAGTAGAGCGTTTCCCCATGAGCCGTCTCCACCCTTTACTGTCATTTCTTCCCAGCAGATTTCTTTGCAATTAAAGTCGCCCATCATAACTATTTTTCCTCCCTCTTCCATTATCTTGTTTAATGTTATCTTTGTGTCCTCTAACATACTTTTATGTTCACTCTCTTCCCATGAGGCTGTTTTCGGGGCACATAATTTATCACAAACTTTCTGTTCTTCTTATCTCTGTCTTCTACTTCCATCATTATCATCTCTACTGTATTCTTTCCATATGTGACACACTTTACGTTTATATCCTTCTTAGTCAGGAACATAACTCCACCCCCTTCCTTTTTCACTCTGTTTCTAATCCAATAATTATATGCATCATGTCCTACACTGTTGGGTGGTAGTGGACCTTTTAATTTTGTTTCTACAATTCCCATTATGTCTGGTTCTTTTTCTTTCAAATAATCATTCAGCTCATTCAATCCTGTTATTAATCCATCTATATTTGTGTAAGACACTCTTAGTTTTCTGCCACTTCCATTGTGTTCTCTGTTTCCCTTTTGACTCCGTTCTTATCTCGTTTTTTTCCTTTGCTTCAAGTCTTTTCTGTTTTTCTTCCTCTCTTTCCTCTTTATTCATTTCCCTTTTTATCCATACCTTTTTATATTGTTCACTTGTTGCTAGTTTCCCTGTTTTGGATAAGATATTCTCAGCCGTAGTTTGTGCCCTGAATTTAATCTTAATTGGTCTGGTCTTGTCTGTACTATATTTGCCGAGCCTGAATTTCTCTTCGATTTGTTTCATTATTTCTGGTTCATCTTCCTGAACTAATTCTAGTAAATTTCTTACTTTTTCATTTTCCTCTTTGATTCTTGTGGTTCTATCTGGGTTATGTTTCTCTTCCATTCCTAATATAATTATACATTTCTTTTTGTCTGCTAAGTCTCTTACTATATTCTCCTTCTGTCTCATCACTTTAATAACTGAGTTTTCAGTTTGTTCATTCATTTGCTGTCTGATTATGTCAGTGAATGCAACTTTGCTATTTTAATGATTTTTTTTCCAACCCTCCTTATTATTCTCCTTTAAGACTTTATTCTCATCTTTTACTTCTTTTAACTGTTTTTTTAATTCTTCAATTTCCTTAGTTAAGTTTTTGTTCGCCTTCTCTAGTTCTTCCAATTTTTCAACTCTCCGTATAATATTGTTAACATGACCTAACCTACGCTCCAAGTCCTCGATCATCTTATCGACCTTCTCTTCTAGTCTTGTTTTGTGTCCCCTCCACCTTCTTTAAATCCCTGGAAAATATTCTCATCACTTTCTACTGTATTGCTCTTATCTATACTTCTAATCTTTACATTTTTATTAGACATTTCATCGTCGTCGGGGGGCCTTTTGTTTACCTTTCGCCTGTCTGCCTGGGCCAAGTCTACTCCTTCCTCATTTCCTTCCATTTCCCTCAGTAATCCCTCCCCTTTTCCTCTTTCCCTACTTTCCTACTACTCCACGAGCAATTTCCCCCCACCCTGTAAATACAATAGGCACTTCTCTTTGCGTTGGGATCCACAAAACTTCAATTTTCTTCAGAACGTCTTCTAAGCCGTCCATTCGTTGAAGTGTGTGTGTGTGTGTGTGTGT
>NC_134782.1:51941000-51948500 GCF_046742065.1 Oratosquilla oratoria
TTGAATGAAAATTACATTTTACATCACTGTGACCTTGAATTTTGACCTAGATATAAGAAAATTGATATGGTTAATCCTTGGAATAATCTTTATAACATACCATAGTATGGTTGTGCCCAAAGCAAGTTAAGAGGCCGAAACGTGCGTGAAAACGTTACAGACAGACAAACAGACACAGGCAGAGAGACAAACGTCTAGTGCCGGGGTTCTCAACCTACTTTCACGTATACCCCGTAGTTATGCACTGCTGTTTCTTAACTTACTAGAGATGACTTCAACACTAAATTTAATCGTTTTGCATTCCCTAACTGCAAGTGGCTTTTGGTTGGCGGTCCCTTTTATTGACCCTCGTGGCCCAATAGAGTTCCATAAACCACAGGTTGAGAACCACTGGTCTAGTGTAACAAAGTAACATATTAATACAAGCTTCATTTTATCCATTTGCAAGAGACGTGAAATATCTCAGCCACTAAAATATGAATATAGTAAATGCTAATTATTCTATACTCTATTTCTATAGAAGTGAATGAGTATTACATAGATATAGATCTCAAAAACAAATCTGACTAAAATTCCCGGTATGATAAGAAGGTACCTAGAAAACCAATTCTGATCATACATTTAAGTGTTCAGTGGAACCCAAGAGATTGTTATCGACAGGGTCATTAGCAACGTCACCAGTGTTGTCGTCAACCCTTATTGGCTTTGTCATCAACGTTGTATGCACCCAATAAACGTTTGCATGGCTCTCGAGCTCGTGTTAATCCTCTGTTCGTGGTATCATTTCCTCTGCCTCTTACCATATGTCTCCTTGTGCAGGAGGTGACAGAATATCCCTATTGGATCTTAGGAATAGAGCCAGGAGGTAGGAGGGAAGGCAAGACGCAAGGTTTTTACTATTACAAAGTAGACTTTTTAGTGGCTCTATCTATTACAAAGTAGATGTTTTACTGGCTCTATTTATGAAAATGACCAAGTCGAATTTTTTTCTTTTTATGGTAAGAGTATGCGCCAGGTTGGCAAAAGTTGTGAAAATGTGATCCTGAGACCGCCCTTCAGATGAATAGAATAGCCAGGCACCTAAAGCAGAATATGGAAAAGTGCCACTCTGTATGGAAGGTGTTCATTAAATTTATTTCACAGAACGAAACACTGAAAACTTTTCCCTTTATACAAACGTAGCGAAGCTTACGCCCCGTGGCGACCTTTGAATACTTTATTCTGACAATCCCCATGCAATTTTATTCAACTAAGGGGGAATCTTTGCCGGTTGAGGCTGTAGGAGATTGCAAAGCCACTAAAGTAGATCTTATCTTTGTCTTCAACGGAAGACGTTGTCGACTGACACAGGTCTCTTGGGGGGGGGATGGAGGAGTTGTATAAAGTCGTCTTCAGCCTCGTGGGCTTGATAGCGAGCACGGGAGGCACGGCACTGGGGGCGTAGCAGGGCCTCCGTGCCTGCGAAAGGCTTCTTCAAATCGCCGCCTGGGGGCAACGACCCCTTTCCAGCAGGTACTTCTTCCCAATGGTCATGGCGGGAGCTTGCACGATCTTCGGTCTCATCCTTTCCTTCCTCTTGATGACCCACTTGGCTGTTCCAGGCATCTCCTTGGCGACTTGTCTCCTGGATGCCTACGCAGGTCTCACTCTTGGCGTCTCTGCTGCCGTCGGAGGCTGGTCCATTGGGCAGATAGGGGGCGTGGGGGGAGGATGTCTTCTTCGAAGTGACGCGCATCAGGATGTGTTCAATATGTGGGTCTTCCTGTTGGTGATGGCGGAGTTTCAGGTTCTTCTCGGGTTTGTGACGGCTTTTTAGATGTATGGTCTTGGTCTTCGTGTCCCTTACTCACAAGAAGAAGCAAACTAGACAAAGATGGTAGATATAGACACAGGTTTTTGAGTAACTGATTCGCGGGAAGTTGTACTGAATTCGCTCGCACGTATAAGGGTAAGGAACTTACCTCACAACTTACTATAGGCAAGTGCGTAATTTTTTTCTTCTTTTTATCTATTTTCATATTGCTCAGGCAAGTGAGATTTACCAATAGTTATGAGTCAAGATCAAAACCCAGCGCCCTGCAGTGACCCACTGTAAGGGTTCGTTCTGATAAAGGGTGAGAGGATTGAAAATGTGTCAGATTTTTGTCGATGTTATCGTTGAGGTTCCTGGAGACTACAAGGGTTCCCTTATGTGCTGTTATTTTTCCAGCATCTGGAAACCACTTCAACACTGAATAGAATAGGTAAACATTCACTAAATACCACTAGTTTTCAGTTTGTGGACAATCTTGTAGAACCCCGTGGTCTCCTTGAGACCCACTCTTTTAGAGAAACGTATAAAAAAAAAAAAAAAAAAAAAAAATCCATCAAGATTGCATAACATTCAAAATTATATTTTGATCCTTCTGTTGCAATGCTGCTTCTATTTATTCTATTCTGATTAGTTACAGACGATATATTTCAGGTTAAGGAAAGTCATTGTATTGAAGGTTAAGAGGCGTTTATGAACCTTTTTTGAATGGGACAGCAGAAGAACCACTTACCCATAGACACCTTAACTTACACTCTCTGGGACGACGCAGAGTACAGTGTGATCTAATAGTGGTATTCAAATGGGTCAAGGGCTTTAACAAGAGTGATGCAGACAAGGTCATCATATTAAGACAGCAGGGCAGGCGTTATAGTAATGTAATTAAATTGGGCAAATTTAGGTTAAGAAAGAAATAGGCAATAACTGGTTTACCAATAGAATGGTTAACGAATAGAATAGACTTAGTAACCATGTAGTGAGCGCTGAAACTGTTGATTGCTTTAGGAAAAGAGTAGATAACTTTATGGGTGGAGATGATAGGTGGTAATGGGCATGGAACTGCCTAGTGTAGGCCTTATGGTCTCTTGCATCCTCCTCCATTCTTGTGTTCTTCCCGAAGTGAACAGACCTGTTCTTACATATACCACAGTTCTTCATTTCTTCAACTTGTTTGATTTTTTCTATTATTTTTCACTTGATTTTCTTTATTTTTCATTTCTTTTATATCGTTCCATTTGGTATAAATTTGATTATATCTAATTGCTTTGTTTTATTTCATTCTATTTTGTATCAGTTTGATATTGTGTTTAATTCTATTGTACTTTATTTGACTTTATATCTTATCTTTTTCTATTCTATTCACTTATCGATTGATTTGATTTGTTATCTTATCTACTGAGTGATATTTCTGCGCTCTCCTTCTAGTCTTCGTACCATGAAAAACACGCACTTGAAATCTCTCTTCTGTTTTTTTATATTATTCTTTTTATTATTATATTTTATTTCTTTAGATAATCCTCTTCATGCAGAGACTTACGTATAAAAGAAGGGCGCCGGGTACAGCATCATATTGTACACAAAATATGAATATCACTTTTATTCACGTAATCTCCTAAATCGAAGAGCTGAACCGGCCAATCGCTTACCGCCAAACGCTTTTGACAAAATCCACGTTTCATGTTGGACAACTGCTTCCTGAGCGGTCTCTCTCTCTCTCTCTCTCTCTCTCTCTCTCTCTCTCTCTCTCTCTCTCTCTCTGTCACTCTGTCTGTCTGTCTGTTTGTCTGTTTGTCTGTTTGTCTGTCTGTATGTTTGTCTTTCTGTCTGTCTGTCTGTCTCTCCCCCCTCACATATATATACATATATATATATATACAATCAAATCAAATCAGCCATCCTGAGTCCACTGCTGGATAAAGAGCTCCTTCATAGCATTCCATGAATCACACGACCGTGCCACCCTCTACCACGTCACTCCTGCAAACTTCTCGATCTTGTCTTTCCACCTTCTGTCTGGTTTCCCTCTTCCACGCTTCCTATCTCGCTGCGTCCACTCAGTAACACACTTGCTCCATCGCTCATCAGTCGTTCGCACTAACTTACTTGCCCAATTCCACTTCCTCTCTTTCACCGCCTCCACAATATCTTTCACTCTAGTCTGCTCTCTCACCCAACTTGCTCTCTTTCGATCTCTCAGCATTATTCCCATCATTGATCTCTCCATTTTCCTCTGTACTGTCCTTAACTTTGTTTCCATTGCCTTTGTTAGTTTCCAAGTCTCACACCCGTAGATTATTGCTAGCAGAATGCATTGATTGTAAACTTTACGTTTCAAACATAAAGGTAGAGAGCCTCTCATGATATTATTATACTTACCAAACACTTTCCAACCAATTGTAATGCGTCTTTTTATTTCATTATCATGATCTTTCGTTACTTTCACCATTTGCCCTAAATAATTATACTCCTCAACTTCAATACTTTCACCATCAATTACCATCTCTTTACTTTGAACTTCGTGTTGAACATTACTTTGGTTTATCTTTATTCATTTTTATACCTACTTTGAGACTTTCCTGGTTTAGATCGTTCAGCTTATCTTGCAAGTCTTCTACTCTTTCTGAAATAAGAATAATGTCATCCGCAAATTGTAGGTGGTTCAAATATTCGCCATTAATCTTTAAACCTTTCTTTTCCCAACTCAATCATCTGAAAATATCTTCCAAACAAGCTGTAAATAATTTGGGTGAAATTGTATCGCCTTGCTGTACTCCTTTCTCTATCTTGATCTTTTCTGTATCTCTATGTAGTCGAATTATAGCGGTAACTTTCGCATAAATCTTGTCTAAAACTCTTACGATCTGTTCGTTTGTACCCTGTTTGCGTAATGAGTTTAGTATTGCTAATTGTTCTACCGTGTCAAAGGCCTTCTCGTAGTCTACAAAAGCTAAACACAGGTATATTGTATTCTGTCGTTTTCTCGATAAATTGGTTTATCGCCTGCAAGTGGTCTAGAGTCGAATATCCGCTCCTAAACCTGCCTGTTCTCTCGGTTGGTTTCCATCTAAAACTTGACTTAGTCTATTTGTAAGGATCTTGGAAAATACTTTATATACATTTGATAGCAAGCTAATCGGTCGATAGTTACTAAGGTCCTTCTGGTCTCCTTTTTTATAAAACAAAATCACTATAGCATTGCACCAGGCATCAGAAACACTTTCTTGACGTAAGCACTGGGTGTACAACTGAGCTAATTTAATATGAACTAATTTCCCTGCGTTTTTCAATAGAGCTGTCGATATACCATATTCCCCAGGTGCTTTTCCTCGTTTCATAGTTTTTAGAGCAAATTCCACTTCTTCCTTTGTAATCTCTGGTACACTACCAACGTCTACACATGAATTTACGGACTCAACTCAGTCTTCGACGAGTAAAGCTTTGTAAAATTCTTCTACGCTTTTTACCATTTTGTCCCTGCATTTAATAATTTTTCAATTTCTATCTTTCAAACATATCATTTGCTGTCTTCCTAAAGCATGTTTGCGCTCGGTCACTTTAATACTTTTACCTTTCCGAATAGTTTCCTCTATTTCATCCATGTTTCTCTTTCTTTTCTCTAATCTCTGCCTTTCGTTGATAAATTTGTTTGGTTCTACTCTTTCTATTTCGTCTCTCCTACTTTTAATCTGCATGGTCCTTCTTTTAATTAGGTCATTTGTAGCTTTGGAGTATTTGTTTTCTCCAATGTTTTTGTGCTTCCTACTTTCTCTGCCGATTCCCTAATGATATTCACCAAATGCAAATTAATATCTTCCACGCTGTCCTCATTAGTTCTTAGAGCTTCAAATCTATTTTTAATTTCCAACTGAAAATTCTTATTATTATCCTTAACCTTTGCAAGGCTTATTTTCTGTTTTAAAACTAGTTTATATCTCTCGGCTCTGAAATTGAATTTAGCTGTGCAATCTACCATTCTATGGTCACTTCTTATGTTGACTTTATTTATCACCGTAACATTGCTAACGCCTTTGCTCTCATCTCCTTTTATGAAGTCTATTTCGTTCTTTCTTGTTCCATTGTGACTTCTCCAGGTCCCCTCACGACCTACACATTTTTGGAAGAAAGTGTTCATTATCCTCATGTTGTAGTTCTCTGCAAAATTGACCAACATCTCGCCTCTGTCATGTCTTTCACCTACTCCAAACTTCCCAATGCACGTCTCATCTCCCATCTTCTTCCCCACTTTAGCATTAAAGTTGACTATTACCAACGTGTACTTAATTTTTCCTTGATCCATTACCTGACTTAAATCATCATAGAAGGACTCAATTTCATCGTCTGAACTTTGTGAAGTTGGTGCATAAACCTGAACTATTTTTAGAGTGTACCTTTTACACAGCCTAATCACAATCCAAGCTACCCTGTCTGACAAACTACGGAATTTGACTACGTTACCAGCAACCTCTCGGTTGATCAAGAATCCTACTCCACTAGATCTTTCTTTGTCCTCACCTCTATAGTAGAACAAGTGGTGACCATCTTGTAATTGTATCAGGTTTTCTCCCGTTCTTCGGACTTCGCTCGGTCCTACGATATCCCACTTGATGTTGTCTAGTGCTTCCATTAAACTCTCCAGTCTGTGATCTTCTGAGAGACTTCTTACGTTGTATGTATAGATCTTCATTTTCTTCATGTTGTTTAATGTCCAAGACTTGGATCTGCTTGGACAGTGCTTACTCACATTCGGTGAGCACACGAGGCAATGCGGTTGGACCTTTAGGAGACGATGATCCAACAGGAACGTCCGGCTTTGTTTTTGTTGTGCTGTTCATATTGGTTATGACAGGGGGTCCGCAGTAATCTCACCTCCGTGCCAACTGGTTTCTGGAGAGATATTTCTCTGGTGTCACCTTATTCATTATATTCGGTGAAACCCTATATCTATAGGGTGCCCAATGGTCCACACCGTCATTATGACGGTACCCCATATATCTATGAGAAATTTCCTTGTTCGCCATTAGAGACGTACCAGTTTGCAGTGGGTCCCGCGACTATGCGCGTGAGCTGCTCTTTGTCTGATCTTTCTTACAAAACCTGTTCGATATGGGTGACCCTGCAGAGATTTTCTTTTTATCGACTTAGCTTTTGTAGTCATTAAGATTCTCAAGCAAGCCTATCCACCACGTCAAGGTGTCAACTCTCGGATAGGTATATATATATAAATACATATATATACATATATATATATATTATATATATATATATATATATCACAGGTGAGAAATGTAGTAACACATTTGTAAATCACAACTAACACCACAGTCGGACGAAAGAAAAAGTTGCGTAAGCGGAACTATATATTTCGATTGCTACCTGCAATCCTCTTCAGTAGTACAAAGTGGCAGGGAGGAGGCTATCTTAAGTAGCAACCTCTTACAAAAGAAAGGGAACATGAGAAAATAAAGAACATCACTGCCCCAACCCTAGTTGACCTGAGGCTGACACGAGGTCGGGTCAGGGGGAGGGGGAGGAAGCTTGTTGACAATATTTTTGGTGATGAATAGTCCTGAAATGATGTCTGGGGTCCATTGACCCTTGGAAATATTCATCGTGGGCAGATAATCAATTAATGTTGATTCCACCATTTTCCTTCTGAACCCACACCCTGATTTATAAATGAGATCAGATTT
>NC_134782.1:51956000-51963500 GCF_046742065.1 Oratosquilla oratoria
ACACCACAGCTCACGGAGAGATCAAGAACAAGGTAAATTTTAGAGATCTGGTAGTAATGTTAAGACGAGATGGCAAGTTTACCACACACATTGACAACATTGCTGGCAGCGCCAGAAAATTATCAGTTTGGATCCTCGAAAGATTTACATGAAGAGATAAAGATTGCATGATTACACACTGGGACTGGGGAGCTGGAGAAACTTGAGTGTCCAAAAAACCTTCACCAGCAAGATCGAGTGTGTGAAAGGTATGAACTACTGGGACAGACTCAAGTACCTCAAACTTTCTTCACTCCAAAGGCGCAGAGAACGCTACCTGATCATTTACATGTGGAAAATGCTGGAGGGTCACGTCCCCAACTTTTTTTTATTTTTTATTAAAGTGACACTCAACCCAGAGAGGACGAGAGGGAGATCTTGTTATGTTGAAGGAATAGCCAGCAGCACAAGGAGCATCATATCTCTCCGAACAAATTCCTTCGCCATAGCGGCCCCCAAGGTCTTCAATAGTCTCCAGAACTACCAGAAGAACACCGCATCCTACACAATGGAAGTGTTCAAAAGACGGATGGATGACTTCCTACAAGAAATTGAAAACACACTCCCCACACCATCCTATAGTAATACGTGGCCTCACTACAACAAGCTGGTACAACGTATAACATTTCACTGGAGGCAACACGGCCAGGGAGGAAGCAGAGGCAGTTCCTGTAGCTAAGGAATTCCAAACATACACAGGGAGCTAAATGAAAGGTCTAGATTCTCTTACAATAATACTAAATGAATTTTTTTAAACATGTGCAAAACAAATGACAAGAAATATTGTATTTGGAAATTTAGATTAAATTTCCGTTAATACTCACCTTCCATTTGCTGCCATCATATCCCCTTGTACATCTCATCATCTTACTTCTACCCACATTTACCTTCAACTTTCTCCTCTCGTATACCTCCCCAAACTCTTTCACTAACTTCCTTAATCGCTCTTCTGATCCTGGTACAAGCGCAGTGTCATCATCAAACAACAGCTGGCTTATCTCCCATTTCTTCCATTTTCTTTAACCATTTCCAATCCCCTGTTCATTTTCCTTGCATTTGCCTCTTGTACCACTCCATCCATGTAAACATTGGACAGTCATGGCGACAGGACACATCCCTGGCGAAGTCCCACCTTTATCTCAAACCACTCACTCTCTCCATATCTAATTCTGACACAGGCACTAATACACTCACAAAAACTCTTGATTGTTCTTAACAGCTTTCCTTCCCTTTTATCCCATATATCTGCAAAAACCTCGCACAGTGTCTCTCTGTCTACCCTGCCATAAGGCTTTACATATAGAGAGCCAATAATTCTGCCGTCTATCCACGCATCTTGGCTGTTTTCAGACATATCTAGGGAGTCGCAACTTCTCTCAAAAGACGATGAAAAGCTCAATATCGGTAAAGGAATTGTCTGTTTCGCTACAGGACGCGTGGGTTTGTACTCGACTCATGAAATTATCAAAACTTATACGAAGAGATGGCGTTCTAACCTATGTTTTAGAATGCAAATTAGCAGACGGACGAATATTTTCGTCAAAAAGTCCTTGAAATAGTACTGTTGATATAAAAGATTTGTTTTTGTTTTCGTAAAAATGAATAAAATTACAAAAGAAAAAAGATAAAAGTTGTACCTGGGTTTGGTGGTTATTTTTTAAGAACTAGTTACGTTTTCTTTTGGGGCTCATAGAATCAAAGCAAAGAAATAAATGGGTTAAAAAGAGATCAATGTAGTCTTCACACACACACACACACACACACACACACACACACACACACACACACACACACACACACACACACACACACACACACACACACACACACACACACACACACACACACACACACACACACACACGGCTCGGTGGCGGATTGGTAAAGCACTGGCCTCACAAGCCAGAGAACCGGGGTTCGATTCCCCGGTCGGGCGGAGATAAGTTGGGTTTGTCTCCTTTCACGTGTAGCCCCTGTTCACCTAGCAGCGAGTAGTTACGGGACGTTAGTCAAGGAGTTGTGACCTTGCTGTCCCGGTGTGTGGTGTGTGAGTGGTCTCAGACCTACCCAGAGATCGGCTAATAAGGAGCTCTGAGCTCACTGCCGTAGGGTGGTGTCTGGCTGTCTCGACAGAGACTGCAGCAGATCCGAGGTGAATACACACACACACACACACACACACACACACACACACACACACACACACACACATTTTATATATATATATATATATATATATATATAATATATATATATATAATATATACATATGTATATATTGTTGAAAAAGGTGGAAAAAGAGAGTCACGGGTCTCGTTCCGAGTTTATTCCTGACATACACACACACACACACACACACACACACACACACACACACACACACACACACACACACACACACACACACACACACACACACACTATATATATATATATATATATATATATATATATACATATATATATATATATATATATATATATATATGTATATATATATGTATATATATGCTAGCACCTAATCAGTATCGAAATGATTGCACTGATTCCAGATTTCATTCATAACCCAACATACCAAGGAATACTTCGCATGCACTTCTCACCGTACATAAGGCAGCGGGTCCCTAGACAGGCCATGGTGTTAACATTATACACACCACGATAACCACGTGGCATGGAACGCGCGTCGTGTCGTTCACGACCTGACGTTTCTCTGACAGTGCGACCCTGCTTGACCCGACCTAACCTAATCCACTGCAATTATATAATTACGCACCACGGGTGACTACCCGCGCGGTATGTAATGTCGCTCCCTGGCCACATGTAAAAACAGTTCACTCGTACCGTACAATAAAGGAGACGAACTCGCCAAAACCTCGTTCTCCTCTCACAATAGCATCGCCACAACACCTAAACTACGAGATAATACAATACAATTCAAACTCGACCGTGCAGGTAAGCGCGGGAAATTTAAATTGCTGTACCGATATGACGTCATATACCCGTTATTTCTTACAAATCATTCCAGTTTTCGGATCCAACTACTCAACTTATGAAATACTCATGAAGCAAAAATTCTAATTCACGAAAAGAGAAAGAATCCTTTCATGGCAAACCAATTTAATATTCAACAACATATAGCATCAACAACAGCGAATTGAAATGATCAATTACATTATTTCAACAAGTTCCCTCTATTGCAACGAAAACGAGTTATGTTTCATAGACTTATTGTCCGCTTTCAATTGAAATTACATTTTCTTTTACTGCTTACAAGTTCAAAGAAAACGTAAAATGGCCAACAATTATTTGAAAGAAAAAGAAGCATGTAAACTAAACAAAGCTGGGATAAGGATGTGTAAATTGGAAAAAAACAATATTGAAATATGAATCATTTGTTATTGTTGGACGAAACATTACGAAATGAACGACTTTGTGTAGTGCGATATACATCAATACAGAATGTATATTCATGATACAATGACCATTACTATTGTTTTTCATTGTTCTTTTAATCATAATTTACTGTCAAATGCATTAGAATGTTTTAATTATATTTTGTAATAGCTTTCTCACTGTACATGGAAATTGTTTATTTCTGATGGAACGATTGCTAGTATTTGAATATAAGGAGGCAAAAATGTCGACTAAATTCAGAAAGTATTTTAAAGAAAAAATTACAATCGATGTAAAATCATGCCTAGTGTGGAATAGTTTAGACAAAGATTTCATTAGAACAATTAAATCAAGAGGGCCACGCTGACTCTAGACGATTTAGTATTTCCGATTTATACTTGCGCTGAATTACATGAGAATGTATGTGGTGTATTGTGAGATGCTTTGGGAGTGACCTTGGTTCGCTGCACGACGATCTCTCTTTCTCATGTCTGTCGAGTCATCCCCTCCATATATGGAAGAGGCAAGACAGCCAACCTCCTCTCTTTCACAACTACTACTACTACTACTACTACTACTACTACTACTACTACTACTACTACTACTACTACTACTACTACTACTACTACTACTACTACTACTACTACTACTACTACTACTACTACTACTACTACTACTACTATTACTATTACTATTACTATTACTACTTCTACTACTACTTCTACTTTCACCACCACCACCACCGCAGGGCATGATAGGTAAGGGGGGAGGGGTTTAGTGTAGAAAAAAAATTGAAATGGAAGGAAGTTGAAGTTATAATAGGTGTGGGGCAGACCCACTTGCTGTTTTTGTTGTTGTTGTTGAGTATTATCATTATTATTTTTCTTTTTACCTTGTCGCGGGGCTTGATCTTCGTAATTGGGTTCGTCCTTGTAGATTCAGTCCGTCTTCTTCTCTCTTGAGTTGATTTTGGTCACTTAATTCTAGTTGGTTTCGTTATTTTGACTTATTTTTATTTCTTTTATATACATTTTACAACTGTTTATTCCTACGAGTATCATAGGTTTAGACGTTTACGGGGCAGGTTATGTGTTCATCTTGTCGTATCTTTTTTTTTTTTTTTTTGCCAGTGCATATGACTTTTTTGTTGTTCATTTTGTTTTGACGCCTAGTGGTAAGTTGTTACAGTTTACTGTTAGAGGAGGGTGGTGATATCTATTTTTGTCATACCCATTGTTTTTGTGATATCACGTGCGATTTTATTTCGCACGTGTTATCATTTTTGTAATAACAATTATAATGATAATCATAGTAATAATAGTAATAATTATGTTAGGAGAATAATGAAAAGTTGATGATGGAGAGAGTGGTGGATCCGTATTTTTATTGTATATATTTTGTAGGTACGGGCACAAAATTTTCATTTTTCTTTTAACCTTTAAATTATTGTTGCATATGAAAGGCAATTTTATTAGAAACAAAATGCTTTTTAGCTTTTTGAAATAGCTAAAAAAATAAGGGAGATACGAATATTTTCACTTATTTTTTAGCCTGCATTTTTGGCTGGACTTCACCATAGCAAAGTGTTAGAATTAAGGGTGATCATTTGTAAAGATTTCGGTAAAGAAATGCACATTAACTCTAAACCACTGGTCCAATTTTATTAAAATTCGGAATCGATGGGTTTTAAGGATCAACAAATCACATGAGCATGTCAAAAATAATGTAAGACATCTCCATCATACCATATTTGCCTTTTCATAGCAACCATGAAGTTGTCAATTTTCAGATTATCATCAATAAAAACCAAACCCTTGGCCCAACTCACATGCAACTTGGCATATCTAGGTTTTATGGGTCAATAAAACACCTGAGCATGTCAATAACATTGCAGGACCTTCTTCTGATACCATTCTTACTAACACCTATCACGTTGTCATGGCAACTGTTGTCAATTTAGACTCTCCTGAGCATGTCATTAACATTGCAGGGCCTTCTTATACCATTCTGTTGTCAATTTAGACTCTCCTGAGCATGTCATTAACATTGCAGGGCCTTCTTATACCATTCTTACTAACACCTATCATGTTACCATGGCAACTGTTGTCAAATTGGAAATAATAATAACATGATAAACATCCGAACCACTGGCCGAATTGACATGCAACTTGGCATGTGAAGATTTTTGGGTCAAAAAATCACCAAGTGTACTGTCCAACGATCTTGAGCTGCTCAAATATGGAAGAAAATAGGTTAAAAAACAACATTCTTACATTACAATAGTATGTTATTGATGTCTTAACTTATTATTTTCACTCGAAAAACTAATTTGACAAGATTGATAACCAAATTTGCGTTGGAATCGGTGAATATTTGTTTTCTTTGAAAGATTTGGGCATACACTTGTGTAATAACAAGATAATTTGAATACCCTGCGCATGCGATGAACGTTCAAAGCATTCAAACTAAGCGATACAAAATTAAATAGGTCGCAAAAGATGGCGTTGTAAACAATAACAGCGCAATAGTGACGTGACGCTTGTTTTTCGCGCGTACCTATATTTTGGTTCAGGCGGAGGTTCATTGATTATTGGTGACACTTTAGGTCACCAGTTGTGGTCATGTCCGTCTTCTATGTCAGTGTCTTGGCTGTGTTGTACTAATTGTGGTTTTAATGTTGTTAGTCTGTTCCAAGTTTTGTTTGCTAGTCTGTAGAGTCTTGTGTATAGGGGTTCGAGTTTGTGTTGTTTGTGTAGTTCTTCTATCGTATTTAGGTATAGTGGTATGGAATGTGTGGCGAATCTAAGTGGTTTGTTTTGTGTTGCTTGTAATTTGTGTAGTTGGTTTGGTTTTAATGTGATAGTTGTTATTGGTATATATTCCAGTTGAGGTCTCACGAGTACTTTGTATAGTCTTAGTAGTAGTTTGGAGTCTAGGTTTCTGAAATGTCTTAGTGTTTTTAGTGTTTTTTTCGGCTTATTTTCTGTTGTTTGTATGTGTTTGGAGACCTCTGTTGCCAAGTGTTAGTCTTAGTATTTTTATGTTTGTTTGTGTATTTGTGTGTCTCCTACCCATACTTCTGCTGGTATGTGTGTTGATATGTATAGTAATTGAACTTTGTTGTGTTTGTATTTTCCATTGTTGTTCATATGTGTTTATTGTTTCTATTGTTCTGGTTGTTTTTTGTGCTAGCATTTGTTTACCTTTTGTGTTTGGGTATGTAATTACTTGTGTTAGGTCATCTGCAAATTGTATGTGTGTGACTCCGTGTGTGGAGTTGGAGATGTCATGTGTGTAGAAGTTGAATAGGGTTGGTGAAAGGATGCTTCCTTGGGGAACTCCACCGTGCATGTCGAAGGGTCGTCATGCAAAATAGTGTATTTGTATTTGTGTTTTTCTTATCGAGGTAATTGCAAAATATTCTTGTTAGTGTGTCTGGGAGATGTGTTTGGTGTATTTTATGTTTAAGTCCAGTGTGCCATATTTTGTCAAATGCTTTTGTTATGTCTCGTTATATTATGTTACATCCGTGTTTGTGTCGTTGGCTTATGGCTATTGTTTCGTATAGTGTGGCCATGGCCTTGTGCGTTCTTCTTCTTCTTGTGAATCCGTGTTGATTTTCGTTTATTAGGTTGTTATTGTATAAATGTTTGAGGAGTCTGTAATATAAGTTTTTCCAGTATTTTTCCTGGAACTTCAAGTAGTGATATTGGTCTGTAGTTGTTTATGTCTGTGACGTGATTCCCGTGTTTGGGTATGAATTTTAGTGTAGCTGTTTTGAATATATCGGGGAAGTATCCCATGCTGAATGTTTCGTTGAACATTTCTGTGAGTAATTGTAGTGTGGAGTGTGGTATGTTAGTGTTATTTTGTTTATTTGTGAGTGTCCGGGATGTTTTGTGTTTGATTTTTTTTTATTACTTGTTTGATGTCAGTTAGTGTAAAGGGTTTTGTGAGTGTGTTGCCTGGGTTGAGTCCTCTTCCATACTAACCCTTGCACAGCCTTCATGGTGTGGGTCTCCACCCTTCTCGTCCTCCTCCCCTCCTCTCCCACTCCTACGAATG
>NC_134782.1:51968500-51971000 GCF_046742065.1 Oratosquilla oratoria
TGAATAAGTAAAAGATAATGCAATAACATTAGTAAATAAAAAAAATATCATAAAGAAGGGGAAGGGGTTGTGAGGGAAAAATGTGAATATATTGATACTTGAGAGTCATGACTTGGCTCTTTATCATGATGAAATGAGAAACTCCACCTCCGTCATTGAGTCTCATTTCTTTTTTGGGGGGGGAGGGGGTGGCGGGGTCGGAGTGGGGTGGTGGTTGGGGGGGGTTGTCATATGGTTTCCCTACTCCCACTCCGGGGGGATGGGGGATGGGGGGATGAAATATTAGGGGGTAGTATGTTTATGGGCTACCACCAGTGTAATTACTAGACGTTAAATCACTTTGTAATCCCTATATTACATTGTGTTTATTTTAGTAGAATGTATATATTGTAATGGTTTTCTTACTATATATTTCGTCTGGACAGGCATGTGCTGATCCATATTTTTTGTATTTTAGGATAATGACTGTGAGGGGGTGAATTATAAATCAGAATTGGCCATCAGCCTCCCTCACCCCCCCAAAAAAAAAAAAATGTGTTCCAGGGATTAGTGGAAATAGTGAGAAAATAGAGCAGCACAGTCTGAGACCTGAGAGGTGATGGAAGAGGTTAGTGGTGGTGGTGGTGGTGGTGGTGTTGATGACGATGGTGGTGATGGTGGTGGTAGTAAACTTGGTGGTAGTGGTGAGAAGTCATCACAAAGACGGCAGAGTAAGAAATTAATTGCCTTTGTTGACAAAGAAGGTTTGTGGGACGCTGAGATTAGCTGAATGCTAAAGGAGCAGGAGGAGGAAGAGGAGGAGGAGGAGGAGGAGGAGGAGGAGGAGGAGGATGAAGAGGAGGAGGAAGAGAAGGAGATACCACCATCTGTAGGAAGAAGATATCTCATACCAGGCGATTGACACCAGGAAGTAGGTGTTGTCAAGACGTTGGGTAATCTGCAAGATATCGATCACGTAACCCGTGCCAACCCTCTTACCCACCCTTCCACGTTCTCACAATTCCTGGTGGTAATAGTGGTAGTATGTCGTGTCCATGACGCTAGGGTCAAGGAAGTGGAGGAATTAATCTATATTTACGGTCATCATTATACCCCAATTTCATCATTTCTTCAAAGGTGTATAAGTTATTAAACATGGGACCCTGTCCGGGATAGCTGAGCGTGGTCTAGAGAAAGGCGCGGATAGCCCTCCGGGACTACAGGGGGAGAAATGGCCAAACATATCCGTATCTCAAACCTACACAATCAATAATACTAGGTAATAATCTGTATTAATGTAATGTATTATTGATAGTGTAATAAGATATTGAAGAGTCATGTCACGTCAGGGTGGACAATGGTATATCTAGAGGCCTCTTTGGGACTGTTTCTCATTTCCTCCTGCACAGTGACGTAGATTACAGGGCTAGTTCTGGTTGTGGTCTGCAGTTTCTTCAATTAAGGAGATGTCATATTGGTCCAGACAGCTTTCCCTTATCGCTACAGTAATATGCCTCTATGTATGCTATATATTCAGATGTACAATAATATTAATATAAATATACGATTGCACATGTACATCTCCCTCTCTCTCTCTCTCTCTCTCTCTCTCTCTCTCTCTCTCTCTCTCTCTCTCTCTCTCTCTCTCTCTCTCTCTCTCTCTCTCTCTCTCTCTCTCTCTCTCTCTCTCTCTCTCACTCTCACTCTCACTCCATAGCGAGAGTGAGCCAAAGAATGCTCTAATACCACCGAAACAATGGACGAACTTCTGATA
The DNA here is from genome assembly GCF_046742065.1 of Oratosquilla oratoria. Taxonomy (NCBI): domain Eukaryota; kingdom Metazoa; phylum Arthropoda; class Malacostraca; order Stomatopoda; family Squillidae; genus Oratosquilla; species Oratosquilla oratoria. The sequence continues at coordinate 51,970,254 of NC_134782.1, forward strand.
GTCTCTTCCTTGGCAAGTGTAAACAAACTTAAAACACTCCGGCTAATGTAAATTAGTTTGATTTTAAACAACTTGGATACAGACATACTTTAAAGGTTTTATCCGGTAATGTAATTTTTTTTTTATCTTTGTTAAAGATTTCATTGGCGTTATGTATTGATCCTCGACTGATTGGGCTTTTGATGGTGATATGATGTCATATATACACAAGGAATCATTTCTTTGATAAACATTCCATGATGGCTTTCTCTGTCAGTGTGTTTTTGATCAACCGGCATAACCCATAATCACAGTCAGCACGATTATTTTCCTTCATATTTCTTTTTTAATTTACTTGTCAAAATCTTAATATCTAAACTCATGCCCTATTATAGTACCGTCGTATTGCCTTGTTCGGGTCTGAAATCACTAATCACCTGTGAGTTGCGTGAATTCACGTTTCCATTGAAAATATCTCTATCAAATTTCGTATTCTTAGAATTTGTGAGAACAAACTAAAGGTGACTGGCCACAAGCCTCATAAAATTCAACCAGGAAGTTAATATGATTAAATTGTAGACTAGAAAAAAATCTGAACTGACAATACAAGTTTTTCTTTTCCTCCGGACAGAATTCTTCCGTGGGGGTAACTTAATTAAAGGACGATATTAGAATATCAGAAAATGGCCAATAAAGACTCAACCTTTCTTTTTAGCGCAATATCAGCATCGGAAAATGTTTCTTGTCCAAGTTCTATTTTTATTTTCA
>NC_134782.1:51981000-51983500 GCF_046742065.1 Oratosquilla oratoria
TATAGAACATGCTCGTGTTATTCCTCCACCTCCTCCTCCTCCTCCTCCTCCTCCTCCTCCTCCTCCTCCTCCTCCTTCACCTCCTTCTCCTATTCCTCCTCCTCCTTATCTTTCTCTTTGTTCTACTCTCTCTCTTCCTCTTTATCCGGTATATTCCTCTTCTCCTCTTCTTAATACATTTCACCTCATCTACTTTTTCCTCATCTTCCCTTTTCTCCTCATCTTCTTTCCTTCTCAATTTACTACTTCTCCTTCTCGTCCTCTTCCTCCTCCTCCTCCTCCTCCTCCTCCCATCCTCCATGTCCTCCTACTCATCCTACGCCTCCAACCTCTCCTCTCTTTTTCCCTTCTCTTTTTACTCTTTCTCCTCTTTCTTTTCGTGCTCTTCCCCTTCTCTTCCTCCAACTCCTTCTTATCCTCCTCCTCCTTCTTATTCTCATTTTCCTCCTCTTTTCCTTTTCCCTTTTACTTTTTCTCCTTCATCTCCTTCTTATTCTCTTCTCCTTCCTCCTACTCTTCCTCTTCCCCGACCTTTCCTCCTCCTCCTCCCCAACCCCTCCTCGTTCTCATCTTCCAGCTGTTCCTCCTCCTCCTCCTCCTCCTCCTCCTCATCTTCCTCTTTATCTTCTTTTTTCGCCCCCTCTTCCTCCTCTCCCAACACATCCCGCTCCTCCTCCTCCTCTTCCTCCTCCTACTCCTCCTCCTCTTCCTCCTCCTCCTCCTCCTCCTCATCTTCATCCTTCTGTTTGGCGTCAGGTCGTGTTTTCCTTTGGGAGAGAGAGACAAGTTTGGATGCTGAAGTTCCGCAAGTTACGCTTTTGACTTTGCCATCAAGTGTGCAAACACGGGTATGTATTATACGCAAGTCTGCATACAAACACAAACGCACACACACATACAAACACACACACACACACACACACACACACACACACACACACACACACACACACACACACACACACACACACACACACACACACACACACACACACACATACACACATGCACACGCGCACACACACGCACGCACACACGCACGCACACACGCACGCACATTGCTTTCAGGACTGAAAAGCATCACGGTACTATAAATCGACTGTCACTACGGCGGTCCGGGTTCGAATCCTGCCCAGGGCTGAAATCATTTCAGTATCGCTGCTCTTCGAATCGTTACTCCAACTCTCGTGGTCGGGGAGTAGGGTTTGTGTGTGCGTTTAAGGTCATAGCATTACCCATAGATTGGTCATACGAGCTCTGAGCTCTCTTCCGGTAGGGAAATAACTGTGGATCATGTGTCCAGAGTACGTGATTCAAAGACCGAAGTGAATACACACACACACACACACACACACACACACACACACACACACACACACACACACACACACACACACACACACACACACACACACACACACACACACACACACACACACACACACACACACACACACACACACACACACACACACACACACGCACACACATTGCTTTCAGGACTGAAATGCATTACGGCACTATAAACCGGTGGGCAAGGAGATACGCGGAGCCTGTGGATGTAAATACACTTCATTATCCATAGATCGGGCCATACATGAGCTCTGAGCTGTTTTCCGGGACGGTAACAGCTGTCGATCACGAATCTAACACGTGATTCAAATTCCTCAGCTGTGGAGTGTTAAATATATGACTACCTGGATTTATCCAAAATAAAATCTCTTAAAGGTTTCATCTCAGATAATGATTTATTTTGATTCCATGGAATAATAAATGATTATCGTTATCTTTATCAACCGATGAAGAAGGATATTTCATGACGTGAGGTTAGAACTGGTATTTAGATTGAATTTCAGAAAGAATAAAACTATTAATAAAAAAAAACCCCTCGATATTTAGATATATTTTTGCATGTAAATAACGTGCATATGTCAAGGTGTTTTTTCCCCCTTTATCACAGTGGCAATCGTGTCTAAGATATAATTTTACCTCGATTCTTTGAACGATATTTAGGAGACACATTGGCGGTATCCTTGCTATCCTACAGGGTGATGCTTATAGCGGAGTAAACTATTAATATAAAAACTACAAATAAATATATATATACATATATATATATATATATATATATATATATATATATATATATATATATATATATATATATATATATCAAGGACTACTATTACACAGGACGTGCGCACCCAGATTCCTGGCTCCGCTAGCGGAGGCCATTGCTTTCTTTGTAACCTAACATTTTATATTGGACAAATATATCAAAACTAGAAACCTAACATTATATATAGGACAAATATATCAACTATTGACTTATTCAATGCAGTATAAGTTAATATAAACTTTTATAGTGAAATAAGAAACTATTTTTAAGGCACTGTTATGCTTTGAAATGCCAATTTTAGCCGGACTTAACAGGTATTATTGTATGAGGTTAGTGGACACCAGGGTTGGCGATTTTTTTTTATCTTTTTATGCTGCTGTA
>NC_134782.1:51991000-51993500 GCF_046742065.1 Oratosquilla oratoria
TCCCCTTTCCATCCTTCCCCCCTTTTCCCTCCCTTCCCTCCTCCCCTTTCCATCCTTCCCCTGCCCTCCCCTTCCCTCTTCCCCTTTCCATCCTTCCCTAACCCTCCCCTTCCCTTCTCTCCTCTCCTGCCTTCCTCCGCCCCTTTACCCTCCCTTCCTCTCCCTTCCTTTCCCTCTTTTCCTCGTCTTTTGATGTTTTTTCCATTCATTTCCTTTCTCTCTCTCTTTCCTACTCCATCTTCCTCCTCTGCGTCTTCTTCTTACCCTCTTCTCTTCCTGCTGCACTTTCTCTGCCTCTCATCAAATCTTCTTTCCTCTTCCGTTCTCCTCTTTTAATCTCTTTGCCTTCTTCCTCCCCTTCCCTTATCAAATCTTCTTTCTTCTCTTCTATGCTCTCGTCTCTCCTCACTTCTTCCCACTCCTTTCCCCTCCAGCCTCTCTCCCTCCCCTCTCCGTCCACCTCCTCAGCTACAGTCTCCTCCCATTACCTTCTTTTTTCTCATCTATTCCCTCATTTCTCCTCTTTCTCCTCCTCCTTCTCCTTCTCCTTCTCCTTTTCCTTCTCCTTCTCCTTCTCCTTCTCCTTCTCCTTCTCCTTCTCCTTCTTCTTCTCCTCTTCTTCTTCTTCTTCTTTGTCCTGCTCGTCCTACTGTTACAAATGATGATCCTTTTTTTCTCCCCCACTTTCTCATACTCCTTCACTTCACTTTCTCTTTCTCCTCTACTCCTTTTTCTTCTTCCTCACCTCCACCATCTCATCTTCTTCTTCCAACTTTTTCTTTTTCTTTATCCCCTTCGTACTCGTTCTCATTCTTCCTCACTTCCTCCTTCACCCGCAGCCCTCCTTAACCCAAGCCCCATCACCTTACCCCTCACTCAACCCCATCTTACCCCACTGGGTGTCTGCTGGGGGTGCAGTCACCTCGGAGCAATTTGGGGCAATATTTCCACTGCTCGGCTTTCAGCAGCCTCCATCTACGCCATTCCTCAAGCCTTCAGAGCCGCCACCAACCCCCCCATCCCCCAGCCCCCCCGGCCACCCTCCCCCCCCTCCCCACGGCCACACGCAAGACTCTCTTCTTCACCCACAGATCCACACGCTCCAGTTGTTGTCTTCAACTTTTGTAGTTTATCCACACAAGTACGAATTCCTCTTCCTGACTTCTCTCATTCTTCTTCCTCCTCTTTTTCTTTTTCTTCATTCCCTAGTTCTTCTCCTTCTTTTTCCTCTTTTCATTCCTCTTTTTTCTGTTGTTTGTACTTACTTCTACTTCTTCTTCTTTTTTATGTGCTGTCTTCGTCTTTTTCTTCATCTTTTTATTATTATTTTCTTTGTGCTTACTTGTACTTCTTTCCTTCTTCTTTTTCACATTTTTCTTTATCTTCTTCCTCATCTTCTTCTTTCTTTTTCTTCTTCTTCTTCTTCTTCTTCTTCTTCTTCTTTACCTTCATCCTTTTCTTTTCCTTCTCCTTCTTCTTCCTTTTCTTCTTTCTTTTCTTCTTCTTCTTCTTCTTCCTCTTCTACTTCTTTTTCCTTCGTCTTCTTCTTCTTCTACTTCTTTTCCTTCATCATCATCTTCTTCTTCTTCTACTTCTTTTCCTTCATCATCTTCTTCTTCTTCTTCTTCTTCTTCATCATCATCTCCTTTTTCTTCTTCTTCTTCTTCTTCTTCTTCTTCTTCTTCTTCTTCTTCTTCTTCTTCTTCTTCTTCTTCTTCTTCTTCTTCTTCTTCTTCTTCTTCTTCTTCTTCTTCTTCTTCTTCTTCTTCTTCTTCTTCTTCTTTTTCTTCTTCTTCTTCTTCTTCTTCTTCTTCCTCTCTTCTTTTTTTCTTCTTTATATTCATAGGAAACCATACATAATTATATGTAACCATACATAACCATATGTAACCCTCATATGATATGTAAGTCCTTAATACACTATGTACCATTTACATTCTCATTACACGTGACCAAGTATGTCTACATGACTAACATCACAGTCCTAAGATGACAAATCCTCCCCTTCTCGCTGACACCAGCAAAACACCACGTCATAATCACGTGAACATCACAAGACAGAAACCTACCAGTACCAAATGACCGATCTAGATATTTACATCCAAACGATTCAAAACTTTCGTAAGAAAATATAATCATAATCAGCTGATTATACACCACATCAAGACACCTTTACTAATTATGACTAGATCAGTTATAAAACGCCAGATCTATGTAGAACACTGATAGGATAGAAATTGTAATAATATTTGTAAACCCTGCATGCAAAATAAGTGTATATAACACCCACCCTTGGTACGCCTAGCGGGACTCTGTACAGACCTCTGTACGGGCAACCTCCATACATTAGGTTTCTTTTCGTTCTACAATGAACAAATCTCCAGAACCCATTCTAGGTTTGTCTTAACCCACGCCAAGTACTGTGTAGTATGGTATAAACGGCGCTACATCTTCTTAGTAAACACCGAGAGAAAATATTTGTTAAACGCTTCACTCAATT
>NC_134782.1:51998500-52013500 GCF_046742065.1 Oratosquilla oratoria
TCCCCCTTCCCCCCTCCCCTCCAACTTCTGCAAAGAAGGGCTAAAGTGGTCGACGATTGGTTGGGCTATACAATAGGTCCCGAGTCCCAAATGGCTGCCGCTTTCTCGCGGTCCGAGGCCGTGATTGGTAAACAGGAACGACGGTGTTTCCACGGAAAATGTATCACGACGATTTATGAAATAGTGGCGCATGCGCTCAAGTGCGCACATGACAACTATATTTACTTAGTTTTGCAGAAATGACTCAAACTAATCACATTCGTTACTCCACACACGCGCGTAACTGCTTTCATGAAACTATATTTATTTATGTTCTGCAGAAATACCTCAAGCTAATCACATTTTTTTTTATTTCTTAATATCACGTCTCTGTTTCATTCTTTATTTAAAAAACAAACATTATTATTTTTTTAAGTTCTAAATGATCAGAGAGTAGTGTATACTCTATGTCTCTGTGTACAGATGCGAGTGTGATTCACCATAGTCTTTGGATCACATGTTGGACCCGTGATCGACAGCTATTTCCCTCCTGGAAGAGAGCTCAGAGCTCTGATATGACCGATCTATGGGTAATGCTGTGACCTTACACGCACACACACACCAAACTCCCCCGCCCACGAGTTTTGGAGTAACAACCAGCAGCGGAGCGATACTGAAGTTATTTCAGACCTGAGCGGGATTCAAACCCGGACCACTGTAGTGGCAGCCGGGAACTCTACTAACTGCGCCACGAGTTGCTTGTATGTGTGTGCGTATATGTGTGTTCATGTGTGTGTGTGTGTGTGTGTGTGTGTGTGTGTGTGTGTGTGTGTGTGTGTGTGTGTGTGTGTGTGTGTGTGTGTGTGTGTGTGTGTGTGTGTGCGTGTGTGTGTTTACTCTTCTTGACTCTCATTATCTTCTGACTTCTTCAATGTGTCTTCCTTTGCACTTCAACTTTGAGCCTCACTCCTCCACATTTCATCCACAATCCCTAGCGTCCTCCATTTACCTCTCCCCTCCACATGCAATACGTTTGTGGTAGACTTAAGAAATTTTATTCTGATACATTTAGGACGATTTTATTCACCACATGGGACCTGTAAGAGCGTCGCCACTTGCGGCGGAGGTGGAGATGACGGTAATTCTAACCTGACCACCAGCTACAAAGTCTGTAAGGGGAACCGTATTATCCACCTGTTAGCTGACGGCAGACGATTTTATTTAATTGATGGGAGTCACTTCTAAATTCCCATCCACTTCATAAGAACATAAGAACATAAGAATAAAGGAGACTGCAAGAGATCATAAGGCCTACACTAGGCAGTTCCGTATCCATCACCACCTGTCATCCCCATCCATAAAGCTGTCTAATCGTTTTTAAAAACAACTGATAGTTTCAGCGCTTACTACATGGTTATTAAGTTTATTCCATTCATCGACCACCCTATTAGTAAACCAATTCTTGCCTATTTCCTTCTTAAATCTAAATTTGTCCAGTTTATACCCATTACTGCGAGTCCTGCCCTGTTGTTTTATTATGATGACCTTGTTTGCATTTCCCCTTGTTATAACCTTCATTCATTACTCTTCAGGACCTCTCCATTCCCTCTTCCTCTCTCACCCTCACCCCTCCACACAATCTCCCTACTTTCACACTCCCTCCTTCAATCTCCTCCACTACTTTTTACACCCTCCACATCCCCTCCATATTCGCACAACATCCCCTCCACATCCCCTACACATCCTCTCTATTCTCACTCCACTATTCGACTTCGACTTGTCTACCTATTCTGTCAGCACTCCACTCTGTCCTCCATACACACCTCTCTCTCTCTCTCTCTCTCTCTCTCTCTCTCTCTCTCTCTCTCTCTCTCTCTCTCTCTCTCTCTCTCTCTCTCTCTCTCTCTATCTCTCTCTCTCTCTCTCTCTCTCTCTCTCTCTCTCTCTCTCTCTCTCTCTCTCTCTCTCTCTCTCTCTCTCTCTCTCTCTCTCTCTCTCTCTCTCTCTCATAATCCCCTCACTTCTACTTATCACTCTCCTCATCCTCCCATTCCGCTCTCTTCCATCGAAGATATTCTCCATCCTACATGCAATCGTCCCTCGGAGAGGGCGTCGGATTGATTCCTCTCCCTGTCAACTATCTTCAAAACACATAAAACTATCACTTCCATCCGGAGGTGCAGTCCCGATAAGCTGGCATTCGATCTCCAAACGGATGCCAAGATCTCATACGATTTTTTTTTCTTTATTATTTTTTCTACATTAGGGGAGCTAAGAACCGGTGACTGGTCCCCTTATTAATATCCGTTGTATGGGAAAGAAACTCGTTTCTCTCTGGAGAAGTCTATGGTAGTGTACGAGGACCTTTGCCGTCAGTTGTGGGGCTACGGGTTTTCGATTAATCTTAATATATTAATTCATATTACCCTCGACATTTCAAAATCTCCCCTTCATGTTACATGAACTGAATAAAATCGTACAACGACAAGGGGACGGTTACCGCAACAGTTCATCTATTTCATAAGAGCAGAAGAATGAGGGAGACTGTGGGAGACCATAAGACCTACACTATGCAGTTTCATGTCTATTACTACCTGTCATCCCCCATCCATAAAATTATCATCTAACCTTCCCTTAAAGCAACCAATAATTTCAGCGCTCACTACATGATTACCAAGAATTTCATTCATTTCCCTCTCTAATGATAAACCATTTCTTGCTTATTGTCTTCTTGAATATAAATTTGTCCAGTTTAAATCCATTATTACGAGTCCTGTTCTGTTGTCTTAATATGATGGCCATCACTCAACGTCGTCCCAGAGGTGCCTAGGCCTGTTTTCGTAAGGTAAATCTTTGAGCCATGTTTAATTATGAAAATTCTCCTCTGTATTGGTTCTAGTAAATTGATATCCATTCTATAGGACGGAGACCAAAACTGCGTAACATATTCAAGGATGGGTCTAACTATCCCCAAATAGAGTTTGATAACAACATCTGCAATTTTGTTTGTAAACGTCCTAGCAATAACTCCTAATGCCTTGTTAGCCTTATTCCTGGTGCTAATACACATGTTCCTGGATTTAAGGTCAGGACTCACTAACACTCCCAAGTCATTTTCAGATTCTGTTTTCTCTAAAGAAGGTGTTATCGCCACCCACCACCCAAAACCCAACCCCACCTCCCACAGCCCCCAAACCCCTCCACCCAGCACCCACCAACACCCACCCACCACCACCCACTCCCCTTCACCCTCCAAATTCCACCTACTCCTCGTTTGACTCTCCACATCCCCCGGCTGCTCCCCTCACTCCCTTCTTTTTTCCTCTTCCCTCTTGACCTTCCTCCCTTTTCTTCCTCTTCCCTCTTCACCTTCCTCCTTTTCCTTCCTCTTCCCTCCTCCCTTTTCCTTCTTACCCTTCCCCTTCCCTTCCCTTACTCTCCTTATCTCTCCGACTTTCTACACTTCCTTCACCGATCTCCTCCCTCCTCTCTCCTCCTCTCACTCTTTCCCTTCCCTCACCTTCCTCCCTTTCCTTCACCTCTCTCCCCCTTCCTCCTCTCACTCCTCCCTTTCCCTTCACGCTCTCTTCCTACTCTCCTTCTCCTTCTCCTCCTCCTCGTGCTCCTCGTCCTCCTCGTCCTCTTCGTCCTCCTCGTCCTCCTTGTCCTCCTCGTCCTTCTCGTCATCCTCGTCTTCCTTGCCCTCCTCGCCCTCCTCTTCCTCTTCGTCCTCCTCGTCCTCCTCGTCCTCCTCGCCCTCCTCGTCCTCCTCGTCCTTCTCGTCCTCCTCGTCCTTCTCGTCCTCCTAGTCCTCCTTGTCCTCCTCTTCTTCCTCCTTCTCCTCCTCCTCTTCCTCTCACTACCCTCATTCTCCTCACTCCTCTCGTTCCCTCACATCTCTCTTCCTCCCATGCTGCTGCTCCTCCTCCTCCTCTTCCTCCTTCTCCTCCTCCTCCTCCTCCTCACTCCTCTCCGCCATCCCATCTCCCGCAATCAAAACTTGGTGCATAACTTGCGTGGCCCACTTGAGTTCTGAAGGGCAACTATGTATAGCAACAACAACAACAGCCGCAACAACGACAACATCAACGATAACATCATCATCATCATCATTATCATCATCATCATCAGCAGCAGCAACAACAACAGACAACAACAACGGTTGCAACAAGAACAAAACCAACAATAACATTATATCATCATTAGCAGCAATAACAAACATTATCCTCGTCACCAAAAACTACAGCAACAACAACAACAACAATGACAACAACAACAACATCATCATCATTAGTAACAACAACAACAACAACAACAACAACAACAACAACAACAACAACAACAACAACAACAACAACAACAACAACAACAACAACAACAACAACAACAACAACAACAGGAACACCAATAACTACAATTACGTCATCATCATTAAGCGCAATAACAAAACAAAGAAACAGAAGTAATTTTGAAACAAGATGTGATAATAATAGCAAAGGTTTCAGTGATAGAAAATCACTATAAGCTCAATATTATGTCACCGTCGTTGTTATCGTTGTTGTCATTGTTGTTATTTTTGTGCTCATTTTTCTTGTCGCAGTCATCATCATTATTGTTGTATTTATCCGTTATCTCCTCTTCCTTCTCCTCTTTCTCCTTCTTTTCTCTCCCTCCTCCTTTTCCTTTTCCTCCTTCTTCTCTTCCTCCTCCTTTTCTTCCTCTTCCTCCTCCTTTTGTCCTCCTCTTCCTATTCCTTCTCTATTTCTCCTCCCTTCTCTTCCACCTTCTATTCCTTTTCTGTTCCTTCTTCTCTCTCTTCCGCCTCTTCCTCTTCCTCTTCCTCTTCCTTTTTCTCTTTTTACTCCTCCATCCTTCTTTCTCTTCCTCCTCTCCTTCCCCTTTTGCACGTAAATATCAACCTATCATATACTGGCTTGCTATGGCCCAGAAGATCACCTAGATTGACCTTACACTCTTATTACAATTAGATTAACATTTTGGCTGCATTTTTTGACATGTGCATTCATTCTAGCATCCGTCAGGCGATTTTATTCCAACGAGGAAAGCCTTCATTGACGGCAAAAGTTTTCAACACACATCGAGCTTCTCTGCAATGTTGGGTCCATGTATAGGGGACTGTACTTATGTCCAAGTACCTGGATATTTTGAAGTACAAGTCCGAGCACATGTCACTGTATTTAAGTACAAGTACTTTATGTGATAGAAAAAAAAACCTGTCACAGATATGTAAAGCTCATTAATGAGTACACTGTTATAAAGTGGGATTTGGTATAGAAAAGTAAATAGAAATTCTACCTTTATTTCGCGCACAGCTGTTTTTATCGCAAAATTGATCAGTTGTTTTAAGAAACGATTAGATAACTTTATGGATGGGGATGACAGGTGGTGATGGATATGGAGCTGCCTAGTGTAGGCCTTATGGTTTCTTGCAGTCTCCTTTATTCTTATGTTCTTATGTTAATTGCAAAACAAGAATATATATTTTATGAATAACTTGAATAAGTTATATTCTCTATGCTGCATATGCAGAAGACTATTTATATATCTCCGATATCTGTGATAAAACTAAAGTTGAGGCAGAATGTAAGGGTAAACATCACAGAATTAAAACTTGTCCCTTGCTCTATATTAGTAATATGATTTTCTAACTAAAAATAAAAGATAAGTACAGGCGATTTTAATGAACATAGATTTGTTTTTCATGCGACCCACTGTGCAACTTTTTGTTCAAATTTCCTAATGAGATTTCTTGTAGTACAAAAAGTAACCATGGAATTACTTCATAAAAATAGATAGAATAAATTGTGGCATATGGATTCAAAATAAGATATAATAATTTTAGTTCATTTTTTGCTCCTAAATGAGCTAAAGAAAATAAACCATACACGTCATTGCACTTTATGAACACTTTCGAAGGTTTTATTAGTAAGGCGACATCTGTCAGGATTAAAAACTTTACCAGCAATACTGACAAGCCTTTTAACGGAAGCAGAAGATGCAGGTAGAGCCAAATATTTCTTAACCATCTTAGATAATCCAGGCAGAGTATCTTTGTGAAGGAGTGGGGATTGGAGTATAACAAGAATAAACGTGTCCACGCTTGTTGAGTCATGAAGGTGCTGTATTGACCGTGTTTACTGTAGCATCTTACCAATTGAAAAAATGCTACATAATTATGCTCTTTTATCCTACATGACACTAAAATGTCATTAAACTCAATATACATATTTACCCAATAGTATCATAACAAAGTTCACTGGAATCTATATACAGTATATAATTTTTTATTGAATACAATGCACTTGTTTGTACTTGAATGTACTTGGCATTGTTTTAAGTACTTTGGGTCTAAGCACAAGTACCAGTAAAATATTGACTTTTTAAACTCGAAGTACAAGTACAAGTACATGAAAATCTGGACTTAAGTCCAAGTCTAAGCACAAGTACATATACTTCGACCCAACTCTGTTTTTTTGTAGATAAAAATCGCCTGGCGTCAACCAGAATGAAGTCATGAAAGTTCTGTCAGGAGTGAAAGAGTTTAACACTCTTGGGTATTATTGTGTCAGCTTGGAGTTGCGGCGGTGACAGGAGGGAGGAGGAGGAGGAGGAGGAGGAGGAGGAGGAGGAGGAGGAGGAGGAGGAGGAGGAGGAGGAGGAGGAGGAGGAGGAGGAGGAGGAGGAGGAGGAGGAGGAGGAGGAGGAGGAGGAGGAGGAGGAGGAGGAGGAAGGAGGAGGAGGAGGAGGAGGAGGAGGAGGAGGAGGAGGAGGAGAGGAGGAGGAGGAGGAGGAGGAGGAGGAGGAGGAGGAGGAGGAGGAGGAGGAGGAGGAGGAGGAGGAGGAGGAGGAGGAGGAGGACGACGACGACGACGACGACGACGACGACGACGACGACGACGACGACGACGACGACGACGACGACGACGACGACGACGACGACGACGACGACGACGACGACGACGACGACGACGACGACGACGACGACGACGACGACGACGACGACGACGACGACGACGACGAGGAGGAGGACGAGGAGGAAGAGATGATCGAGGAGGAAGAAAGGTAAGAGGAGGAGAAGAAGGAGGAGGAAGGGCGAGAGGAGGAGAAGGAGGAATAGGGGGAGGAGCAGGAGCTGAAGGAGCGGGAAGAGGAGGAGGATGAGGATGAGGAGGAGGAGGAGGAGGAGCGGTCGAAATTAAGAATTAAATGGAGTCAGGGTCGCCCAGAACCACCAGATGAAAAAATCGGCTGATGACAACAAGAGCAAAGATCTGGTCCATGCTACGTCCAGAAAACAAGGAAATTTATCTTTCATTGTTGTTCACAGAAATAGTTACAATTACTAGAAGGAAACTCCAGTATACAGAACTATATTGAATACTCATCAAATAAAGCCATATTTGTATAGTTTGAGTATACCCTGGGTCATATTGAAATGTCCGAAATAGCACGTTGCCGTGATTAGCTCAACCCTACTGTGCCTCACTGTTTCTTCAAGTCCATTAAATCAACGGGAAACATTGAGAGCGGCGTAGTTCTTTTTTTTTTTTTTTTTTTTGCTTGGAGGAGGCTGGGATGAGTTGTAGAGGGGTGGTAGTCGGGTTAATGAAGGCTTAGAAGTGGCTGTAAAAGAATTTTGACTTGGGTGGGAAAGGCATTTTGGAGGCTGAGGAAGGCCGGGCATCTATCAGTTTTTTGTATGTAACAATGACTTTCTCCTCCTTATAAGAGGGTAGCTGAGTCAACCAACACCCATACCATAAGGTTCCCTAACCTAGCCCTCCCATCTCAGTACTTCAAGGGTGAAGGGTCACCCCTGCCCGACTAGGCTGCCTAGGGCAAATCCAGTGCAGCGAGGCATAGCCTAGGTTACAGTTGGGTTCGACAGCCGAAGCTGGTTTACCCCCACCGCTTCACCATAATGTTACGGTGCCGTCTTCACAGCAAGGCAGGACTCGTAGTAACGTGTTTAAGTTGGACAAATTTAATTTTAAAAAGGAAAGACAAGAATTAGTTTACTAATAAAGTAGTTAACGAATGGAATAGACTTAAGGGCCATTTACACGGTCGAACAGTTTGACAAACCCGGTTTGTCAGGCAAGTGTTTGAAGTGATGTTTGACCGTGTGAATGGGGTATTTGGTCGTCAAACACGTTTGTCGAACGTGTTTGACAACCAAATACCCTATTCACACGGTCAAACATCACTTCAAACACTTGTTTGACAAACCGGGTTTGTCAAACCGTTTGACCGTCTAAATGCCTCTTTAGTAACCATGTAGTGAGCGCTGAAGCTATTTGTTGAATTAAAAGAAAATTAGATAACTTTATTGATCGGGATGATAGGTAGTAAGGGATATGGAACTACGTAATGTGAGCCTTATGGTCTCTGTGTTACATTTTATTCTGGTTAATTGGGGACGATTTTATTCAGTTTAGAGGGGGAATTTAGAACCAGATTGGGGTCTCGATTTGTTGTGATACTAGTTTTGTTCAGAATTTATCTCATATAATGAAATAGTTTGAAAATAGAAAGACATCTGTTGAGGTCACTCGGACACCAGTGATGAGAAAGTTAATATTATTAACCGTAAAGGTCTGTTCACTGCATTTCACGATTTTGCTACTTTATTCTACCTGCCGCCAGGGGATTTTATTCAGCTGAAGGGAAACCCTCCCTCCCCTTTCACAACGGAAAGGTTAAAGAAAAATTTCGAATTTATTTCGATTATCAAATTATTTTGCTGTGGTTTAGGATTTTAGTCGCGTGTTAACATAAGAATGAAGGCGACTGCAAGAGACCATAAGGCCTACACTAGGCAGCTCCGTGTTGCGCCAGTCACCAAGCGTGGAGGAAAGAAGCAAAGCCAAAAAGGGGGCTGAGGGGGGCTTTAAAGCCGCTCTGCAGAGTTAAAAGCCACCACTGTGTTCGCTTAGCCTTCATTGCCGTTTCACCATGGTTGGACTCTTTTACCCAACACCCTCACCTTCCTTCCCGCCATCCCCCCCTCCTTCACTCACTCACTCACTCGCTTGCTCACTCACTCACTCACTCACTCACTCACTCACTCACTCACTCACTCACTCACTCACTCACTCACTCACTCACTCACTCACTCACTCACTCACTCAATCATTCCCTCCTTCGCTCACTCACTCACTCACTCAATCATTCCCTCCTTCGCTCACTCACTCACTCACTCACTCACTCACTCACTCACTCACTCACTCACTCACTCATTCCCTCCTTCGCTCACTCACTCACTCACTCACTCACTCACTCGTTCTCTCACTCACTCACTCACTCGCTTGCTCACTCACTCACTCATTCCCTCCTCACTCATTCACTCTTTCTTTCCTTCCCTATGTCTCTCCGCAATAGAAACATTTTATTCTTTTTGAATCGTTTGACTGACTTTTCTGTTTATGTAATGGTTTATATATCTATATACATTTTATTACCACATTTACTTTATTCCCTTGCTAGTTATGTCTACTTCTCTGTTATCTTGTTGATTTATTTCCTATTCTTTTACATGCTCATATGTTCACTCATCTATAATGTATCAATCTATTTACATATCTGTCACTTATTCATCAACACATATATTTATGTACATATACATTCAGTGAGTTATATCTATGAAATATATTTTTCTAATATATTCACTCTTATTTTCCATTTCTCTTTTGTTTTATATTCATTTATCACGATACATAACTTTACTTACTTCCTTATTTATCTTTTAATCTATTTATTGGATCCCCTGTTCATCTATCCCCTTGTTTTCTCTGGACTGTTTGCTTACATCACAGTCCCTTTTGTCTTTCCTCCCGATAAGCCTGATTTGCATACGTATGCGTGGGTGCGTGTGTGTGTGTGTGTGTGTGTGTGGCGGGTTAGCGCCCTGGACAGCGACGCCCATCCTGCTCCTGTGAAGTTTTAATTGGGCAGAGTGTCCCATTGGTGTCCTGATTCGACACTAGGCGCCAGTTGATTAGATGCTCTCTCTCTCTCTCTTTCTCTCTCTCTTTCGCTCTCTCTCTCTCTCTCTCTCTCTCTCTCTCAGAGTCTTGCGCGCGCGCGCACGCAACGCTAGCATAGCAGCTAATCTAGGGAATGCCTCATTTGTACTTTGTTGTTATTAGATGACTGAAGTACTTTGATTCTTGTCGGTCAATTTCGTCTTTTCTATGCTTTGTTCCAGGAAGGAAGGAAAAGACTACCTTCCTCTTCCTCCTCTTCCTCCTTTTCTTTCTCAGCCTCCTCATCTTCGCACTCCTCTTTCTCCTCCTACTTCTCTTTTTTTTTTCTTCGTGGTCTTCCTCATCTTCCTGATCATCCTCTATAGTTTCTGTGTAGCGGGGGCAAGGAGAGAGAGAGAGAGAGAGAGAGAGAGAGAGAGAGAGAGAGAGAGAGAGAGAGAGAGAAAGAGAAGGAGAAGGAGAAGGAGAAGGAGAAGGAGAAGGAGAAGGAGAAGGAGGAGAAGGAGAAGGAGAAGGAGAAGGAGAAGGAGAAGGAGAAGGAGAGAGAGGAAGAGGGAGAGGGGAGAAGAAGGGGAGGAAGATAGGGAGGAAGAGGAAGGGAGAGGTGGGAGAAAGGAGGAAGAAGAGAGTGAGGGAGTGAGTGAGGCAGGGTTGCATTTCACCGTATTGGTGTGAGTTCAGTGAATATTGCGATTCCGATTAGTATGAATTCCCATTCCAGGCCGACCCATCGGGAACCGGCCGAAAGGGTTACGAATTGGGAATAGAGCAGCGCGGAGCCGAGTTTTCGACGAGATGGGGGGTGGGGGGGGCGAGAGAGAGAGTCGGAAAGGGGGAGGGGGGTAATGGTTTCGTTCGGATTTTGAAATCATCTCAAGCTAAACAGAACAAAATGTCTATAGTGGACTTTAGATCTGAACGTTAAGCGATCCCTACGCGATCAATATTATTGCGCAATATTCTGTATTGTACAATATTATTGACGGTGTAGGGATGATATTGAAGAGGCACATGTGTTTGGCCTGTACATTTGATGTCTTCAATATATTGTGTCATTCTTCAATACCATCCCTACACCGTCAATAATATTGTACAATACAGAATATTGTGCAATAATGTTGATCGTATAGAGCCCGTTTGTTTGCCGTCGAGATGATTTTTGTTTTCATCTCCGTGGGACGTACTCGGTAACGGAAGGATTAAAGCTCATCTCAGTTAACCTCCTCATTACCAGGTGTCATTTTCTATTTTGAAATGATACCTGTTTTATCTGTATTCATTTCCGTGGCCCCCCCACCTTTGTGACGTCACTAACATGACGATGACGTAACGAAGTATTACTCCGCCTTTGAAGACGTCAGCGTGGGAGAGGAAGGACGCGGAGTGTATATTGTAATCGGATTTTAGTCCAAACAGTCGTTCTAACCATCCAGGGAGTGCAGGCGGGTTTCTTCACAGTCTGTTTGTTATGGAAATGTATGTAAATGCAAGTAAGCGTATTTTAGATGACACTAGATAGGGGTGGGGGTGTAAGTTTTTTTTTGGGGGGGAGGAGAGGAAATTGAGTGCATATATTTACTTGGATTAGGAGAGGTGGGGGGGGGTCGGGGAATGGGGATGGCGGGAGGAGGTGGGGGAGAGTTAGGAGAAGGGGAAGAGGAGGTAGGGGTTTAGGACCTCTAGGTTCTCTTCTCTATACTAGGCCATTCTAGGTCACCCCGTTTGTTTTTGTACCGTGTGAGTAGTTTCTGTGAGGTAGACTCTCGCTTCCCTCACTCATTCACCTCATCCTCGGTACCTGAAAGGGTTTCAGACAAAGGCTAAAGGGCCAACCAAAGCCTTGTACAGGTGACACACTAGATTGGGAGGGATTCCAGCTCGGGATCCTGAGGACAGGGTCAAAGAGGACGCTGATTGCAGGAAGGGAATGAGTCTACTTTTATAGAGGGACATGTTAGGAGAAGGAGGAGACGAGGAAGAGGAGGAAGAGGAGAAGGAAGAGGAACAGTAAAACGAGGAGGAAAAGGGGACGGGAAAAAGGAAAGTGGAAAGAGAAAGAGGAGGAGGAGGAGGAAGAGAAGGAGGAGGAGGCGGCAGAAGAGGAGGAGGGGGAGAATGGGGGAGAACGCTGTCACAAAGGCGGGGTCTCTCTTCGCCCTGTCGCGTCGCGTTGACCCTCCCGTTCATTTTGGAAGGAGAGGAGGTGACAGAGGTAGTGGTGGGGGGAACAAAGTGTTTTGGCCTCTCCCCCAGCATAAGTTGAAGGAGGAGGAGGAGGAGGAGAAAGAGACGGAGGAAAAGGTTGTTATCATGGAGAGGAGGAAGGTATGCATTTTGGGTAAACGGCCATTACGAGCGCGAGTGTGGAGCGAAGAAAGAGTGCTCCAACTCTCTTCGCTGCACTGCCACCCAACGCCCCAACGCTCTTTGCTGCATCACCATCCAACGCTCCATCGCTCCAACGTTCTTCGTTGCATTGCCAACCAACGCTCCTTACCCAACATCTACTAAGAGGCAAGGCTCCAACGCTCCTTGTCCCGCATCTAGCTTCGCAAGATCTTCATCTTCCTATCTCTCTCTTATTTTCTCATTATGTGTGTGTGCATGTGATACATATCTATCTTTTTTTTAACTCACCAGCCAATACATTGTATTCCTCCCCCTGTTTCCAGCAGCACATCTTACCACCGATTCGTCCCACTGCATCATCATGTAAGACTCCGACATCATCTTGGGTAAGTAGATATCTTTCCATTCTCATTATCACCTAGGAGGCATACGGTCTCTGTGTATTTTTTATTATCAGTTAGTCCATGAATGTGTCCAAACACCTCTCTGACTCGACATACCGTCCTTATACACACAGCCACTGTACGCTCACTTACAATATACCAAACATGTCCCCTCCTTCTAATAACTCTTCAGAAAATTCACCCGCTACTCAAAGCACCATGACAACACAAAATATTATCACTGTAGTCAAGGATGAGACCACATTACCTCTCTTTAACGGCAAGAACATTCTTGTACACAATTTCCCCTCTGAGGTCGAATCAGATATAATACGAAGAAATATTACAGACAACAAAGGCAAAATAAGCATCTTAAGATCCAGAATAGATAAGAATAACACAGCTGGTGACGTCACTTAGTCTGACTTATTTGAGAAAACCACAAACTATCATGAATTAGTAGAGCACTTTAGAAATTCTTTTACTTCATTTGAGCAACTTGGATCTCTTTCCCACCTATAGTCTTACAATCATGGTTCACCACACCAAAGAGAAAAGTATCAAAATTGCTTCAACATTTAAAAGTGAACTCAGAGAAAGCCTCAAAACTCAGACTGGGTCTCAGAAGACAATTTTTCATAACACGTAGTCTCTTTTATGGCATACTTTTGACTACTCTCCCAATTACACCCAGACACACTCGAGAAAGCTATCACTATTTCATTCACACCAGGTATCACACGAGGCGAATTCTCCAGGAAATTCTCTGACACGGACAAAGTTATCACCCAGATCCAGAGCCAGTCAGTATCCATTGCACCCACCCACACGATAGCCCAAGTCACACGGTCCCCCTCACATAGTACGAGATCAAGATATAAATATCGCACTCGACATCGCTCACGCCAACATTCTCCTTCAAGAACACCTGGTTTGTACACACTACCACAAACCAGGACACCTCGTAAATACGTGTTACCTCAGAAACCCTTCACAACCAAACCGATACTGCGATTATCACAGTACATGTTTTCACGCCAGTGATCGTTGCCGTGTGCTGTTAGCACGGAGGCAACACAGACCAGAATCTCCAGATCACTCTTCTGCAAGGCATTCACGTAACATATCTGAAGGCATTAAAGTGACACATCTCCTGCATGGCATTAACGTAACATCTCCTTTATGACTACAGAATACCAAGACTCATCAACTCTACCTGTATTTACCCTGGATATCCTAGACATGTATTCCCATTCCTTAACATTCAATGCTACGTTTAGCAATACAAAAGTGGTAATCTTTCTCGACACGGGTTCCTCAGTTAACATAATGTCAACACACAGTTTCCATAAATTCCGCACTACAACAAAACGTGTCACCATTTTGGAACTCCTCGACGTCAACCTTTGCAATGTAGACGGTGTACCATTCCCTATCATTGGTAAATTCTTCCTAGACATTAGCTTTAAAGATGAGCGCCCATCCATTTCAGTTACCACCTACTTATACATAGCGAAAACCAATGCCTCTTTGTCTGTGTCGACCACTTTTCACGATTCTGTATTCCCCCCCCCCCCACTTACTGGACAAGACAGCGCAACACGTAGCAAAGACCCTTATTGACAAACTCATATGCCCCTTTGCTACATCCAAAACTCTGATGTCTGACAACGGGACTGAATTCAACAATGAGAGTATTTAGCACATTTGTAATTACTTAAAAAATGCAACAATACTGCCTATCACCCTAGCTCAAATGGCTTAGTTAAACCCCAGAATATAAAAATTCTCAATGTTCTTCAACACCTTGCTTCTGATCTTCACCCTTCTTGGGATGAACATGTCCCCATGATTCAAGCCTGCATAAATAGTTCCATTAACAGGTCAATATCGGAATCACCTTATTTTGTCTTCTTTGGCTCGGAAAAAAATATTTCCATATAAGCTTCTGTATTCAGAATTACCTCCTATTTACAATTTCAATAATTATGTCAAGGTCAAAGTAACAAATTTCAATAATATTTTCAGAAGAATTCATAATACTCTTCATCTAAGGACGAAATGGTCTATTTGCATAACAAATCAGCCAGAGCTTGTACCTTTGAAATTGGAGACATTGTTTACACCTCCACCTCCACCTCGAAGCTTTCCCCTAAATTCTCTGGACCCTATCGTATCATTGGACATGAGTCAAAGAACAAAGTCAAAGCACTAGTTTGCACGATCTTACGGAGACCGTCTTGCACGAAGATAATATCAAAAGAATCCCCGTGGTCTCGACA
>NC_134782.1:52026000-52033500 GCF_046742065.1 Oratosquilla oratoria
ACAGTGCCATTGGGTTGAGAGTGCCAGTGAGATCAAAGTGTCAGTGGGCTCACAGTGTCAATATGCCTTTAGTGCCAACATACAGTGCCAACATACAGTGCCA
Organism: Oratosquilla oratoria; assembly: GCF_046742065.1. NCBI lineage: Eukaryota > Metazoa > Arthropoda > Malacostraca > Stomatopoda > Squillidae > Oratosquilla > Oratosquilla oratoria. Next base: position 52,026,104 of record NC_134782.1, read on the forward strand.
AAAAAAATTTCAGTACCAATGGGCTCTCAGGGCTTAGTATCAATGAGGTTACAGTACCATTGGGTTGAGAGTGCCAGTGAGCTCAAAGTGTCAGTGGGTTCACAGTGTCAATATGCCTTTAGTGCCAACATACAGTGCAATCATACAGTGCCAAAAGGATTTTCAGTACCAATGGGCTCTCAGGGCTTAGTATCAATGGGGTTACAGTGCCATTGGGTTGAGAGTGCCAGTGAGCTCAAAGTGTCAGTGGGCTCACAGTGTCAATATGCTTATAGTGCCAACATACAGTGCCAACATACAGTGCCAAAAGGTTTTTCAGTACCAATAGGCTCTCAGGGCTTAGTATCAATGGGGTTACAGTGCCATTGGGTTGAGAGTGCCAATGAGCTCAAAGTGTCAGTGGGTTCACAGTGTCAATATGCCTTTAGTGCCAACATACTTACAGTGCCAACATACAGTGCCAAAGGGTTTTCAGTACCAATGGGCTCTCAGGGCTTAGTATCAATGGGGTTACAGTGCCATTGGGTTGAGAGTGCGAGTGAGCTCAAAGTGTCAGTGGGCTCACAGTGTCAATATGCTTATAGTGCCAACATACAGTGCCAACATACAGTGCCAAAAGTTTTTTCAGTACCAATGGGCTCTCAGGGCTTAGTATCAATGGGGTTACAGTGCCATTGGGTTGCGAGTGCCAGTGAGCTCAAAGTGTCAGTGGGTTCACAGTGTCAATATGCCTTTAGTGCCAACATACTTACAGTGCAAACATACAGTGCCAAAAGGTTTTTCAGTACCAATAGGCTCTCAGGGCTTAGTATCAATGGGGTTACAGTGCCATTGGGTTGAGAGTGCCAGTGAGCTCAGTAATGCCCCTGGAACCTATGTCTATGGTCCTCTCCTTTCCCTGTTCCTTTCACACGGGATGGAATTCTTTCTGGCTGTCCCGTTCCAGGCATTCCCCCACTGGAATGACCGGAACCCGATACATGCAACTCGTTTATTTGGTTCCAGGAGTCTTCTTTGACCTGTGATGTTTGATGGACTTCATCTAATTAAGGGCCCGCGTTCACACCCTCACGGCCCCTACCGTCCTCTCTTTCTCCTCCTCTTCCTCTTTCTCCTCTCTCCTCTCCTTTCAATTGTGTGCCTTCCCTTGCTCCCTCACTCCACCCTCTCTCTCTCTCTCTCTCTCTCTCTCTCTCTCTCTCTCTCTCTCTCTCTCTCTCTCTCTCTCTCTCTCTCTCTCTCTCTCTCTCTCTCTCTCTCTCTCTCTTTCTCTCTCTCTTTCTCCCTCCCCACCCTCTCTCTCTCTCTCTCTCTCTCTCTCTCTCTCTCTCTCTCTCTCTCTCTCTCTCTCTCTCTCTCTCTCTCTCTCTCTCTCTCTCTCTCTCTCTCTCTCTCTCTCTCTCCAGAAAATAGGAATATTAACGAAACTATAAAAGCGTAAACTAATTAAACCAACATGTAAGATATAAGATAACGCACAACAGCGGTGTGAGATTGTCCACAAGCATGTAAGCTCTAGTAGACTGTAGTCCATAAGAACGACAACTCTCTCTCGCTCAAGTGTGTGTGTGTGTGTGTGTGTGTGCGTGTGTGTGTGTGTATGTGTGTGTTACTCTGTGCCAACGGGAGTTGAAGTAACGACTCGTAGCACAGCGATGCTCACATTATTTCAGCCCTGGGCGGGATTCGAACCCGGACCGCCGTAGTGACGGCCGTGAACGCTACCACTGCAGCGAAGCGATACTGATGTATTCGTGTGTGTGTGTGTGTGTTACTCTGTGCCCACGAGAGTTGGAGTAACGACTTGCAGCGCAGCGATACTGAAATTATTTCAGCCCTGGGCGGGATTCGAACCCGGACCGCCGTAGCGGCGGCCGTGAACGCTACCACTGCGCCATCTAGTCCGTGTGTGTGTGTGTATATACATGTGTATGTTTGTATGTGTGTGGGTGCGTGGGTGTGTGTGTGTGTGTGTGTGTGTGTGTGTATTCACCTCGGATCTGCTGCAGTCTCTGTCGAGACAGCCAAACACCACCCTACGGCAGTGAGCACAGAGCTCATTATTTGTCGATCTCTGGGTAGGTCTGAGACCACTCACACACCACACACCGGGACAGCAAGGTCACAACTCCTTGACTAACGTCCCGTACCTACTCACTGCTAGGTGAACAGGGGTTACACGTGAAAGGAGACAAACCCAACTTATCTCCGCCCGGCCGGGGAATCGAACCCCGGTTCTCTGGCTTGTGAGGCCAGTGCTTTACCAATCCGCCACCGAGCCGTGTGTGTGTGTGTGTGTGTGTGTGTGTGTGTGTGTGTGTGTGTGTGTGTGTGTGTGTGTGTGTGTGTGTGTGTATGTGTGTGTGTGTGTGTGTGTGTGTGTGTGTGTGTGTGTGTGGACGAATAATGCCGGAGTAGTTATGCATGCATGCATGCATGACTGTTTTGTTTTTTGCCCTTTGCATACAATCCCGCGTGCATGATCCGTGCTTGGCTCTGTGCGTGAGCATATCTGTGCATGTTGGTAATGTCAACTTAAGTATTATGTTCAAAGATGCTTAACGCCCTAATGAACACTTATCTTTTTAATTCATGCGTGTTTGTAGATGATTTTGTTCAAATGTGTGTAAATCACGTATAAAATCCACTGATGGAAGGCAGAGTCTGATAGTAATAATATGATAGTAACAAATCACATGTGTTGATAGATAAATAAGCAAATGGTAAATAGATAAAGAAATAAAAAATAAACAAATTAATCAATACATGAGTGTCTAGATAAGTGAATACGTGATTAGGTAGATAAATAAGTAGATATACAATTAAATAGATAAATAAACAAAAAAATATATATAAGTGAATAATAATGATACAATAAATAAATAGGATATTGTATATCGTAAACATAATGAACGCGATATAATCGAATATAAAATAGTAAAATATGATAAGTGTAATGAATGAATAATAATAGATAAAGACCTTTTAAGCGGATGCTATGGATTGTTGTTACATATTCAGTTGAGAACTATTGTGACTGAATGGAATAGCCTGGAGGCATTTTGGCTCTAATAGGGGTCCTCCTTTTACAACTTTTTTCCTATTTGCAAGTTGATAAACAGACAAACAAATAGACAAATATATGAATAAATGAACAAATAGATCAATATGCAGAAAGGCAAATGAATAAATAGAAAATAAAGAAATAAATAAGAGGAATGTATATATATATATATATATATATATATATATATATATACATATATACATACATATATATATATATATAATTAGATAAACAAAAATAAATAAGTTGATAAATGAAATACTTGTACGTAGATAAATAGGTAAATAATTGAATAAGTAAATAAATAAGTGAATTAACAAGAGAATAAATAGAAATAGATAATTAAATGATAAATAAATTGATAATAGATAAACAAATAAATAAACAGGTAATTGAATTAAAAGATAAACGAATATGTTCTAAATTAATTTCTAATTAAATGAATATAAAAGGATGTAGCACAAATGACATAAATCGAAAAATGAATTAACAAATGAGTAAGTACACAAAGAAATGAAAATATGAATAAATAAATTAATCAATACATGAATGTCTAGATAAGCGAATAAGATATTCGGTAGTTTAGATAGATAATTAGATGGATAAATAAAAGAATACGTAAATAAATGAATAGATAAATGAGCAAATATATAAATAAATGAATGAATAAATAATTAAATTAATGAATAGATAATTAATTAATGAATAAATAATTGAATAAACAAATAGATAAATGAACACATATAAATAAATAAATAAATGAATAAGTAAATAATCAAATTAATGAATAAATAATTAAATAAACAGATAAATAAGCACAAATAAATAAATAAATGAATAAGTGAATAAAAACAAACAAACGAGTAGATAAATTAATAAAAAACAAAACAAATGAATGTCAATTAATAAAACAAATGTGTCAACCAGTAGAAATGAATAAGTAGAAAGTGAAGCTAAGTCTATCTCTATTTCCATTTGCCAGAATGCATATAAAGTAAAAATCGTTCACATGACGAGAAAAGGGGAAAAATACATTTCCAGTGTTGGCACTCTCGCTAAAATGATAGTTTGATGAATATTTTGGTTTTCTGTGTTTGAAAAGGTTTTCACGGTTCTTTGTTGCCTGCCTGTCTGTCTGTCTGTGTTTGTTTGTCTGCCTGTTTGTCTGTCTGTTTGTCTGTATGTCTGTTTGTCTGTCTGCTTGTTTTTCTATTTGTCTGTTTGTTTGGCTGTTTGTCTGTCTGTCTGTCTGTCTGCTTGTTTTTCTGTTTGTTTGTTTGTCTGTTTATCTCTCTGTTTAAATGCCTGTCTCTGTCTGTCTGTCTGTCTGTCTGTCGGAACGGGCCCAGCCGTAGCATCGTCTTCGTCTGTGGACGGTAAAAGACTCTAAATACGAAAGTTCTTATAATTTAAATAAAATCAACTACCTTCTAGATATATAGATTTTTATAATATATTTCCTAGTCTCCAGTAAGACTTTTTTTGAGTTTTGGAGTTATTCAACATTGCTAGATTATACTTTTTGAATCAACATTATCCACAAACCATGATGAGTCCAAGTTTCTCTCTCCTTCGTCAAATTTTGGTGGTGCGAGCGAGGCTATATACTCTGCAAGGCTTGCGAAGAAGAAGAAAGTTCGAAAAAGTATTTTGGAGATATGGTTGCTTTGCCCAGCCGTCCAGATTATCCAAGACGCCTTAATTAAGATATTTCTTAACCCTTTAACATATTTTTTCATGCTGAATAAAATCTTCTGACGACAGATAGGAAAAAATAGGAGCTGTCGTTAGTTGCATATTTGCCAAAAGTCGCTAGATGGTCTGTTATTTGTAGTTCATAGACTTGGCTATGGAATACTTAGGAAAATTTGCGTACAATAGATATTCATAGAAAATAGTGAAATAATTCAATCTATGTATATTCCGTATTAGGTTGATTCTAGAGGCTCGAGGTATTTAGAAAAATAATGGTTGATATGAAAAGCACAGGGGAATTTATGATTATATATCAATAGTGAAGACACACTAACCATTGAAAGTAATTTTTTGTTACGTGCCTATGAAATATGCGTAATGTATATTTTGATTTTATTATCTGTAGTCAATGACTGTTGTAGACAGGCTCTACAGGCTTGTATTTTGGAAATTACTGTAATTATTCAAAGCTCTAAATGAATTTCTGGTCAATAGAAAAAATATTCACAAATGTCTTACAGCACACTTAGTGGAATAGGTTTCTCGTCGCATTTTGCAAATAAGCTGACAGTTCACAACAACAACAAAAGTTCCAAAAGTGAGCTTAGTTTTTGCAACTTATTAGAAAAAAAAATCGGGGACCAAAAATCATATATAACAGTGTTTGCTGAGAGAGAGAGAGAGAGAGAGAGAGAGAGAGAGAGAGAGAGAGAGAGAGAGAGAGAGAGAGAGAGAGAGAGAGAGAGATAGAGAGAGAGAGAGAGAGAGAGAGAGAGAGAGAGAGAGAGAGAGATAGAGAGAGAGAAAGAGAGAGAGCTAGATAGATAGATAGAGAGAGATAGAGATAGATAGATAGATAAATAGATAGATAGAGAGAGAAAAAAGAGAGACATAGAGAGAGATAGAGATAGATAGATGGATAGATAAATAGATAAATAGATAGGTAGAGAGAGAGAGACGACTAAATTTCCATTAGGTCTTGAGTGCAATACAGACACAAAAACTGTCATACATATAAAGGAGGTAGAAGTAGACCTGTTAATAGGCGTGCAAATTGAATTTAATCTATATATTTTGAGCCACCACTTAAATATATATACCGATCATGACAAGTGGCGGGTATACACAGGACCAAGGGGCTTGTTTCGATTCTTTCACTCGGACGCTTCCTTTTGCACCTCTTGAGTTGGGGAATGTGTCTCATTCGACATGTGGCAATTTATCCTCTATGAATCCCACTTGGTCCCTCTTCCCTAGCCACTCCCACCCCCACACTCTCCGCCTCCCTCCCCTCCAGTTTCACTCCTCTATTCTCCTCCTCATCTCTCCCTATATTCCTCCTTTTACCTCCTTCTAATACCTCATCGTTATCAACATCACCCCTACCTCCTTCCTCTTCTTCCCTTACTACCTTCTTTTCCTTTCCACCGCTGTTGCCTCTCTCTCTCTCTCTCTCTCTCTCTCTCTCTCTCTCTCTCTCTCTCTCTCTCTCTCTCTCTCTCTCTCTCTCTCTCTCTCTCTCTCTCTCTCTCTCTCTCTCTCTCTCTCTCTCTCTCTCTCTCTCTCTCTCTCTCTCTCTCTCTCTCTCTCCTTCTCTTCCTCCTGATCTCTTCCCATCTTCTTCCTTTCCTCTCACCTCTTCTTCCCGTCCTCTTTTACAATTCTCCCCGTTTTCTTCTTCCTCCCCATTATTCTCGTCCTCCCTGTGTCACCCTCCCAGACATCCAATCCCCAACATCACCACCATCCCATTCATTACTCTCTTCCTCACTCCCCTTCCCCTCCTCATCTCTTCTCTTTCATTTACGTCTCTCTTCCTGTCCACCTCCTTCTTCTCCCTAGGTTCCTCTCACTTTTTACTTCCTTCTCATTTACCCTCCTCTTCTCTATCTCCTTCTTTCTTTTCAGCTCAATCTCCTCTTTACTACCCTCTCGTTTCCCTTTCCCTTCCCTACTTACCAACCATTTAGCTCCCTCCCTCTCACCTTCCCTACCTCCTTACCTCCATACTTCCCTACTACCCTACCTCCCTACCTCCCTAACACACACCCTCGGTTCAGTTAAGGGTTTCAGAACAGAGTTGGTGTTCAAGGGTGGGGATTACTTTCAACGAGGTTTGTTGCTGAAACGACAATATACATATATATATTTTTTCTATTTACTATTAGTTCTCGCAAACGCTTGTTGTGCAACTACAGAGGGATGTTGCAGTGTTGCAATGTTGCAGGCTTGTTTGTTTCTTTATTTGTTTTCTCGCGGGGCTGTTTGTTTTGGATGCAATTTTTGTGTCTGGCGGTGTGCTGTCGTGGACACTATGTACCGTATATCTGTGGGCGTGTTACATTCGTATGATGCATGTAACAGAATTGATACACCAGCCCAGTCTCAAAGTTGTACAAAGGATTACAATGGGAATTTTAGTACACTTAGCTACGTTCATACAGCTACTAGTGCTACTGCTGCTACTGTTACTAGTAATACTACTACTAACACTATTAGTAATACTACTTCTACTGCAACTAGTACTATAACCAATGACATGATCAATTATTACTACTGCTACAGTTACTACTAGTGCTGCTGCTGCTGGTGCTGCTGCTACTACTACTACTACTACTACTACTACTACTACTAC
>NC_134782.1:52041000-52046000 GCF_046742065.1 Oratosquilla oratoria
CACACACACACACACACACACACACACACACACACACACACACACACACACACACACACACACACACACACACACACACACACACACACACACACACACACACACACACACACACACACACACACACACATACACACACACATACAAGCAAACAAACACATACACACACACAAATCCACACGTCCCTAAACACAAACACAAACATATACACACTGCAGATATACATAACAGAACATAACATTATCCCGTTCAGCGGAAAAGTCCATTAGCGTATATCAGACACGTTGCTGATGGAGGATACGCGACTCCCGGTGTGTTTCCAGTCTTGTCGACGAACGAATAAGAAATGGTTTGCGGTCGAGTGTAGTGCGGCGCCGCCAACAGGAAAAATGGCGCTTCCGGCCGGCGCCAGAACACCGGCACGCCATGATGAATTATGGTTATGGTTATGGTTATGGTAATTAGGATCATAGCTGTTATATTTATGGTTGTAGTTGTAATTAGAGTTATAATTACACTTGTAGTTTTAGTTATATAGTTATATAGTTATAGTTATATTTATAGCTATAGCTATAGTTATAGCTATAGTTATAGTTGTAGTTGTAGTTATTTTCATAGTTATAGTTCCGTGCGCACGTGCGTGTGTACGTCCCCTTTGAATCCGGGGACGTCCTTCAAACATTTCAAAGGAGACCTTTTGGTCCATAACTAGGTCGGATACAAAAAAGATTATAATAATGGTCAATAAATAAGTAAATAAACAAAATAAATAAAAATTATAATAATATAGCAATAAATAAAATAAGTAAATAAATAAATGGGTAAAGTTAAATAATGAACAAACAGATAAATAGTAAATAATAATAGATTTACATAAATAATGATAAATGATAATCAAGGAAATAATTATAAACAAACAGACAAATAATAACAAACAAATAAATAAACAATATAAAATAAATGGCAGTCATTATAACATCTTGCTTAGGTGTTTATCTAAACGAATCTTAAACTTCGAACTGAATCTTCTGCAGGAAGTTTATTCCATTCATTAACTACACGGTTGGCGAAGTTGTTTCGACCCACTTTCAAATTAAATCTATATCATCACAGTTTGACACCATTATTTCTTGTCGGATTCTCATTCAGTGTGAACATTTTGTCACTTTTGATGTTGTCACTTCCCTTTAGAATCTTAAAGACTTGTATCAAGTCACCTCTGAATCTACGCTTTTTGAGGGAAAACAGATTCATATGTTTTAGTCGATTTCGTATGATTTATTTTTGATATTTGGAATCAGTTTTGTGGCTGGCTGTTGTATTTTTTCCAATCTGTCAACGTCTTTAATGAGGTTTGGTGACCATACGGAAACAGTATATTCCAAGTGTGGACGAACTAACGATTCATATAGCTTGTTAATGAGAAATGGGCTTTTGAAGTCAAATGGTCGCGCAATCAGTCCTAGAAACTTATTTGATTTCTCAGAGGCTGAAATAAACTGCTTAGATGATTTGAGATCGTTACTGATAATTACGCCGAGATCATTTTTCACCATCCACTTTTGTTAACGAATTTCAAAATAACTTGTAATCGTACTCTGTGCATTACCTTGCGTTAAATTTCATTAGCCGGAAAAAGGAATTAAAAGAAGGGGAAACGAGAGCGTAGTTGAGGAGGAGGAAATAAAGGAGGAAGACGAGGAAGAAGAGAGAGGTGAGGATGATAATAAGAGGATAGGTGGAAAGGAGAGAGGAAAAAGAGGAAGAGACTGGAGAGGAGGTGAAGAGGAAGAGAAGGAGGTAAAAAAAAAACAAGAAGAGGAAGAAAGTGGTTGTGATAATGACAATGGTCGCGGTAATATCTGTGTTCGTGGTTGTGATGTTGTGATTATTGCTAATGGAGGCGGGAGGGAGGAGGGAAGGAAGATAAATACGAGAATAAGAATGTCGACAAAAGGAAGATCTGTAATTAGGAAGAGGATGGGGGGGAGGGGGGAAGGGGAGTGGGAGGAGGAGGAGGAGGAGGAGGGGGAAGGGGAGTGGGGGGAGGAGGAGGGGCGAGGCATCCATGATAAGGCCCTCGGAAATTAGAACTCTGTGGGAGGAGACATCCCCCCCCATCCCATCCCAGTGGGGTATGGAGTGTCCATTGCAGTCCGGTCGTAGTCTCTAGAGTAGGTGGGGTCAGTACTCCCAAACTACTGGTAATTATGGTAGCTATGGTGGTAGTGGTGGCAGCAGAGATGATGGTGTCCGCAGTGATGGGGTCATTTGGGGTAATGGTGGTTGTATAGGTAGGGTGACAGTAATTCTTTATAGATCTGTGATGGTAATAGTAATCACTAGGGTTAAATAGTATCACAGAGGATGGTAGTAGTAGTAGTAGCAGTAGTGTATCATCATCATCATCATCATCATCATCATCATCATCATCATCATCATCATCATCATCATCATCATAATCATAATCATAATCATAATCATAATCATCATCATCATCATCATCATCATCATCATCATCATCATCATCATCATCATCATCATCATCATCATCATCATCATCATCATCATCATCATCATCATCATCATCATCATCATCATCATCATCATCATCATCATCATCATCATCATCATCATCATCATCATCATCATCATCATCATCATCATCATCATCATCATCATCATCATCATCATCATCATAATAATAATAATAATAATAGTAGTAGTAGTAGTAGTAGAAGTAGTAGTAGTAGTGTTGGTAGAGGAGTTAGCGTTAGAAGAATTCGTGGTAGTGGGAGAGGTGTTGCTAGTATGGTAGAGTTGGTAGGAGAGGCAGCGTTGGTAGCCTTTGGAATAACGCTAGTATCAGTGGTAGAACTAGACACAGAATGATGGTGTTACAAATGGTAACACGGATGTCACTTGTATGTAAGATGGTACGAGGGTAATGACGTGTCATGTCCTATATTAGAGTATGATATAACGACAATGGATATAACGTAGTGATATGACACGTGATATGATGTGATAAGGTATGACTTAGTGTTAGGTTGTATGACATAGTGATAAGAGATATGAGGACCCCTGGCAGTGTAGTACTTAGAAATGAATACGATTATATGCTAACCAGTGGTAGACGTTTGAGATTTAACTCTGGCTAACGTAAGACGTTGATGATCGATCTTTATCTATTTCGCTACGCGCGTGGAGGGAGAACGGCAACTGAGATAGATAAGACGAGATTAAAACGTGAAAAGGTCAATCGAGATTAGTTTAAGTTTGTTGTTGTACAGAAGGTTGCTTTCAGATGACCAGAAGACATGGAAAATGGCTTAGACGTGATTCATGGCTGCTGAAGCCAGGTCATTTCATTCAGGCAGGGGAATATCCAATATCCAACAAAATCCTTCATCATTAATTGGCAAATATCTTGCACATGCATTCACCTTTACCTTATGTGTTAGGGCTGCCAGTGCAAGGAGGGCGGATGCCAGTAGGTGTTGGGGATCGAACGGTGGAATTTGTGTTCACGAGGCGAGAGCGAAATCTAACGAACCACAGAGGAACCAGCTGTGGGATGAAGGATATATGTGTCATTTCCTCTGGCTTTCGATTGTAATTTGTTTTTCCTTCTCCAGTTCTTCAATTCTTTTGTTCCTTCCTTCTCTCTTTCTTTCGCTTTTTCTTCCATTCTTCATTTTCTATTCCTTCCTCTCTCTTTTTTTCATTTTTCTTCCAGTCTTCATATCCTTCTTTCTTATGTTTTTGGTATGTTTTTTTAAATTTCTTTATCATATTTTTTCATAACTACATTGAGACCACGCATACCCGAGTTTCAAGCATCGGCTCGTGATCTGTACGAATGTAGAGAGAATCAACTATAACTAGATTAAACGACACCTTTAACCACTTCAGGACGCCGACCAGCCCGCAACAGCATTTGATTCTTCTCACGTTTTCTAGGGAATAATCTAGGAAGTGTAAATAGACTTAGAAAGTATTAATACATAAATATATACAAAGAAACAGATGATAAAGCTGGACACACACGCTTATATACATGAATAGGAAGAGAGAGAGAGAGAGAGAGAGAGAGAGAGAGAGAGAGAGAGAGAGAGAGAGAGAGAGAGAGAGAGAGAGAGAGAGAGAGAGAGAGAGAAAGAGAGAGAGGGAGAAAGAGAGGGAGGAGTTGGCAGCTTAAACATGCAAACAAACACGACAAACGAATTAGAGGAGGGAATTCCTTTTGCTTAAACGGGTGAGCCCGCGTATAGTTCGACCTCTGCAACACACACGCACACCCAGACACCTCATCTCACTCTTGGTCCACCTCTACACCACTTCAGGGACCATCATCACCATCATCTGTAAATTACTCTTTCCGTACGTCCATAGACACTACGAATATCTCTTTACCGTTACTATCACCATCGCTACCATCACTATCATTGTCATCATCATCAGCACTAGCACCGTCACCATCACCATCACCATCATTATCACCATCACCATCACCGTCACCGTCACCGTCACCGTCACCGTCACCATCACCATCACCATCACCATCACCATCACCATCACCATCACCATCACCATCACCACCATCACCACCATCACCACCATCACCACCACCATCACCACCACCATCACCACCATCACCACCATCACCACCATCACCACCATCACCACCATCACCACCATCACCACCATCACCACCATCACCATCACCATCACCATCACCATCACCACCATCACCATCACCATCACCATCACCATCACCATCACCATCACCATCACCATCACCATCACCATCACCATCACCATCACCATCACCACCACCATCAGCACCATCACCACCAGCAACAACCCGCAGAATATCTAGCTCAATAGTAACGGCGAGTCGACTGTTTCCAATTTTCCAAATCAATCATCATGTCGGGCGTTTTTCTTATCGGGGCCATCTGAGCCACTTTTCGTCGTCTTCGCTTGAGTACATGATT
>NC_134782.1:52056000-52066000 GCF_046742065.1 Oratosquilla oratoria
GGATCCGGTCAGAAGCATAAAGGTCATGACTCCTAGAAAAGATATGCTAAGGATCAAGAAAGTGGTATCCCAGTTGCGTGCACAACTGTGATATCCTCTCATTGATCTCTATGGCTCTACTGTTCCAACACAAGCCAGCGTAGATCCTCGGGAAAATCCCGCAGACTACGTGGCAGCTCCTGAAGGAGGACCTTGTAATTCCGAACAAGTTCCTCTTATCTCATCCTACCCACATCGTTACTTTCCGTATGAAAAATCGTAACCTTGTTCGTCCGCCTTTGCTCCCTGATGGTCTGGTTAAAATCGGAGATCCCACGGCCCGGTTGACATACAAGCTTGGAACGTCGTTTAGACTTCCGCTGCAGGATGTCGTCATAGCCTCGCACCATGGAGTCCCCCACCACCAAGAACTCTTGATATTCAGCCACCTCATCTTCCAGCAGAGCAAAACGATTGGCTAGAGCTAGCGGTTACTCCGCAGGGCACCTGTTTACCGAACGGTGGCTCGACAAACGGGACCCCACGGAGCGCCACTTCCTCACGGCAGTGGCAGAAGTGCGTTGCCGTGCGTGGCGTGGTTGGAAGAAAAGTCATCTGGCCTTTTCTTCTTTAATGTCTGAGCCTACTCTAATACAACTGCAGGCAGCCCAGAGGAAAATTCTGGAGGTTGCCACATTTTCCTAGCTAAAAAAATATAGAAAGCAAAGTGGGCGTTCCCTACGAAGAAGTGCCCAATGGGAAAAATTGAAAAAGGTGTCACACTCGAGGGTTGCCGAAGGGGTTTCGATGTCTGACGGTGCAAGTCTTCGGCGATGACCTTTGACCCTGTTCGCGTCGCATCGACTCGAGTTTGTTTAGTGTCCTGCAGGCGCTGTGAAATATGGGTCCTAGCTGTTTGCTCTCGCTGCCCCATGCTTGGCTGAGGAGCCTCTTGTTGTCTCTTCATGTTGGAGCGAAAGAAATCGTCCGCTGCCTCACAAGTAGAAGAGGTTCAACGCTCTTTGGGTTATGTGGAGGATTCACTCTTCTCACAGAACACTCTTGAGAAGACGAATTGCCTCCTTACACATCCTGAGACGGTCCTCCAGGTTCACACAACCTTCACAAGCCATGTTGCTCCTCCTTCGGCAATCCAAACGGCAAAGAGAAAATATAGATCAACAAAAGAAACAAAAGCGGTCACTAGATAAACTAAATAGACGAAGATTACTCTGCTTACCCTATATTATTACTCCTACCTTTGGAGTACAGTAACAAACTACTGTTTTGACTCTAAATCACTAGAACACAACACTATCTCTTACCTGTAACTGTATAACTATAACTATAACGCTATACGTATACAATTACAAGAAGCACAACACAATCACTTGTCACTATTGTAAGATATAAACTTCACAGGAAGTAATAAAGTTCACAGGAGGTATTCACTAGCTGGTGTCTCGGCATCAAAACGAGTTCAGTCCTGATACTTGCCAATAAAAGTAATTTTGTGCCCGTATTGGATTTTTTAGAAATCATTTCACAACTACCAATAACTTTATTCTGGCTGCCATCGAGCGATTTGAATCAGCTTGAAAAAATCCAGTGGAAGGGTTGAGTGAGAATTTGGTGGATTTGGCGGGATTTGTCGAGTTTGGCGGGCTCTGAAGAAAGCCTTGGCCCGTGTGCGTAAACGCGGGTCTGGCGACCTCTGGCAACCGGCACCCGAGCGCGTAGATCCTCTCGCCTCTCAGCAGACTGACCCAGACAGTCACGGGAGGAACGTCGGCGAGTGCGCCCGTCAGCGAGTTTTCGTCAGGCAGTGCCATCTAGAACGGGTTCGGATCTTCTCTCGTCTGACACTCGTGGCTGTCGAACTCGCGGGTGAAGGTGTCTTAGGGTGATTTTATTTCTCTGAGGAGGAAGGAAGTGCGTGTGCGAATTCGACGTTTTTCGTGTTATGGATTCAGTCAACCTTTAGATGCATAATTGTGTGTGAGGGTTATTGCAAGCTATTCTTGGTTGGACTTTATATGTTTTGTTCTGGCCAACCTGCCACCTATCTTTGTTCACCTGAAGTGAACGAAACGGTTCAGGTTCACCTTTGAACACCTCGCAGCCGCATTCGAACCACCAAAATCTCTGAATTTCTCCCTAGAAGGAAGAAAAATCATAAGTGAATTACTGAAATGATTTGGCTGAATTTTTTTTGTCGATGACGTCATCGTAGGGACTTCGTTATGAAAGTGACATCGAGTGTTAGTGACCCTCTAGAGTTTGTGGTCAGCTGAATAAAATAGTTTGGGATTAATTAGGAAAAAAATCCCTTTGCCATTGAGATGCTGTGTTCGACGCATCCTATTACCGTTCCTCCTCTTCCTCCTCCTCCTCCTCCCCATCTTTCTCTTCTTCTTCCTCCTCCTCCCCATCTTTCTCTTCTTCTTCCTCCTCCTCCCCATCTTTCTCTTCTTCTTCCTCCTCCTCCCCATCTTTCTCTTCGTCTTCCTCCTCCTCCCCATCTTCCACTTCTTCCTCCTCTTCCTCTTCCTTCTCCTTTTCCTCTCCCTCTTCCTCATCTTCCTCCTCATCTTCTTCCTACTTATACTCATCCTTTCCATCGTCCACTTTAGTGGAAGCAGACAGGCAGGCAGACAGATAGACAGACAGACAGACAGACAGAAAAGTCAGCAGAAGACAGTAGAATGACATCGAGACAAACACAGCTGATGCTGACATCACCGCCTGGCGTCTGACCTTCCCTGCGGCAAAACGTTACCCCTTCCTACTCTTCCCACCGCCCCGAACTCCTCATCTCCTCCCTTCCATTTTCTTTTCCTCGTCCTCATTTCTCTCCCTCCGCTCTCCTCCTCCTCCTCCTCCTCCTCCTCCTCCTCCTCCTCCTCCTCCTCCTCCCCTCTCCTCCCTTCCCCTTCCCTTCCTTCTCATCCTCTCCTCATCCCCTCTCCTCCCTTCCCCTTCCCTTCCTTCTCCTCCCCTCCCTTTCTCTCCTCTTTCCTATCTTCCCTTCCCCACTCTTCCACTCTCCTCCTCTCCCTTCCCTTCCATCTCCTCTCCTTCTTTCCCACTCTTGTCCTACACCTCCCTCTCCACCTATACTCATATCTCTCACTCTCTTTCCTCTCTCCATCTCTCCCTCTCCCTCTCTTTCCTCTCTCCACCCCCTCTCCTATCTTGCTCTGCCCTGCCTTCATCCCCATCCTTTCCACCTTCTTCCTCTTCAACCTCCGTCAATTTCCTCCTTTTCTTCCTTCCTCCTTTTCTCCTCCTTCCTTCTTTCCTTCCTTCCTTCCTCCCCCCGTCTCTTCCCCATCCTTTGCTTCTCTCTTCAGCCCCTAGCAACCTCTCCCCTTCCCCTTCCCCTTCCCCCTTCCCCTCCTCTTCACCCTTCCCCTCCTCTTCCCCCTTCTCCTCCTCCTCCCTTCTCCAATTCAATAAGCATATTCTTTACTCGATGCTGTGCAACAAATGGATAACCCTACCAACAGGTGCTCCGCGACCTTATGACACTAAGCCCCTTCCTACTTCATCCTCCTTCCCCCATTCCCCTCGCTTCCCCATTCCCCTCTTCTTCCCCATCTTCCTCTCACACAAACTCCTCCACCTCCTCGTCATTCTTCATTCCTGCATTTTTTCTTTCTTCATCTCCCCCCTACACCTCATGAATTAATACTTCAACCCCCCCCCCCCAACCCTACCACCATTTCGGTCGGTAGTTGGGGGCCGGGGGGGGGGCTGTGAAAGTTTTTATTGGCAGTGGTAAAATAGAAAGAAGAGAAGAGAAAAGACTTAGAGAATGAAGGAAGGAAAGAAAAGGAAAAGTCTCACAGAACTTGAGGCCATGGCTAGATGGTCAGTTTAGCTTGAGGGATCCTGACGTGGAGAAAAAGGATACAGAAGGAGAAAGCTCCAAGGGCCACGTGCTCATGGCAGAGGTCCCTGAAAAGAATGACCCTGAGATTGTGAAGGTGACACTTAAGTCGAGGATGACATATAAGCTGGAGTGATTCTCAAGTGGAGGGTGGCCTATTTGTGCGGTGATAGTACTCGAGTAGAGTACTACCTCTGTGTCATAGTGCCACTCATGTAAGTGGGAACCCGTATGCGTGCATGTCACCCTCGAGTATAGGGTAACATTATCCTCGAATGACTGTTTTGGAGGATGACCTTGCAGTTATGGTAACATTTGTTAGGCGGAGGATTTATGTACTTGATAACCTAGTGTAGTCACACTCAATGGGTGGGTGGCCCTTGAACACGGTGATCCTTGATCCTTGAGGTTGCCGAGGACGACCGGTATCTCCCTGAGTAATTGAATAGAAGAACTCCGAAGTTTCTCTACCGGTGCCACTCGAAGTAGCTGAGACGACCCTTGAAGGGCGTGATAGAGGTCTTGTCCTCCTCCACACTTGGAGTGTGACTCGAACGGGGATAGGGGGAGAGGGAGGAGATGAAGATGGATGGGGGGGAGAGGAGGGAGTGGCGTCACTCAAAACATGTGTGTTGAAAGCGAAGGACCCCAAATTACGTACGATGAGCGACAAGCACATAAAGTCATTCTTAGGTGGTCTACTTTTATGTATTTATTCTACTTGTCACTAAACTATTTCATTCCACTCTGAGATCCCCTCTCAGAGGCATGAGGGATATGTACATCCTGATGTAATTCGTGTACTACCCTGAAGTGCTACCCTGAAGGCAGGTAGTCTGTACATTTACCCGTACACAGTGGGATTTTACTCATATGTTAATTTCTGAGTGCCGTTAGGTGATGTTATTCAGATAAAGGGAGTCCCTACCCTCTGCATTAAAGGGTCGATTAAAATCTTCTGGTGTCCGTCAGTACTTTCTCAAACTGAATAAAATTGTCTGGAGTTAATTTAGATTAAGTCTATCAAGCACGGAAGGGTAGGATTTTTATTCTTACAAAAAAAAAGTATTATCCTGTAATGTGTAGACCGTTACCTTTGCCTTGTGTATTGGTACAGCTCCAAGTCAGGTAACAACCAACAATAACCGCTAGACTTGCACCCAGGCCTGAAAAGTGCAAACTGAGAACAAAACCATTGCTCCACAGCGGCGCGTGAATAATGTGACATAAAGGATCGAGGTTGTTGTCAGGCGTAACCTCGGAAGGTGTCAACAATGACCTCAGTTGACCTCAGGTCACCGAAGTCGATGATTTACGAAACTTGCCAGAACTAGCACTTCGGGTCCAACTGAAGACGAAATGGTGAAGATTTTTGAAACGAGAACGATAGCAAGAGGAATCGGTTCTTGACCGAAGTCTTCTGTGGCCTCTTCTTCCTCCTCCTCCTCTTTACCTCCTCCTCGCCGAGTTCTTCTTCAAATCGAAATTTTGAAAAGTGCAGTTCGGTATCAACGAAATGACGCTGCAAGGGTGAGTGCAATTATGTCATACGTTTGTCATAGTATTTTGTCTTGATTTTCTAATTGAATAATATTCTTATATTTATTCATATTTCCATATCTATCGATCAATTTTTCTTATTCAATTATTCATTTATCTCTTACTTATATGCTCTATTTATTTGTTTATCCTTATCTTCTATTTAATACTCTCATGTACCATATATTTATCTTAATTTATTTATATATTAATAAACTAATTGATTAACTAAATATATTAATTGATTTACTCTCATATACCATATATTTATATTAATTTATTTATATATTAATCAATTAATTGATTAAATAATTAATGTATTAATTGATTTATCTGTTTATCTATCCGTATATTTATATCAATATTTGTCTTTTTAACTATATATTTATTTATTTGTTTGTGTCAATTGACATTTGGAAATAAACTCATCTGCTAGGATTCGAACCCTCACCTGAGCGGCTTGCGTCTTCATCTTGTAAGACGCAAGCCGCTGAGGTGAGGGTTCGAATCCCAGCAGATGAGTTTATTTATTTATTTGTTTATCTATGCATATAGAGATATCTTGTATCCAGGCATTCTAGTCATCTTAAGATTGTCCATATGGAAAGAAGCGCTGGTAGCCTACATTTCATAACTACAACAACAACAACAATAGACATTCGCCTTTTGTTATATTTCCAGCTGAAGAAGTGTTTCTGTAATTGAATACATTTTTGCAAAACGCAAAAAAATTTACAATGGTGAAAATAAATTATTCAGGAAATATTAGACACTTCTAAACTCTCAATTATGTTATTCTTGATCTCATTTTTTTTTCTAATTTACGAAATTTGATCCTATTATACTTTATTTCAAGCTCATCTTATTGGCGCTACAACCTGTGAAAAAAATCATAACTCCACATTTATACGTCTCTCTTCTGATTATTTCGCTAGCTCATTCTATTTCCTTTTTGTATGTTCACGTTCTGGGCTTTTTTTTTTTTTAATTACTTTTACCACAGCAAAATCTTATTCGTAATGTCATCTTTACTACCTTTTAACATTTCGTTGTGGCCTTATGGGACTTAGATGTCGTGGAGCCGAAATCAACATATCAATCAATCAACTTTGATGTCACATCTCTCTCTGTCCTATTTATAGATTTCGCTCTTGTCGCAAGGCGATTTGATTCAGTATCTCCATCCCCCTTCCCTTCCCTTCCTTTCTTTTTCCTTCCCTTCCCTTTCCTTCCCATCCCTTTTTTCTTCCCTTTCCTTGCCTTTCTTTCCCTTCTTTTCCCTTCCCTTTCCTTTCCTTCCCTTCTTTTCCCTTCCCTTTCCTTTCCTTCCCTTCTCTTCCCTTCCCTTCCCTTCTCTTCCCTTTCCTTCCCTTCCCTTGCCTTTCCTTCCCTTCTTTTCCCTTGCCTTCCCTTCCCTTTCCTTCCCTTCCCTTCTTTTTCCTTTCCTTCCCTTCCCTTCCCCTCCCTTGTGTGTGTGTATGTGTGTGTGTGTGTGTATGTGCGCGCGCGCGCGCGCGTGTGTGTGTGTGTGTGTGTGTTTGTGTGTGTGTGTGTGCGTGTGTATGTATGTGTGTGTGTGTGTGTGTGTTTACGTGTGTGTGTGTGTGTGTGTGTGTGTGTGTGTGTGTGTGTGTGTGTGTGTGTGTGTGTGTGTGTGTGTGTGTGTGTGTGTGTGTGTGACAGCAAGAGAGAGAGAGAGAGAGAGAGAGAGAGAGAGAGAGAGAGAGAGAGAGAGAGAGAGAGAGAGAGAGAGAGAGAGAGAGTGAAAGAAATGGGAGAAGAGAAAATGGAATGAGAGATGGGGGAAGGGAGAAAGGAGAGAAAATGGATGTTGAGTGAATGAAAGGTGGAAGGGAGCGAATGAGAGAGAAAGAGAGAGAATAAGAGAGAGAGAGAGAGAGAGAGAGAGAGAGAGAGAGAGAGAGAGAGAGAGAGAGAGAGAGAGAGAGAGAGAGAGAGAGAGAGAGGGGGGGGGGAAGGGGGGCGGTAGGGAGAGGGGACCCCCAGAATTAGAACCATTTATTAATTATTTTCACGAATACTCAACCCCATAATTGCTTCCGTGTTCTATTCTCCATTTTGTTTTCTGAGCCCAAACGAAAACGGGAAGAGGATTAGCGAACATATAACTCTCATGTGCAGTCCCTAAATAAATTCCTGTTCTGTCGTATGAATTTGTGTAAGTAAAGATTATTTACTTTTCGTTGGGCAAAACGGTTCTTATTACACAGTGTTTCTGACAGTATTATGGCAGTATTGTAGGTAGGATAGTAGTATTGAATTATTACACTATGTTAGGGTAATGACTGAGTTGGGGATCTTTTAAGGTATCTTCAAATATACCAACTGTTATACAATAAAGGGGATATTTGTGAATACAGTTGAATTAATACAATATGATCTGAAGGTTTATCGGGATTAATGAATAAGGATTTGTTAACAAGACTGTTATGGAAGTCAAGGTCGTTGGGGTGTTGAAATGCTTGGTATTTCAAATTCAGAATCATATTGTATGATTCTATTCATTTGTATCCTGGATTTCCTCTCAGATGAATAAAATAGTATGGCGATAGACAGAATAAACTATCTATTGTACAACACGAGAGAAAATGGGTTAATTAAACTACAATTAATCAAAATAACTTTGATCATTATCCGAAGGCCATTTGTCGTCTGTCGCATTGGTCAACACAAATTATGAATATAATGTTTACCTTGAATATACTATATTTTCTTATATCATTTTTCATTATACATTTAAATCGCAACAGAATGTCGACAGATTATATTAATTCATCCCCAAGAATAGAAACGTCAGTTATCAGCCACGGGACACAATAGGTGAGTATTACAAGTCTGCAGTCATACATAACCATTAGGATACCTACATATAACGCCCGAAGCAGGAAGGAGAAATTGCCTGACATTGACTACAGCTTCGAGAATTAACGCACACGCACATACCACAGGGGCGTTGGCCGATTCCCTGCCTGCGCCGAATGATTAATAGAATTCTTTCATAGTCGGTCCCTTCCCAGACTTTGGAACCATTGCACTAGTATAGCTTAACTTAATCTAACCTAGCCAAACTTAGACTAACCGAACCTAAGTTAACTTAACCTAAGCAATTATCATCTAACCTAAGCCAACCTAAGCCAACCTTACCTTACCTAATCTAACTTAAGTAGCCTAGCCTAACCTAACCTTACCTAACCTAACCGATGCTAGCCTAGTTCAACCTAACCTATCATAACCAAACTTAACCTAACCTAGCCTAACCTAACCTAATATAACCTAAACTAATCTAACCTAACCTAAATTAACCGAACTTAACCTAACCTAACCTAAGCTAGCTTAACCTAACATAATGTAACCTAACTTAATCTAATCTAACGTAACGTAACGTAACGTAACGTAACGTAAGGTAACGTAACCTAACCTAGCTTAACCTAACCTAATGTAACCTAACCTAACCTAACCTAACCTAACCTAACCTAACCTAACCTAACCTAATCTAACCTAACTTAACCTAACTTTGCCAAGCCTAATCTATTCTTACTTAACCTAATCTGACTTGGGTTAACTTAACCTAATCTAATCCAACCTAACCAACCTAACCTAATCCAAACTAACCTAACCTAGCTTAACGTTACCTAAACTGACCCAACCCAACTCAACCCAACCCATCCCAATCCTAACCTAACCTAACCTAACCTAGCCTAACCTAACCTAATCTAATCTAACTTAACCTAACCTAGCCAAACCTAATCTATTCTTATCTAACCTAACCTGACTTGGGTTAACTTAACCTAATCTAACCTAACCTAACCAAACCTAACCCAAACTAACCAAACCTAGCTTAACGTAACCTAAACTGACCCAACCCAACCCAACCCAACCCAACCCAACCCAACCCAACCCATCCCAACCCTAGCCTAACCTAACCTAACCTAACCTAACCTAAGCTAGCCTAACCTAGCCTAACCTAGCCTAACCTAACCTAACTTAATCTAACCTAGCCAAACCTAATCTATTCTTACTTAAACTAACCTGACTTGGGTTAACTTAACCTAATCTAACCTAACCGAACTTAAGCTAACCTAACCTAACCTAACCTAACCTAACCTAACCTAGCCTAACCTAACCTAACCTAACCTAACCTAACCTAACCTAACCTAACCCAAACTAACCTAACCTAGCTTAACGTAACCCAACCTAACCCAACCCAACCCAACCCAACCCAACCCAACCCAACCCAACCCAACCCAACCCAACCCAACCCAACCCAACCCATCCCAACGCAATCTAACCTAACCTAATGACAAAACCTATGCCGTGCTGTAAAAATTCATGGTTAAAAACAAAAACAAAAACAAAAAACGCCAATGTTGTTTTGGGGGAAAGGGACCCGATGAGCAAAAGTTCCATTTTTGAACTGAATGACATTTCGCACTTGCCCGGCGATCTTTCGTCGATTGCAGCGCGCGTTAAATGAAGGCATTTCACGGCTCCTTTCCCCGTTTGACTAATGAGAGACGAGGTAATTGGGAGGTGATGATAAATAGGCAACGATTTAAGATATTAATTTAT
>NC_134782.1:52073500-52076000 GCF_046742065.1 Oratosquilla oratoria
CCAATTTATTCTGTGATTATTGTTGGCTACGTGTTGAAATACCGCGGAGTTATGTTGAGCATATTTAACTGAGTTTTTATGTTCTTTAATTCTCGTTTTTAATTCTCTGCCCGTTTGTCCCCAATACACTTCATCACAATCTGAGCAGGGTAATTTGTAAACTCCGGGATGTATGTTCTCTTGTCTATGTATTCCGCTTGAAGAGGATCACAGTAAGTGATCGAAATATACGGAAATTCGTTACTTCCTTCTTTTCTTAAATCCAAATAATAGTGGGTTTTTAGTGCATATATATATATATATATATATATATATATATATATATATATATACTCGTATATACATATACTTATATATACTCGTATATATATTCGTATATACATATATATATATATGCATATATATATATATATATATATATATATAAATAAACAACCATAATGCACTTTAATTCCAAGCCATTAACATCAGGAGACCCGATGGAGGCTAGCATGCAGAAATTAAAATGCGGTACTGCCAAGGACTCGAACCCGGCTAGCGCATGACAAGTTCTGTAATGACTTACTGATTACGCTATCAAGAGAGATATAAGTTGAGTGCAACTTTTTCTTATATATTTGTATGCTCGAGTTACATACACATACACGAAATTTTGCGTTCAACCCATCTCCATTACAGCACTTTTCATGCGCTAGCCGGGTTCGAGTTCTTGGCAGTACCACATTTCAATTTCTGCATGTTAACCTCCATCGGGCCTCCCGATGTCGATGGCTTAGAATTAATGTACATTGTGGTTGTTAAAATATATCTCTAATCACTGGAACCCATTCAGTATTGTACAAATAATTTCCCGTGTTCATATACTTACCAATAGTACTACCATAGTGAAGATGGGTTGAACGCAAAATTTCGTGTATGTCTATGTAACTCGAGCATACAAATATATAAGAAAAAGTTCCTCTAAAATTATATCTCTCTTAACAGCGTAATCAGTAAGTCACTACAGCACTTGTCATGCGCTAGCCGGGTTCGAGTCCTTGGCAGTACCGCATTTCAATTTCTGCATGTCAGTCCCCATCGGGTCTCCTGATGTTGATGGCTTATAATTAAAGTGAATTGTGGTTGTTAAAATGTATCTCTAATCACTGGGACCCATTCAGCGTTGTACAAATACTTTCCCGCGTTCGTATACTTACCAATTGTACTACCATAGTGGAGATGGGTGGAACGCAAAATTTCATGTTTGTGTATGTAACTCGAGAATACAAATATATAAGAAAAGTTGCGCTCAATTTATATCTCTCTTGATAGCGTAATCGGTAAGCCACTATAGCAATTGTCATACGCTAGCCGGGTTCGAGTCCTTGGCAGTACCGCATTTCAATTTCTGCATGTTAGCCTCCATCGGGTCTCCCGATGTTGATGGCTTAGAATTAAAGTGCATTGTGGTTGTTAAAATGTATCTCTAATCACTGGGACCCATTCAGCGTTGTACAAATACTTTCCCGCGTTCGTATACTTACCAATTGTACTATCATAGTGGAGATGGGTGGAACGCGAAATTTCATGTATGTGTATGTAACTCGAGAATATAAATATATAAGAAAAGTTGCGCTCAAATTATATCTCTCTTGATAGCGTAATCGGTAAGCCACTACAGCATTTGTCATACGCTAGCCGGGTTCGCGTCCTTGGCAGTAACGCATTTAAATTTCTGCATGTTAGCCTCCATCGGGCCTCCCGATTTTGATGGCCTAGAATTAAAGTGCATTGTGGTTGTTAAAATGTATCTCTAATCACTGGGACCCATTCAATGTTGTACATATATGTTTATGTATATATAACATATAATATATATGTATATATATATATATATATAATATATGTATATATATAATGCATATATATACAGTATACATATATATATATATATATATTTGTTTAACTCGTACTTTTAATAAATTTGGTATCCAAATTGTCTTTAAAAATAACAGCACTGTTAAAAACAGGTTGATTAAAAATTCACCTATTTGTAATAAAGGTTGTGTTTATAGTATCCCTTGCAAAAATTGTAACTTTAATTATATTGTACAAACAGGCAAGGATTTAAAATTGAATATAAACCAACATAAATATAACATCAGAGTAGGGCATGTTTCAAGTGGGTTGTTTTTCTATTTAAGGGCTTTTAATCATTGCATTGATTGGGATAACAAAGAAATTGTCTTAAGTAAGGACATTGAAGAGAGGAATATCATAGAATCATGTTATATAAAAGCTTCATTTGAGAACAACATGAATATGAATATGGGAATGTATAAATTAGATAACTTTGCAACATATAAAATTGTTGACAGTTGCCGGGTCAAACGTCCGGCAGTGCTGAAAGAGTGAAGTCACAATGGACCTGTCCTAATTCCCTCCTATTGTGCTTATTTTGTATATATAATGTCACTGCTACCTTACTCTGTACCTTTGAAAATGTCTTAAATAGACGAAA
>NC_134782.1:52086000-52091000 GCF_046742065.1 Oratosquilla oratoria
GAACACTTCTATTAGATCACCCCGCACTCTGCGTCTTTCCAGAGAGTGTAAGTTTAGGTGCCTAAGCCTCTCTTCGTAAGGCAAATTTCCGAGTCCTTGTATCATTTTGGTCATTCTTCTCTGTACTGATTCTAATGAATTTACGTCCATTCTGTAGGACGGAGACCAAAACTGTACCGCATAGTCAAGGATGGGTCTAACTATCGCTAGGTAGAGTTTAATAATTACCTCTGCACTTCTATTCGTTACCGTCCTAGCAATGAAGCCTAAACCAGTGTATTAGCTTTATTTCTGGCGCTAATACACTGCTTCCTGGTTTTAAGGTCCGGACTCACCAGAACTCCCAAGTCCCTCTCGCACTCAGATTTTTCTAAAAACGTGTTATCTAAGTTGTATCTATTTTCGGGGTTGTGTAGCCCTACGTTTAACACGCTACACTTAGAGATATTGAAGTTCATTTGCCACTTCACCGACCATGTTAACAGCTTATTAAGGTCATCCTGCAGAATCTGGGCGTCGTCTCCTGACCTAATTAGGCGTCCTATTTTAGTGTCGTCCGCAAACTTACTAACATCACTATTTAACCCTTCGTCTAAGTCGTTTATATACATAATGAACAACAAGGGACCCAAAACCGAGCCCTGGGGAACCCCGCTAGTAACATTGCCCCACCTAGATTTTATTCCATTTATGGTGACCCGTTGCTTTCTGTTACTAATCCAAGCTCTAATCCATTCTAACACTTTTCCTCCTATGCCATGGGCTTTGATTTTATTTAGTAGTCTCTGGTGTGGCACTTTGTCGAACGCTTTGCTAAAGTCAAGGTAAATAACATCGTAATTTTCATTGTTGTCTGCCGCCTTATATACCTTAGTGTAAAAGGATAGAAGATTAGTCACACATGACTTACCCTTGGAGAAACCATGCTGTGAAACACGAATTAAATTATGCCCTTCAATGTGTTCTCTGAGTCTATTTACTATTATTGATTCAAGCATTTTTCCTATAACCGATGTCAAACTGATTGGCCTGTAGTTGCATATAGACGATCTATCTCCCTTCTTAAAAACAGGAACAACGTTTGCCTGCCTCCAAGCAGTTGGAACAGAACCAGTGTCTACCGATTTATTGAATATTTCAGTTAACTGGTCGCAGATTTCAAATTTACACTCTTTAAGCATTCTTGGAAAAAATTTCGTCTGGACCCGGAGATTTTGTAGCTTTAAGTCTGTCAATCTGCTTGACTACTTCCTCTTTACTAATGCTGATATTAGTTAGACTACTTTCTTCATCCCCTCTGAAAATCGGATCGCAGTCAGGTACTTTATCTAACCTCTCATCAGTAAATACCGATAGAAAATAATTGTTAAACTCCTCACTCATTTTTCCCTCCGATTCTATCATGATATTTTCATTGTTTTTAATTGGTACTATTCTTTCTTTTCTGTTCTATAGAGGTGAAAGAAACTTTTGGGTTGGATTTTGCTTGACTGGCAACCTTGATTTCATAATTACGTTTTGCTGTACGTGTATTCTTTTTAACCAGCTTTGCCATTTCGTTATATCTTGATCTAAGGTGTGATTCCCCGTTTTTCATTTTTACGTAAAGTCCTCTTTTCATTCCGATCTCATGTTTCAATCTGTCCGTCACACACACACACACACACACACACACACACACACACACACACACACACACACACACACACACACACACACACACACACACACACACACACACACACACACACACACACACACAGACATAGACACACACACACACACACAGACATAGACACACACACACACACACACACACACACACACACACACACACACACACACACACACACACACACACACACACACACACACATCCACAGACACACACACACACACACAGACACACACACAGACACACACACAGACACACACACACACACACACACACACACACACACACACACACACACACACACACACACACACACACACACACTCATACGCGCGCACACATACACACACACACACACTCATACGCGCGCACACATACACACACACACACACACACACACACACACACACACACACACACACACTCAAACGCGCACACACACACACACACACACACACACACACACACACACACACACACACACACACACACACACACACACACACACACACACACACACACACACACACACACACACACACACACACACACACACACACACACACACACACACACACACACACACACACACTGGCTCAACAGTGAAGTGGTACCGTTCACAACATCTAATTCAGTGATCTGAGATCGTCCCGCCCAGGATTGAAAATTTCAGCATCTCTGTACAAAAACCTGGCACTCCAGCACAGGTGGGCAAGGAACTGTGTGTGTGTGTGTGTGCTTGTGCGTGCATGCGTAGGTTTGTGCGTGTGTGTGTATGTGTTCGTGTTTGTGTTTGTGCTTGTGTGTGTGTTTGTGCGTGTTTGTGTGTGTGTGTGTGTGTGTGTGTGTGTGTGTGTGATCGTGTTTGTTTGTGTGTTTGTGTGTGTGCAAAGCGGTTGTACTTAACAAATCATTGAATAACGTAGTATTACCCATTGATCGAGTCATACATGAGAGCTGAGGTCTCAACTGGGAGGATATATGTCGATCACGAGTCCAAGATGTGATTCGTGATATGGTGAATCTTACACACACACACACACACACACACACACACACACACACACACACACACACACACACACACACACACACACACACACACACACACACACACACACACACACGCAAACACACGCAAACACACGCAAACACGTATACAATGGCATTAACCCTTCTTACAATTGTGTATCCTTATGAAAGTATACAATTTGTCTTGACTTTTTGTGGGAACGATTTTTTGTTTTGTTTTTTACTTCGATCATTTAAATGATTTGCTCTCTACGTCTTCAAAGACAAATTAATCTTGTGCTCTGGGCATTGGTCTAAGTCCGCTGTTTGTAACGATCAGGATATTCAGGATGATGATGTGGAGGTGGATGAGAAGGAAGTGGAGCTTAAAGGTGGGAAAGGAAGTAGGTAGAGGGAAGAGGAAAGCAAAAGGTTAAGGAAGTAGTGATGGAGGAGGAGATAGGGTGGGGAGAGACAGAAGAGGTGAAGGAGGTGGGAATGAAGAGGAGGGGGAGGAGGAGGAGGAAGAGGTGAAGGAGGTGGGAAGGAAGTGGAGGAGGAGGAGGAGGAGGAGGAGGAGGAGGAGGAAGAGGAGGGGGAAGAGGCAAACGCACGTTTACAGAGCAGAACTCGGATGCGGTTGCCAGTTTTTTTATTTTAAGTTGATATTAAATTTTTTTTGTTTATGCTACAGATAGGGATGAGAACAACACCTTGTTACAGGTGAATAAAATCACCTGGCGGCAGCAAAACGAATAAAAGGAAATGTCTTCCGTGATGCAGGAGGATAAGAGGTAAGAGGGTGGTGAGAGGTGTGAGAGGGGGGAGGGGAGAGTGGGGTATGAGGGGGGAGGTGGAGGTGGTGAGAGGGTGAGAGGTGGGTGGGGTGGGGGAGGAAATGCAAAGCGGTTGTATTTAACAAATCACTGAATAACATATACTGCTTCCTGGAAGCCTTCCTCTCCTCCCTGCTTGCTTGTCCTTTTCGAATTCAAGCACGCACGCACTCGCACGCAAATGCATACGTACGCGCACATGCGCACACACGCGTATGCACGTACATGTCCATGTACGTACGTATACACACACACACCTGCACGAATATACATGCTTTCATGCACATGTTATATCAAGCATATGACTTGCCAGAAAATCCACATTCATGCAACACACGTACACACGCAAAAAAAATTTTACACACGCACAAAACACACACACACACACACACACACACACACACACACACACACACACACACACACACACACACACACACACACACACATTCACGCTCACACTGCTTAAACATCAATTTTACATTGACGGAAACAAAACTGTGTCTGCAATGGGGAGGAGGAGTAGGACGAAGAGGGAGCGTGAGTACACATGCCTCGCCAGGTACGAATACATAATTTTCTCTCTCTTTCTCTCTCTCTCTCTCTCTCTCCTTCCGTCTCTTGTCTCACTCTTCTCTCTCCCATCTCTCCTGCTACCCACCTCTCTCTCTCTCCTCTTCTCTTCTCTCTCTCTCTCTCTCTATCCTCTCTCTCTCTGTGTGTTTTTTTTTTTGCTCCTCCCTTCTGCCTCCCATCCTCTGTAATTTTCTCTCTCTCTCTCCATTTCTCTTTTCCTCTTCGTTTGCCTCATGTTTCCTCTCTCTCTCCATTTACTCCTGGCTCTCTTCTGTCTCCCCCTTGTCATAATTTCTTGTTAGTCCTGTCTGTACACGTCATAATTAGCACCAAATTGTTTCACTATTTTCTGTCAGACATACGAGGGTTTGTTACCACACCTAACTGATATTTTGCTTCACTTTTTTTAGCCTTATCTGTGGGACTGATTGCTTGGATATTCATTGTAGTCCATTCTACTTGGAATTTTTTCCATGACCCTGGAAAAATTCAACAGGGCATGGAAATTGCTAGCTTCCGCCTCATGTCCAACATTAATGACACAACGATACAGTACAGTCAACATGTTTATGAAGTCTATAGTATTTAGGTAAAAAGTGTTTTGTATATTCGAAAAGCGCAGTAGAGACAATACGAACATACCATCTCGTGAACCTTGTTATTATATATTGTTTTTTCTTTTATTTGAATAAAATCGCCTTGCAGGAACATAAACAAAGGACAAGGTTTGCATATTTTACTTGACATTTAGGGAATCTTCGCTTGTTTTCAGTCGATTCGTAAATTGTTTCTTTGTCTCGCTGGTTTTGAACATTTGTGACTTTGACCGTATCTCTCCTGTTGCTGCTGCCAAAGAATTGGCACGTTATAAATGGCAGAACACTGACGTGTCTTATTTTGCA
>NC_134782.1:52108500-52118500 GCF_046742065.1 Oratosquilla oratoria
TACTCTGTGGCTTCCCAAAATAATTTTTTCCATGCCCCCGAAACTGCCCACCAAGAAATGCGCCACAGTTCACGGGGGGAAATCGGTTCACTATTTCCTCTTGACCGATACATACCTATCTTGACCTAATGGATGATAAACAGTTCATGTTAAATATATATGTGGAAGAAATCAACACGATATAACCCAACAAAATAATTCTGTGGCTCCCCAATATAATTTTTTTTCCATGCCTCCCCCACCCCCCAACTGCCCACCAAGAAATGCGCCACAGTGCTCGGGTAATTGTATATAAAAAAAAAAACACGGTTCAGAGTTGCTGCTCTAGAGAGGCCTGGTCTGCTCCGGTATGGTGCACGCATCTCACACATGGAGAAATTCTCCTCGTTCGTTGTTTCCCGTGATGGCCCACTTCAAAGCTATAGGTTCGTCAGTTCCAATCATTAACAATTAATCTTTAACTTTGTCGTGTCAGTGATGAATTACTCTCTCTCCCTCTCCCTCTCTCTCTCCCTCTCCCTCTCTCTCTCTCTCTCTCTCTCTCTCTCTCTCTCTCTCTCTCTCTCTCTCTCTCTCTCTCTCTCTCTCTCTCTCTCTCTATATATATATATATATATATATATATGTCTATCTATTTTTTCACTCTATCTCTCTCTCTCCCACTTTCTCTTTTTCTCTGTAATGGTTATTTCCATGGTCGCTGATCTCTGAACTTACTAGAATTTTGAAACATCTCATTCCTTTTCTATATAAACATCTTTTTCATGAGTTAACTAAAACTTATTGATTTTAACTTTAGAAAAGTCGGTTCAGCCGTATCTCTAGCTGTTGGAGTCGTCTTGACCAAATTTACATATGAGTGAGAAGGAATTAGAGAAATGTGGGTGATTATTTTTCATTGAGATATAAAAATGAGAAATCAACTATTGATTTTGTAATAAATAGATATAAAATCTTTGCCACATTCACGCGAACCAAGTGCTTGAGAAAATGGGTATCAAGGTAAGTGTCATTAAATGCCTTAGTCGTAGCTTTCAATTTATCAAACCTTCCACATTTCGACTAATGAATGACAGGAGAAAACATTAAGATGCAGCCTCTTCTTGCTTTTATAATCTGCTCGAGCGGATGGCAAGGAAAGAAGAAAAGACAAAAAACACACACCGGAACATCAAAGGGTTCACATGATGATAATGACAATATAACAACATATAGTATATGATAACAATAATAATATAATAATATGATAATACAATAATAACAGTATGATAATGTATATGATAATATAAAATAATGAATGATGGTGAGAATTTAAAGGTCGAGGACCGACTTGATATATCTAAATTTCTATCCCATTCTGCGGCAGCAGGCCTACATGACTTAATGGCTAAGTAAGAACTGAGGCTAGTGCATTGAGTGAATATGTGTCACCATTGGAACACATTTCCATATGTTTCAGTGAAATTGCTTACAGTCTATGTTTAACAGAAAATATAATTTATATAAACAAAATGACATGCCATTTAATTATAATATATACTCGTGCGAATGTATGAATGTGAATGAGTGAATATTCTAAATACAGAGTTACGTAAATATAAATGTTATGGTAATAAAGATGTTTGTCTTGAAAAGAAAGGCTATTTATAGGACCTGTGGTGGTAAGGAAGCATATTTATGTATGTGTTTGCGCACATACGTTTGTCTGTTTGTGTGTACTTATACTTCTAAGTATGGAATGCATGGTTTTAGGTATAACAAAGGCTTAGCACGCTATGCTCGCTGGCCTCAACGACGAGGCATAATGGAAAGTACAGGTAACAGAAGAGAATGCATCGAAATGAAGGAAAAATGTGAACAGAACATGTGTAAAAATGTGTAAGAGAGTATATATCACTTAAAACTAACAAGTGCATCGCAATTACATAGGAAGATATGGAAGTACATATCATACATTTGCACATATAAAGTATATAGTAAGGACTTATGAAGTAGATTTGAAGTAGACAGTACTTTTGGAACATCTCAGACATGAGTGAAGTATTCAAGAAATGGCGGTACGACTTCGGAGGTCATAATGAAAACACTGGATGTGGGGAGGGACTGTGAAGGAGAGGAAGGCTGGTCCTCGAAAGAAGGAGGAAGGTCATCTGGGGAAATATCATCCAAGTCGGTACCAAGTCGGGACCTTTCTTTATGTGACCAAGGTACAATACGGTTTCATGGAAGTCATGCAAACTTCAAGCTCTTTATTACTTGATTCTTTCTGAATGATTCTGCAAGGGCTAAGAGATTGGATATTTTGACGCTAACATAGTCATCGAAAATGTAAACAGGCCCTAAACTGAAAAAAGAAGGTAATATGGAAGACTTTCATCCGAGCCAAAGAGGACAAACTGGGGACTATTCCGATACTCCGATATGGACCTGTTAATGGCAACATTTAATGAAGCTTGAATGATACGAACATGTTCACCCCAAGAAAGATGTAGGTCAGAAGCAAGATGACGGAGTACATTATTGATCTTACGGTTTTGTCGTTCAACAAAGCTATTTGAACTGGGGTGATACGGTAGGGTGTTGCACTTTGTAATATTAAAGGATTTGCAGATGGTAACAAGAATATAATTATTGAACTTTGTACTGTTATTTGAAAGAAATGTTCTAGGAGTGAGAGGACAAATTAGTCTGTCAATGAGAACATGTGGAACGTGTTGTACAGTCTTGTCTGGGGCTGAGTCAATTGAAAGTTCGCTCAAGAGAGTGGGGGGAGGGTCAGTAGGTGAAATGTTAACGTTGTTCAAGGGGTGATTAGCTCTAAGTTTGGCTGATCTAGACATGCGAGAAGAATAAATACGCCGGTTCCGGCGGGAAGACATGTCCACAGGAGAGGGAAGTGAAGAACTCTGAGAAGAGGTGGGTATATCCTCACGCGAAGAAGCAGAGCTACTGACGTCAGAAGAGGTCACGTGAATGTTAGAGCGTTGCTACTTTCGGCGAAGGTTGAAGTGACAGCAGTTTGAACGAATTGGACTACATAAGAACATAAGAATGAAGGAGACTCCAAGAGGCCATAAGGCCTACACTAGGCAGCTCCGTATCCATCACCACCTGTCATCCCCATCCATGAAGTTGTCTAATCGTTTTTTAAAACAACTGATAGTTTCAGCGCTTACTACATGGTTACTACATGGTTAAGACTAAGAGTATGATTAATTAAATTCCACGTTATAAAGTCCTCTGTAAAGGGGGCCGTCTTAACCCCGTGATATGGGAAGTTCGTGGCGTTAAACTGAATAGTCATTGGTTTCAATGATTCAAGCGGAGAAAAAAAAAACTTTCTTTTTTCATCAAGACTCGCAAAGTTGTAAATGGAACTTTGAAAAGCAAACGTTTAGAATCCAGATTTGGGAAAAATGTTTGTCACGTTTGGCGTTGTGGTTAGATTGTTGATTACAACGAACCTTTTGTTCATGGCATTGGTGGTGTTGGTGCTACTGGTGTATTGGTGTCACTTATCTTGTTAGACCAATTTCTACTATCGTCTTACTGTTATCTACCTAAAAACGACTGTCACAATCTTGATAGATTTTTTTTTTATCACAGAGCGTGTTAACCCTTCTTCGGTGTGAGTGGTGTTTCTCCTAATCTAAGTGAAGTTGGCTGACGACACATGCTAAAGGCGTAATCACATTGGACTCTTTTTCCTCCGACAGTTGGAGGAGATTTACACTCCGCAGCTTTCGAGAAGGAATCTGGTATTCTGGAATAAGATAATTTTTTCTCTAGCATATCAAACGACATTCTATGCATTTTGTTGATAAGATAGTTTGCCATAGTGATTTTATGACGGAAAAAATTCTGGAGGTGGGCCGTAACGCCGATTAATTAGTGGTTAGGGGAAAAATAGCCCAGCGTGATAACCCTTTAAAACAATAGACCGCAATGAAAGGCTTGATGGGGTCTTTCTTCAGCTGAATAAACCCGTTTTATGCCGAGAAAGGGTCGTTATATACTATTTCCTATGGTCTACCGTTGGTTACCAGGGGATGCTTTGGATGAAAAGAGAAAACCCGTTTTACGCCGAGAAAGGGTCGTTATATACTATTTCCTATGGTCTACCGTTGGTTACCGGGGGATGCTTTAGGTGGAAAGAGAAATCCAGAACTTGATGGAAAACCTTGATCTGGGGGTCAACATCTTGAGTGATGTTCTTCGTTTTGGAAACGCCCTGATGGATGATGCACTCCACCCCCTCCAGGTGTCAACTGAAGTCTTGGTGTCATTTGATCGAACTTCAGAGTCGAAGTCTTGCTCAAGTCGCTTCTGAAGCGTTCTTAGAAAAAAATACATAGTCAAAGAACATATGAGCATGATAACGAGTGAACTACATCACATGCAGTGCTTGCGCCTATTCGCGCGCATGCACGCATACGTGAATTTAAAGCGAGGTATGGTAATTATTGAGTAGTAGATAGAACTTCATGAACGTTGCTCCTTTCCCTGTATATTGTACTTCGGTAAATACATTTAGGTAAATACACACGCACACACACACATGCACGCACACACGCACGCACACACGCACGCACACACGCACGCACACACGCACGCACACACGCACGCACACACGCATGCACACACGCACGCACACACGCACACACACGACGCGCGCACACACACACACACACACACACACACACACACACACACACACACACACACACACACACACACACACACACACACACACACACACACACACATATATATATATATATATATACACACACATACATACATACACATACATACACATACATACACACATACACATACACACACACACATACACACACACATACACATATACACACGCGCGCAGACACACACACACACGCATACACACGCGCGAGCACACATACACGCACGCACACACACACACACACACACACACACACACACACACACACACACACACACACACACACACACACACACACACACACACACACACACACGACTCGATAGAGCGGTTAGTAGTTTCCGGCTACCGCTACGGAGGTTCGGGTTCTAATCCCTCCCAGGGCTGAAATAATTTCAGTACCACTGCACTGCGAGTCGTTAATTCAACTCTCGTGGGCGGGGAGTTGGGGTGTGTGTGTGTGTGTGCAAGGTCACAGCATTACCCATAGACTGGTCGTATATGAGCTCTGAGCTCTCTTCCGGGAGGGAAATATCTGTCGATCACGAGTCCAACACGTGATCCAAGACCATGGTGAATCACACACACACACACACACACACACACACACACACACACACACACACACACACACACACACACACACACACACACACACACACATAGAGCCACGCAGGCACGCAGCCACACAGTAATAAAACTGTTTTTAATCCTGAGGCTTAGCTCGGCCTTTTGTTAGAAAATATTGCAGGTGATGATTTCTGAGGCCACGGTTCCTTTTTCGCTCTCATCTCCGCCCTGTCGGCCTTCTTCGTCAGCACCTCCTCCAGATCCAGAACCAGAAGTCTTGTGGAGGTGGGGGGGGAGTCTTTGATTCTCTCGCTGGGGAAGGGGTTTCCTTCGACAGAATAAATCAGCAAGAGTCAGAATAATGTTTACCCTGACGATAGAACATCGTAGCCGTTGAGAACGGTTTTATAAGATGGTTCGATTTTCTTTACTAACTGATTGTAGTACACTCGTTCTCGTGCCTCTTACTTGTACATTCTGTACTCTAGCCTCCTGAAGGTTTTTGTACTATTTTTTTTTCCATTTCCGGCCTCGTTTGTGAACGTCTCCGGCCTCATTTTGGAGCATTTCCAGCTTCGTTTGTGAACGTCTCAGGCCTCTTTTTTTTTTTTTAATAATTCCGGCCTCATTTATGAACATCTTCGGCCTCGTTTGTGAACGTCTGCGGTCTCGTTTGTGAACATCTCCGGCCTCATTTTAGAACATCTCCAGCTTCGTTTGTGAACGTCTCAGGCCTCGTTTTTACCTCCGGCCTCGTTTATGAACATCTCCGGCCTCGTTTGTGAATATCTTAGTAAACTGTAAGACTCAGGTTAACCACTCCATTAGACTCGGGAAGGCGGAAGAAGGAGGAGGGCGATCAAAGCAGTTTCCGAAATGAAAAGAAGGAAAAGAGCCCCGGGTACTTGATTAAAGCGGGATAGGCGTTTTATGACTCCTGTCTTCTTTATGGTCTTCCAGAATACGGCCGGGTGGTGGTGTTTCTGACTTTCGGGGTTCCGTCCGCAACACTTTGGGTATGTAGGAAGAGCGCTTGTAGCGAGTGACAGACTTGTGTGGTAAGATTTTTTAAAGTTATCCCTTCACTTATAGCAATTTATGTATATATATATATATATATATAAATATATACATATATATATATATATACATATATATATATATACATATATACATATATATATATATATATATATATATACATATATACATATATATATATATATCTTCAAAATGTATTTTGCAAATTATATTATTTTGCAGCAATTGTCGTGTATATTCTGCTTTCGTAAACAATCCATTGTAATCACATATTACCAAAATATTTTCCCCCCCAATTTATTTTTACATTAATGTTGCTACCGGTTTCTCAAACCAATTTCTGAATATAGCCACGATCAAATAAGTACTTCTTAAAAAAAAAAAAAAAAAAAAAAAATGCTTTACCGACCGGTAACTAGTTACCAGCTACCGTTGGTTACACGCTATTCTAAATCGTTAGTATAATGCCTGACGCTTACTCTAGTGGTGCAGCCCCGAAAGGCTGATATTCCGTTAACATAGAAATAACGGTCCATTCTTACTTGAAACATCTATGGGAGAGACCCGGGACCGTTGCCAGCCGTTGTGGGGGGTGCGGGTTTTTAGTCGGTCAAACTCAACGCAACAATCATTTTAAGGTCGCTCTGTACCATTTAGTCTATGGTACCAAATTGGTCAAGAGGAGGAAAAAGTTAAATCTTATCGCTAAGACACAAGCTTGCAAAATGGCATGCAAAATGGCCCCCATATAAAATGGCCGCATACAAAATACCCGGATATGAAATAACTCCATTTCTACACGGAGAAGATAACATTTTTTTTTTTATAACCCCCAAAAATAAAAATGTTCTCGTATATCCAGATCTAAAGTCGTCTAGCGGCCATAGGGCTCCCGAAAGACCACGAGCAATAATAATAACGTTGAGATAATGTTGGTTATTTCTACGATATACCAAACATTCTGACCAGCGATCTTATCCAAGAACATCTCTCACGGACTTATTCAAATACATTTTTAATTTTTGCTGTATTTTTAAAAATAACTATCTTTCAACTTCTTTTGATAAAGTAATTGTATAGATAGAGCAACAACAACGGAAGATGTGTTTATATTGTTCTGATGTAGGCCAAGATCGGGGTATTCAGAATTGTAGATAAAAAAAAAAAAAAAAAAAAAAATTGGGAGTTGGGGGTTGGAGGATGTTATTGTACGTCGTGCATCACTCTCCCCATGGCGGCATCGGGCACCCAACACGTTTCTTGAATACGGACCAATCTTGCAAATGGACTCATTTTCCACTACATCCACTGCAGAAGTGGAGGGGTGCGAGACGTGGACGGTATGACTGGATGTTTACAATGTTCAGAATGTTCACAATGTTCACAATGTTCACAATGTTCACAATGTTCACAATGCTCACAAAATTCACGGTGTTCATGATGTTTGCAATTTTTTGATATTCACGATACTTGCAATGTTCACAATACTCACGAAGTTCACGATGTTCACGATGTTCACGATGTTTATAATGTTCACAATGTTCACATCGCTCACGATGTTCCTAATGTTCACGGTATTACGCTTATGGACTGCGTCTCTAAAACCAACCCTTCTCACCGAAAGTCCTCCCCAACACTTCCAAACCCCGTCAAGCCTCCAGTCCAATCCCCAACCTCCAACCTTAACCTCAACATATATGTGGATAAGAGGTGAAGGGAACACGAGCTGAGGGAAATACTTTTATTCCTGACTAGTTTCGCCTGAGTGGCTTCTTCAGAGGAACCCACTCAGGCGAAACTAGTCAGGAATAAAAGTATTTCCCTCAGCCCGTGTTCCCTTGACCTCCTATCCACATTCGTCACAATGTATGCACACTCAACATTTATCTAAACCCTAAGCTTTCAAACTCCAAAATCTATTCCTGACGCCCCAAAACCCAATCCTTGCACCCCAAAACCCCTTCCTTACACTTTAAAATACATTCCTGACACCCCAAAACCTATTCCTAATACCCCCAGATTCCAGTCGTAATATCACAAACCATCAGTCACCCACTACCTAACCTTCACCCCAAGCCTCCCAACCCCACCCCCATCTAACTCCGCAACACTCACTGTTTCTGCTTTGATCAGAACTTCGCTGCCAAAGGATGATCTGTGATCAGCTGGATGATCTTGTAAGATTACGGACAGATGGATTTCAAAGTTCGCAGACAGTTTCGAGGTATCTTTACCTGCTAATGGAAGACACCCCCATGAGTTTATCTTGCATTTTTTTTTAAATGTCAAGATTTATCTCTTATTTTGGCAAAACTTCAAAGATGGTCTTGTATTTCTTTTCCAAATATCTAAAGAAATTATCTCTTATTTCTGCAAGATTTTAAAGGTGGTCTGGTTATATAGTTTTACTTTATTGTCTTAATAAAATCATTATTATATATTTTCAAAATTGTCAAGACTTATCTCTTATTTTTGCAAAACTTCAAAGATTGTCTTGCACTTCTTTTTCAAACATAGGAGAAAGTTAAAAGTAAATGTGGGTAATTAAATATTCAAGAAAATTTAGATAAATTACAGCAATGGTCTGAAAAGTGGCTAATGAAATTTAACACAAGTAAATGCAAGGTAATGCACATAGGTAAAAATAACAGTAAGTACGATTACAAGTTATTTGGAAATTCGTTAACAAAAGTGAATAGTGAAAAAGATCTCGGCGTAATTATCAGTAACGATCTCAAATCATCCAAGCAATGTATTTCAGCCTCTGAGAAAGCAAATAAGATTCTAGGACTGATTGCGCGATCTTTTGACTTCAAAAGTCCATCACTCATTAACAAGCTATATAAATCGTTAGTTCGTCCACATTTGGAATATGCTGTTTCCGTATGGTCACCGAATCTCATTAAAGACATTGACAGACTGGAAAAAATACAACGGCGAGCCACAAAACTGATTCCAAATGTCAAAAATAAATCATACGAAAATCGACTAAAACATATGAATCTGTTTTCACTAAAAAAGCGTAGACTCAGAGGTGACTTGATACAGGTCTTTAAAATTCTAAAGGGAATTGACAACATCAAAAGTGACAACATTTTCACATTGAATGAGAATCAGACAAGAAACAATGGTCTTAAACTGTCCGGAAATAGATTCAATTTGGAAGTGGGTAGAAACAGCCTCGCCAACCGTATAGTTAATGAATGGAATAAACTTCCTGCACAGGTAGTGCAATGTAGTTCAGTTCGAAGCTTTAAGAATCATTTAGATAAACACCTAAGCAAGATGCTGTAATGATTATAATTTATTTTATATTATTTGTTTTTGTTTTGTTATTATTTGTCTGTTTGATTCTCATTATTAGTTATATGTAAATTTATTATCATTTACTATTTACCTGTTTGTTTATTATTTAACTATACCTATGCATTTATTCATGTATTTTATTTGTTATTTACATTATTATAGTTTTTATTGATTATTTTTTTTTCGCATCCGACCTAGATATGGACCAAAAGGTCTCCTGTCGGCATGCTCCGCCTTTGTAATCCTTTGTAAAAGTAAGGTTATGAGATGTACAAAGGGAGAGGGTGGCAGTGAGTTGGAAGTAAGTCTAAAAGGGGAGAGCATGGAGGAAGTGGATAGCTTTAGGCATTTGGGGTCACATGTGGCAGGAAAGGGAGG
>NC_134782.1:52123500-52128500 GCF_046742065.1 Oratosquilla oratoria
CATGTTTTACTTTTGATACATTTATCTACTCTGTCTCGGGTATTGGCTGCATGTTATTGTGGGGTTGAAAGCTGTTCAGCAGCATGTAGCTGATACTTTAGGGTTTATATGGGTCGCCACTGCGGACGAAAGCCACACATCATTTTGTCTTTAATAGAGGAAATCTCTATTCATAGAGAAATGATGATACTTTATTCTACTGCAACTGTCCCTCCGTTATGCTGGCCCCCAATCTTAATACTTTTCTGTACCACTTCTCTGAATGTTCATTTTTTTCCGCCAAACCCTGTGGTAGGGGAGAATAATATTGCCACCAAGTGTTCCCCTTGAGTCGTAAAAGGCGACAGAAATGGGACGGGGATAGGACTAGGCATCCTACTCCCTGTAGCCCTAAAGGGGACATTTCTATAAAAAAAAAAAAAAAAAAAAAACACAAGGTCTGGGTGGAGTTCTCCAATCAGAACCCTAAGGTTTGGGTCTTTTAGTGTGCGTAGATGTAGCACAGATAAGAGTAAAAGGGCAGAGATAGGCAGTATGCTTGTGAGAAAAAAGATGGATGTGTTGGCATTGAGTGAAGTTAAGTTGAAAGGGAGGGACGATTTTGAGTTTGGGAATGTAGTTGGGAGGGTGTTAGGAGTAAAGAGAGGACAAGGGAGAGAAGGGGTGACTATAATAGTAAGTGAGGAGATAGGTAAACGTGTGGTGGAGTGAAAAGATGTTTCTTCGAGGTTAATGTGGATGAAGGGGAAGCAGGGAAATTGAGATGTGGGTTTTTGTAAGTGCATATGGGACTGATAATGAGAAGAGTGTAGAGGAGAGGGAGGCTTTTTGGATATGTTTAAATGAGTGCATTGAAGGTTTAGGGAGAAGTGTCAATGTAGTAGTATTGGGAGATCTTAACGCTAGGGTAGGAGATAAACCAATAGATAGAATGTTCGGGAAGTGTGGAGTTCCAGGGAAAAATCGTAAAGGAGAGTTGATGGTGGGGGTGTATTTAGAGAGAATTGATGATAGCAAATACAGTAGTTAGGAAGAAAACCAAGCATAAGTACACATGGGAGAGGGTGGTGGATGGAAGGGTGGTAATGGACTATATAGTGGTAACCAGGAGAAAAGTAGGGAGAGCTTTGAATGTACATGTTCTAAGGAGAGAGAGTGGGTGAACATCAGATCTTTGTTTTTTTATGGAAGGTGGGTTGAGAGTGTAGGATAGATGGAGAAAGAGAAAAAGGGATGTACTTAAAGTAAACTGTTTAAACGAGAAAGAAAAAGAGAAGGAGTACAAGAAGAAGCTGAGAGAGGAGTGGGAGGGAGTAAAGGATATGGTAGAACTAGGAGTGGAGGAGGAATGGGGATGGTTTAAGGAATGAGTCACAAGGTGTACATAGTTGGTGTGTGGAACAAAGAAAATGGGAGAAAATAGAAGGAAGGGTAGTGAATGGTGGGATGATGAAACAAAGAATGTTGTAGAAGAAAAGAAAAAACGAATATTTACAGTTTGGGTGCAAAATAGGATGAGGGAATCATATGAGAGGTAAATAGAAAACGCAAGAGAAGTAAAGCATAAGATATAGGAGGCAAAGAGGAGAGCGGATGTGAAATGGGGTAAGGACACAGCAGAAATTTTTGACAGTAATAAAAAGAGACGAATCAAGTAGAGAAGAAAAGGTAAAAGGTGCAGATGGAGAAATAATGGAATTGAAGCTAGTAAGAGTGATGGGCTTAGGGAGTGATGGGTTTAGGGAGTTATTAAGTGTGAAGAGGAATAGGGAAGGAAAGGTAGTTGCAGTGGGAAACGCTAAGAAAATGACAGTGATAAGTGACGAAAATGGAGGAGAAATAAGGAAAGATGAGAGCAGATAAGACACCTGAGTTAGATGGTTGTCATGCGGATTGTCTCGAAAAGGGAGGTACAGTGATGGTAGACTGACTGGTGAAGTTGTTCAATGTTTATTTAAAACAGGGTAGAGTGCCGGAGTACTGGAGGAGTGCCTGTATAGTTCTACTTCACAAATGAAAAGGTCACAAGTGTTAATATAGTAGTTTCAGAGGGATCAGTTTGTTGAGTGTAGTTGGAAAGGTTTATAGGAGGGTTTTGATTGAGAGGATTAGGAGAGGAACAGAAAAAGTAATAGATGAGGAACAGTATGGGTTTAGGACAGGTAGTGGTTACGTGGGTCAGATTTTTGTAGTAAGGCAGATATGTGATAAAGCTATAGAAAAAGGTAAGAATGTTTTTGTGCCTATATGGATTTGGAAAAGGCTTATGACAGGGTAGACAGGAAGGCACTGTGGGAGGTATTACAGATATATGGGATAGGAGGAAAGCTGCTGAGAGCACTCAAGAATTTTTACGATAGTGTGTTACAGTTAGAAATGGA
Source organism: Oratosquilla oratoria (assembly GCF_046742065.1). Lineage (NCBI taxonomy): Eukaryota > Metazoa > Arthropoda > Malacostraca > Stomatopoda > Squillidae > Oratosquilla > Oratosquilla oratoria. Next base: position 52,125,882 of record NC_134782.1, read on the forward strand.
GAGAGTGAGTGGTTTGAAGTAAAGGTGGGACTTCGCCAGGGATGCGTTATGTCGCCTTGGCTGTTCAATTTATACATTGATGGGGTGGTGCGAGAGAGAAACGCAAGGGTAATGGGCCAGGGATTGGAGATGGTTAAAGAAAATTGAGAAAAAGAGGAGATAAGCCAGTTGTTTGCTAATGACACTGCGCATGTAGCAAGATCAAAGGAGGGATTAAGGAAGTTAGTGACAGAGTTTGGAAAGGTGTGCGAAAGAAGGAAGTTGAAGAATAGTGTGGGTAAAAGCGAGGTGGGTCAGGGACTGGAGATGGTTAAAGAAAATGGAGAAAAGTGGGAGGTGAGCCAGCTGTTGTTTGCGGACAACACTGCATGTAAAGGACCAATTAGGTCCTTTAGTTCTGAAACTAGGTGCGGACCACCACTGCCTGCTTCAGAACTCTCGGTTCGTGTATAGACTCGTGGGACAAGTAAGAAAACACAGGATTGCACTGGAAGTTTATAATTCTGGTCCTTCCACAATGCACTATCAAATCAATTTTAGGAAAAAACATCACCAACTGTTTCACCTTAGGTCAGTTCGGTCGTAGCTCACTCGAATTGACTCCACAGTAAATACTTAAATTACTCGTAGAAAGCTTCGGTAGAAGATCAGGGTTTTGGAGCTGAGCGATGACGACTCTGGCAGAGCGGAAGGCGAAGTTGGAGAAAACGACGTCCAGTCGATGTAACACGCCAGTTTTAGAGTGGAGAGAGGGGAGGGGGGAGTAGTGGGCTAGGTGCAGTCACCAAGTTCTCTCTGATAAAACCATGTCTGTCCGGGACGCACGTAACCTCGGTCGTCATACGTGGCAGCTCGTTTCGAGTAAGACTTCGAAGCGCACTCGAATTGTGCGTAATTTAAGAGGGCTGGTTGTTTAGAAGATTAAGTGGCGATTTTCCCTTACACTGCACTTGTGGCAGGATCAGAGGAGGGATTGAGGAAGTTAGTGGCAGAGTTTGGGAGAGTGTGTGAAAAAAGGAAATTGAAGATAAATGTGGGTAAAAGTAAGGTGATGAGATGTACATGGGGTGAAAGTGGCAGCAGACTGGAAGTGAGCATTAAGGGAGAGAGAATGGAGGAAGTGGATAGTTTTAGATACTTGGGTGCAAATGTGGCAGGAAAGGGAGCAGTGGAGGTGGAGGTAGAATGTAGATTGAGAGAAGCAAGAAACCTTTGTGGATTAAAAAGTGTAATGAGAAATAGACATTTGGTAATGGATGTTAAGAGGAGATTGTATGGAGTGATTGTGCCGACAGTACTGTATGGGACAGAGTCATGGAACATAAGAGAGGAAGAGAGAAGGAGTTTGAATGTGTTTGAGATGAGGTGTCTTAGAAGTATGATAGGGGCTACTAGGTTGGATAGTGTGAGAAATGAGGAGGTGAGGAGGAGAACGGGGCTGGTAAGGGAGTTGGGAGATAGGGTGGATGAAAGAGTATTGGGATGGTTTGGACACATGGAAAGAATGAGTGAAGAAAGACTAGTAAAAGATGTGTGGAAGGCAGATGTGGAGGGAGTGAACATGAGGGGGCGGCCTAGGATGAGATGGATGGATGGGGTAAAAGGGGCTTTGGGGAAGAGGGGAATGTCTGTAGAGGAAGGACGGGAGAGGACAGAAGACGGATGAATGGAGAATGGTTGTGTATGGATGAGGTTGTGATGCATAAGGTGGAATGGGTGGGGGATGGGGGGTGAGGTAGTATGTGTGAGAAAAAATTGACGCAGCCCGAAGGGATTTCTCCCCGTCTTCTTTTCTGCTTGGGGGGACGGAGAGTGGGGCTCGCCGATTTTATGAAGCGGCCTTGCTGTGGATGTGCTGTGTCTTGTGACGCTGCTTCTGACCCAGGGCAGTGGACAAGATGCAGGGATGACCCGTCATCCAGGAGGTGTCGAGATGAGAGGGAGGGTAGAGAGTGGAGGGGAGTGGAATGTATTAGGGATGGAATGGGTGGGAATGGATTTTATGCCTTTGTTTTTTTAGCTACCTCCCTTGTAAGGGGGAAAAAGCCTTTGGTATATGTATATATGTGTGTATGTATGTATATATTTATATATATATATATGTGTGTGTGTGTGTGTGTGTGTGTGTGTGTGTGTGTGTGTGTGTGTGTGTGTGTGTGTGTGTGTGCGTGTGTGTGTATGTGTGTGATTTGTTGAAGTCTACAACAATACTAGCATTTGTATGAAGTACTCTAATTATTTCTTATAACAGAGCGGAAATTGAAGGTCAGGGAATTGGTAATTTCTCCAAGGTACATGGTTCTTTACTGGAGACGCACTTTGAGTCAACCAAAGGCCATCTTCAAGAGTTACAGTAACATAATACAAAGATACAAAAAACAGGAGTGAAATGTGGAGCGTGACGGATAGTATTATGTACCCACGAAGAATCCCTGGGAAAGGATGTCGGACGTATCTACTTATGGAGTTCCATTGAGTTGCCAGTAGGTTGCTGTGGAGATTCCCTTGTCGATAGGAGTGAGAATTCAGGTTGTAGATGGTTATTGATTGATGCTTTATCCAAACGAATAAAAACTGATTCTGGCATCCTCAACCTTTTTCTGTCTTGTTCCCGATAAT
>NC_134782.1:52133500-52136000 GCF_046742065.1 Oratosquilla oratoria
CATGTACAGGCGTCCTGTCAAGTGTTGTCAACAAAATGAAAAATGTTTTCGTGAGGGAAATGACACGGTGGCAAAACTTTGTCGTGTCCGCACGTTCCGATGTGGGATAGTTTTGCTCTTCGACCTCTTGTTAATGTGACACCTTCTTCTTCTTCTTCTTCTTCTTCTTCTTCTTCTTCTTCTTCTTCTTCTTCTTCTTCTTCTTCTTCTTCTTCTTCTTCTTCTTCTTCTTCTTCTTCTTCTTCTTCTTCTTCTTCTTCTTCTTCTTCTTCTTCTTCTTCTTCTTCTTCTTCTTCTTCTTCTTTCTTCTTCTTCTTCTTCTTCTTCTTCTTCTTCTTCTTCTTCTTCTTCTTCTTCTTCTTCTTCTTCTTCTTCTTCTTCTTCTTCTTCTTCTTCTTCTTCTTCTTCTTCTTCTTCTTCTTCTTCTTCTTCTTCTTCTTCTTCTACTTCTTCTTCTTCTTCTTCTTCTTCTTCTTCTTCTTCTTCTTCTTCTTCTTCTTCTTCTTCTTCTTCTTCTTCTTCTTCTTCTTCTTCTTTCTTCTTCTTCTTCTTCTTCTTCTTCTTCTTCTTCTTCTTCTTCTTCTTCTTCTTCTTCTTCTTCTTCTTCTTCTTCTTATTCTTCTTCTTCTTCTTCTTCTTCTTCTTCTTCTTCTTCTTCTTCTTCTTCTTCTTCTTCTTCTTCTTCTTCTTCGGGATTACAATTATAGAGTATTTCTGTTTAAACGGGTATGTTTTTGAATGATGTTATTTTGAAGAGTTAGCTTGGACTAGTTTTATTTGAAAGAGATGATTCTGAATGAGTGTTTGACTGCCAATTAATGTATCAGCCACGATTTACACATTCCAGTCCTTCGTTGGAATCCTGTGTGTGTGTGTGTGTGTGTGTTTGTGCTTGTATGTTTTTTAACATAATTATATTAATTTAATTCTAGTATACAGGATTGGAACTATTCAAGGGGTCGTCTTTATAACTCAATTGATTAAACTTTGCCAAGTTTGTTGTCCTAAATTACTTCTTCTGATGTGTGTGTGTGTGTGTGTGTGTGTGTGTGTGTGTGTGTGTGTGTGTGTGTGTGTGTGTGTGTGTGTGTGTGTGGAGAGAGCTGTACACCACACCTCAATGTCTTTCAGAACGCCTGTATCCTTTTTTCATTATGATCTCTTACTTGTATTTCACCCAACCTTTTCTTTTCTCGTTTCTCTTCGTTATATATCATTACCTATCTCCTCTCTATCTTTGCTCCTCCAGTGTGGATAGCCCAGTTATTCCCAGTCTCTCCTCATATGCATTATCAACCAGGCTCGGAATCATACTGATGACCTCCTTTTGTATTCTTTTTCATATGATTTTCGTGTGTCTTTCCGAGTGCATGCTTGTGTGTGTTTATGTTTATCTTTGCGATTGCTGATTTCTATGTGCGCGCGTTCGGGAGCGTGTCTACTCGTGCGCGTGACCACTCGAGCGCGCGCCCGCTAGCGCACGTATGATGCGATATAAAATGGAGCGAGGGAGATCAAAGAGAGGCGGAGATAGGCCATCAGCCGTGGCGGCAATTGTGCCCGTCTCCCTCTCTTGGTTGTCGAGTTTTAGCGCGTAAGGGATTTGTATGAGGCGTATTTATTTTTACAAGAATATCATATATAAATATAAATATATGTATATATATATGTGTATGAATTTATTTATACATCTACATATACACATACATATGCATATATATATATATATATATATATCTATACATATAATTGTGTGTGTATACATATTTAAGATATACATATGTGTATATATATATATACAGGGTGGGATGGGTATATGAGGACAAGTGTAGTAATAAATTAAAACAACTATAACTTAGTAGTAAACAAACTTATTTTAATGAATTTTTACACACAAAGTTTCACTAACCTTATTTATATGTTTATTCTATAAATCCACCTTCACCCTCTATAACTGCTTCAATACGAGACCTAAATCCTTGACATCTCTGCATTAAATGGTTTTTGTTCATCTCGGTCATCATCTCAACAATGGCATTCTTTAGTGAAGCTATGTTATTATGAGGATGTTGATTAGTTCCTCTTTCGACAGCGCTGTAGATGTAGTAATCCATGGGATTTAAATCTGGTGAGTTTGGAGGCCACATGTTTGGCATTACATGATCATAAACGATTATTTGACATCCATTCTTGAGTCGACTGGGCTTTTTGATAAAGTGCAGCGTCTTACTGAATAATGTACGGCCTTCCATTGCGTATTTTATCTATTCAAGGCTTGACAAATGTTTCCAGCACTTTAATGTATCCATCAGCATTAACCCTGAGACACTGAGGTGACATAACATAACCTTTGTTGCTAATAACTCCTAAAACCATCACACTTGCTGAAAATTTAGTGTGTATTACCCTGGGAACCTCTGAAGGATCTACACATAACCATCTATCATTCCTGTTAAGCTTTTGGTCTTGGTCGAAGTTCTTGTCGGAAAAAAATCAAAGC
>NC_134782.1:52138500-52146000 GCF_046742065.1 Oratosquilla oratoria
AAACATCCTCACGCCTTTTTCTTTATATATATATTTTTTGTTTTATTATTATTATTATTATTATTTTTATTTTTTATTTTTAGGTATGTCCCCTGTGGGTCTACAGAGAGTAGGATGCCTAGTTCTATCCCTGTCCCGTTATTATCGCTTTTTCTACTCAATTGGGAACACTTAGTGGCAGTATTCTTCTCCCCTATCACAGGGTTCGGCGAAAAAAGGAAATGAATATTCAGAGAAATGATAAATAACAGTATTAAGAGTGGGGGGACAGCATAACGGAGGGACAGTCGTAGCATAATAAAGTAACCTCATTTCTCTATGAATAGAGATTACCTCTATTGCAGACAAAATGACGTAACTCTGGTTCGTAGGGGCGCCCCAATGTACAGACCCTAAGTTTGTTTATTGCTTTGCAAGGAAAGGGGCTTTGCTCAAATAAGTATCAATTTTTTCAAGTGAAATTCCTAGTGTTACGGAGATGAATAAAATCGTCTGGCGGCAGCCGGTACGAGAGGAAAAGTTCAATTGGTCCTGAAGGCTTTAGAAATGATCAACACGCGAGCGGGTGTGATCGTTTTTGTCTTTGCGAGCTTAACGAGTGGCAGTAAACACGGCGCGACGGAATCCCACTGATCGTTAGCTGTTGCTGCTCTTCCTGTGCGGATTTCTATAGGCCTTTAACTCTCTCTCTCTCTCTCTCTCTCTCTCTCTCTCTCTCTCTCTCTGTCTCTCCCCCCCTCTCTCTCTCTCTCTCTGCCCCCCCTCTCTCTCTCTCTGCCCCCCCTCTCTCTCTCTCTGCCTCCCCCCCCTCTCTCTCTCTCTCTCTCTCTCTCTCTCTCTCTCTCTCTCTCTCTCTCTCTCTGCCTGTCTCTCGTCTCTCTGTCTGTCTCTCGTCTCTCTGTCTCTTTCTCTCTGCCTCTCTCTCGTCTCTCTCTCTCTCTCTCTCTCTCTCTCTCTCTCTCTCTCTCTCTCTCTCTCTCTCTCTCTCTCTCTCTCTCTCTCTCTCTCTCTCTCTCTCTCTCTCTCTCTCTCTCTCTCTCTCTGCCTCTCTCTCTCTCTTTCTCTTTCTTTCACTCTCTTTCTTTTTGGACTGGTGACACTCAAAACAAGAGTCCAAAGCGGCGGCGGTGTGTGGCGTCACCGCTACGTTAACTCGAAATAGTTTGGGGATGGGGGGTGGGGGTGGGGGCTTGGGATTGCAAATTTGCGGCGAAAAACATGGGAGAAGGGGAGGGTGGGGAGAATAGGACGCTGGCTGGACCACCGTCAATGAATAGCCAATTCGAATCGAGCTTTGGGATGGAACAAAGTGCCGCTGAAGTGGCAAGTGTTCTTTACGTTTGTTCTCCGACTGGGAGTGGACTTTATTGTTCTCGTCGATTTTGTTCTCTCCAGATAAACTATTCAATGTTGGTGACTGCGAACGTAAACATCAGATTTATCACAGGATGAAATGATTATTTTTCTTTGTTTTCTTTTTTGTCTTTTTTGCAGAATCCATGACGCCTCCGACCCGTAGGGGAGGACTCACGCTCCAGTCCACTCGATCTGAAGCCATGGACTCCTGGCGGCCCAACCCTAAGGCCCCGCCCTTCGTCCCTCGCAGGACCCCCTACTACTCGTCCTCCTCCTCCTCCTCCTCCTCCTCTTCCTCGTTCTTGTCCTTCCCGCCTCTGGCACCTTCTTCGATGTCCTGGCCTCTTGGTCTTTGTACTCGAGGCCTTGTTCTGCCTCGGAGAAGAACAGTCGCTAAAATTTTCCAGGTAGGTAATAATCCTTTGACAGCCGAGTAGAATAACTTGATGACTTTCAAAATAGAATATATGTTGAGTCAGAAGTCTCCAAACCCCAATAGCTCGGCGAGGGTCTTTTGTATTTTTGGTTTTGGTCGACTCCAAACGGGTTTTGTTTGGAAGACATTTGTTACACCTTCGTTCAAATTACAGACGACAAGACGTCACAGTTCCAACCAACCAGATCACGTATTTCATAGAATGATGTCGTCGTAATTGTATTTTACGCATTGGGGTGGACCGAAAAAGGAAAATTCCACTGCACACTCCCAATTCAAATGGCAGACTCCCAATTCAAATGGCTCTTAAATTGAGAAAAAGTCGTCCGTTGTGAATTTTGATGCTCTGCATTTGGGTCCGTCTCCTTCCTACTATTTCTCCTCCTCTTTTCCCTCCTCCACCCTTTCTCCTCCCCTTCTCCTTCCCTCCTTCTCCCCTCCTCCTCCCCTCCTCCTCCCCTCCTCCTCCCCTCCTCCCCTCCTCCTCCCCTCTCCTCCTCATCCCCTCCTCTTCCTCCTTCTCCTCCTCCTCATCATCTTCTTATTACTACTTCTCTTCCTCCTCCTCTCCCTCCTCCTCTTCTTCCTCCTCTTTCTCCACTTTTTCCTCCTCCTCCCTTCGTCTTCTTACTCCCCCTCCTCGTCCTCCTCCTCTTCCTTTTCCTTCCCTCCTCCCTCTTCCTACTCCTTCTCCTCTTCCTCGTACTACTCTGCTTCCTACTCTTCCTACTATTTATCCTACTCCTCTTACCCCTCCTCATACTACTCCTATTCCTCCTCCTTCTCCTCCACCTTCTCCTCCTTCTTCACTTCTTTTATCCTCATTCTCATCCTCTCCCTTGTCTTCCACTTCGTTTTAATTCTCTTCCTCCTCTCCCTCCTCTAGCTCCTGTTCCTCTTCCTATTCCTCCCCTCTCCCCCTTTTCCTCCTCCTGCTCCTCCTCTTCCTCCTCTTTCTTATCCTTCTCCTCGTCCTCCACTTTGCCCTCATTCTCTTTCTCCTCCTCGGTAAAGATAAGTTACCGTCCTTGGAATTCCAGTCTTTCTTTCTTCTCGTCTTTTACATTCATTTTATCTTTTCATGGAAACGATTTTTCTCATTTTATTATTATTTTCTTAAATGTTAGTTTTTATTTCAGGTAAATGAAAACGAGAGTATTGCCGTTATTACCTTTGAATTCCTTTAATGATGGACGACAAATAAATGGAAAAAGATGAAAAGATGAATAGATACTTAGATGAATAAATAGACAAATAAATAGATTAGTTAATCAGTTTATTGATAAGTAGCTGAATAAATGAATAAAGATATATAAAGGAAAAATGATTAGCACACATTGCATATGAATGTATGTCTTTCTTCAATATTACTTGGAATAAAAACTAGCCAAATAGATCGCCACAAAGATGGTTTTGGCTGTTTCCGGACGCCTGAAAATACGATAGGCAGTGCTTTTGGTGGTAAATAGTCCACACGTCAATTCTGTCCTTAATTTCCTAGTCACTGTTCTTACTGTTGGAGTTCTGCTGCCGTTTTCCATCACAAATAAATTTATCCTTCTCAGGCGGGCCTTGTTAACTTGGAGTTTATGTTATGGTCAAAGGTAACTGACTTGTTCCATAGTTTATATTCGTCGTTTAATGTAAGTTTGACTTCCCCTTGACTTAACTATGACGCATTGCTGACGTAATGCTAGTGTAAACCACCTCCAGCTCTCGGGTTTTGCTATTGACAAACTGTGCCTAGCTGCACTGCTTTTGATGCAAGCAGTGTGGCTGGAGACGGCGACACTTCGTAGCTCATGGTACTACATACATACATACATACATACATACATACATACATACATACATACATACATACATACATACATACATACATACATACATACGTACATGTATACATACATATATACATACATACATACATATATACATACATACATACATACATACATACATACATACATACATACATACATACATACGTACATACATACATACATAGATACATACATACATACGTACATATATACATACATACATATATAAATACATTCATACATACATACATATATACATAGATACATACATACATACGTACATACATACATACATACATACATATATACATATATATATATATATATATATATATATATATATATATATATATAAATATATATATATATATATATATCAGAGTATGAGAGAATAAAAAGATGAGCAACGATTTTGCCAAATAATTACCCAAATTATGCCCAACCTTACTTTAGTTCAGCAAATGGAACTCTTGTTATATGATTCTGGAAACCTTTTTGTTTGTGCAACTGTTATCTTACCAAGAAAATTATGTTATATAAAGTATATATATATATATATATATATATATATATATATGTATATATATATATATGTGTGTGTGTGTGTGTGTGTGTGTGTGTGTGTGTGTGTGTGTGTGTGTGTGTGTGTGTGTGTGTGTGTGTGTGTGTGTGTGTGCGTGTGCATATCGTCACGACACTTACTCCCAACTGTACCTCACATAGAGATGACCTTTTTCTTCCTTTGTTTCTTTATTTTGTTCCAGGGTGGGTTGGTGCTAGTGCTCGTGGCCACTATCGCCATCAACGTAGCTTTTATCGTAGATAAGACGAGGCAGCTTCGAATCAACGGCGAAATTGACGATCTACAACTAAAAGGTAGGTAAGGCGCGCACACACGCACACTACCACTAATCTGTGGTTAGAGTTTAAGGACACAAATGGTATGGTCTTTACACCTTTTAATATATTTTTCCTGTTGGTAAGGAATAAGTCAATCATTGACTTCTCATTGAATCTTTGTTGCAGTACATTCCACCTATACCATGTTCTATTATGGTTCTCTTGATGTTTGTAATAAGTATTCATTATGGACATGTTATTTACAAAGGCGGAGCATGCCGATAGGAGACCTTTTGGTCCATATCTAGGTCGGATGCGAAAAAATCATTATAATTATAAACAAATAAATGAATAAATAAAAACAATAATAATGTAAATAATATATAAAATAAATAAATGCATAGGTGTAGTTAGATAATAAACAGGTAAATAGTAAATAATAATAGACATAACTAATAATAAATGAGAATCAAACAAAAATAAACAATCGGACAAATGATAACAAAACAAATAAACAAATGATATAAAATAATCGATTATTCTCTCTCCTGGTTCTTTTTGCCAATGACATGTTCAACTCCATCTCTATTCTTTCCGACATGTCAATTTTCCATTCATATCACCCATGACAATGACCCATTCCTGTTACCTAATTTCTTCTTTCACTGCCAATAGAGTTCCATAAAACTGTTCTTTTTCTCTCAAGTTTCTTCCTTATTGCGGGGTATATGTGTGAATGATGCCAATTTTGGTCTGTTTAATTTTCAACGTTGTACATACAATTTTTTCATTCCTACAGTCCACACTGTCGCCCATTTCTTCCAACAGCGGTGATAACATTAAAGCAACTCCATGTCTTCCGTCATCATGCAGTGCTTTCTCTCGGGTTTCGCACAGTCCAACAATTCCCAGTCTTCTTTCCTTCATCATCTGTATTATCTTTCTTATCTCTGCATGTTGACAAATTCATTGCAGCAATCTTTATTGTCTTTTGTATATTCCCGTTTCGTTGTCCAATTCTGTTCCGGTTCGTTAACCCTTGGTCAGTCAGATCCTGAGGTGTTTCTGCGTTACTTGAGCAAACTATGAGCACCAGCGGCTTGCTTGGTCTATCCTAGCCCTTCAGCACTGCTAATTAGTCCCTCCCTGCTGCTTATTGCCCCAAATTGGTTACAGGGAATCTCCTACCAGACCCCCGGCAAGCATGTAGGTTAGAATAAACCGTGACACTTCTTCAAAGTTGCACAGTTCCTTGTTCATGTGGAGTAGGCCCATATATATATAATACAACTAGGTAAATACACACACACACACACATACACAGACTCACACACACACACACACACACACACACACACACACACACACACACACACACACACACACACACACACACACACACACACACACACACATATATATATATATATATATATATATATATATATATATATATATATATATATATATATATATGCAATAAAAACACTAGGAACGTGTGTTCACAACTGCGTAAGTAACCACTAGGAAAAGTAAACTAACGAAGCAGAGAGCTTTCGTATAATTACATCTTCAGTGCAGATACAAAGAAGGAATTCCTTCTTTGTATCTGCACTGAAGATGTAATTATACGAAAGCGCTCTGCTTCGTTAGTTTACTTTTCCTAGTGGTTACTTACGCATTTGTGAACACACGTTCCTAGTGTTTTTATTGCATATATATATATATATATATATAATATATATATATATATATCTGCACTGAAGATGTAATTATACGAAAGCGCTCTGCTTCGTTAGTTTACTTTTCCTAGTGGTTACTTACGCAAATATATATATGTATGTATATGTATATGTATATGTATATGTATATGTATATGTATATGTATATGTATATGTATATGTATATATTCCTAAAAATCGAGACTAAAAATTTCCACCGACAAAAGTGATGGGGGTCACCTCCTTTCGCCCTCCCCTCCCCCACCAGAGAAATAAAATCAGCTTTTGCCGGCCAGAATAAAAACATATGGCGAAGTCATTCCCTAATGGGACGAAGACCTTGCCTTCAGAGGAACGCTGGATTCTGACGCATTCTGACGCATTCTGACGCATTCTGACGCATTCTGACGCTCTCGGAGTTTACGCTCCTGACGGAGACTGAGAGAGAGTGAGAGAGTGAGAGTGTGAGAGAGTGAGAGAGTGAGAGAGTGAGAGAGTGAGTGAGTGAGATTGAGACAGTGGAAGAGTGAAGGACTGAGAAAAGAGTGAGCGAGAGTGAGTGAGAGAGTGAATGAGAACAAGAGAGTGAGAGTGAGTGAGAGTGAGACAGTGGAAGAGTGGAGGAATGACAAAAGAGTGAGTGGGGAGGGAGAGAGAACAGGAGAGGGAGTGAGTCGGGGCCGAGTCGCGCCCAGACGGAACGAGTTACGACTCGTCGCGCCGAATCGCGCAGGATCGCGCCGAATCGCGCCGAATCGCGCCGGATCGCGCCGCTTGTCTGCATCTCAACGACTCCCGTCAGAATACCTCATGTTCCGCCGTTATTGCTTTCAGGAGGACCCCCCCCCCCCACTCCCCCCTCCTCCCCTCCTCCCAGGCAGCAGAAAGATCTCGTTTGTATACTTCGGCCGGAGAAAGACCTTTGCTTATTTTCCTCCCCCTCCCCTCCCTCTCCTCCCGACCTCCTCCTCTTTAGCCTCTTCTTCTTCCTCTAGTTTCCAGCTATCCTGTGGTTTCCTAGTTCCTTTCCAGGACCCAATTAACTGAATGCACATCTCCCCAAACCTTCTTCTTTTATTTTCTTTTTCTTTTTCCCTTCTTCCTCCCCAGAGTCTCTCCCTTCTTATTCCTTCTTCTACTTCTCCTTCTTCTTTTCTTCCTTCTCCTCCTCCTTCTCCTTCTTCTCCTTCTATTTCTCCTTCTTGTTCGCCTCTTTCTCCTTCTCCTCGTTGTTCGCCTCCTTCTCCCCCTTCTCCTTCTCCTCCTTCTCCTCCTTCTCCTCCCTCTCCTCTTTCTCCTCCTTCTCCTCCTTCTCCTCCTTCTC
>NC_134782.1:52151000-52153500 GCF_046742065.1 Oratosquilla oratoria
AGCCTAAGGTTTAGTTAACTTAGGGCGCTATTGGATGCTCGCTGTCCGAACGGATTACTGTAAAGTCGCTACTTGCGGAAGAGATCGACGTGCAGACAGTTCGATCCTTACCGCTAGCGAGTTGAACCAAGGATATAGTTAATTGAATTCCACGATACGAAGGCCTCTGTGAAGGGTACCGTTCTATCCTACTGATAGGGAAGTTTGTAACGTAAAACCGAATAATCATCAGGACGTTATACTCTATCTCCGCAACCACATCACATTATCGTTAGCATATTTTACTGTCCCTACATTTTAATTTGATTTATTTATTTATGCATCTATCTTTTTATTAATTTGTTTTCTTAAGTACTGATGTTCTTGGGGCGAAAGCTTAGGCCAAGGGTTCTTAAATGGGGGTATTCATACCCTTTGTGGGTATTGGAACAAAATGCTGGGAGTGTGGGACTTGAAGGAAGCTCGCGGGCCTAGTGGGTTAGGGCGTCGTTACTTGCGGCGAAGCTCGAGGGAATGACGGTTCGAGTCCTGCCACCGGGAAAGTTAAACCAAGGGCATGGTTCATTAAATTCCACGCTACAAAGGCCTCTGTAAGAGCCACCGTCCTAGACTCCAGATAGGGGAAGTTTGTGACGTTAAGCCATATCATCATCATCATCATCATGGGACTTAATCACAAATTAGACTTTATAATACAGGAGAAAACATCAAATCAGCCATAAAGTTTGGCTACACTGACACGAACGTTTTTCGACTCGTCCCAGAGTTTTAAATTTGACAGTTGAACTGTTTGTTTTGTCGAGGTTTGACGTGCCTTCTCCCTCTATCCCTGCTCCACATTTTTCTTGTGAGTGATTTTATATTTCAGCTGTATGCATTGTCTCCTCTATGCCTAAGGTTGAATATTAGATATTTGAATAGTGTTAGGCTTGTTCTGGGTGACAAAATTAAGACACAACGAAAGTCAAGGCACAAGTATATTTAGATACACAAAAGAACACAAGCACAAAAAATGCGTGCGGCAGTCGTCAAGGCTGCTTGAATACTGACTACTGACGCCACGCTCACATTTTTGGCGCCAAACCATGGCGCGCACTGCATCTGCCAAATCTTACAATAACACAATCATTGCACTATACACGACAAACATACATCACAATACAAGTTAATAAATATATTTATATACACTGTGCCAACACAGGCTTAGGACAATTACGAATTCCCGTATGTATCGAATCACCAGACGAAATTTTGTCCCGCGGTGGGTCGAGTTAAAACTTTCGTCTGCTGATTCGAATCCCGGGCTGTGAACCGCAAGCCTCACGACACACTCATTGAGGCGACGGTGCTTTTGTTGATGAATACATTTGTAAATGCAAAATTTAGCCATTATGTGAGTGCAAATGCATATTTTCATTAGTTATTAGTACCGGTACGCAATCCAATAGTTTATAGTGTATATTTAACGATTTTAAGTGTAGGTTTTGTTTATCATAGGGCTAATTATGATTATAAGATATGGTAAGTATAATATGGCTACGTGTTGGTGGGCTAATAAGTAGGGAGCAAAGAGGAATTGGTTTTCATGGGTTTCTTCATATCATTTAATATTTTTCTCGTTTAAACCCAGTAGGTATAATTAATGGTGCTGTTAGTACAGATTTTCCTAAAGTGGCATGGTAATTATAATTGTAATGATAATTATGTGTTATTTATGTTCTCGTTGCCAGTATGCGTGCAGCATTTTTTTTCTTTCACAGATTATTTATCTGCAAAATATCAGAAAAAAAAGTGGAATGATTCATATGTTGGTTTTGGTTTCATCTCTATGAAGGAACGAGATGGGACCGGAAGGCCCCAGTGCATGATTTGCAATTTGGTAATGAGCAATGGGAATTTGAAGCCATCACCACTGAGGGAACATCTCAGAAACAAGTACAGTAATCATGTGGGCACATCGGTTGATGCTTTTAAGTCGAGAAGAATTCGTTATGATCAGAGAGCAAAGATTTTTTCCTATGGGTTTGCTGCTCCTGGAAAACCTCTTCTGGAAGCCTCCTACAAAATTTCGTACATGGAAGCCAAAGCAAAGAAGCCCCACACGATTAGAGAGACCACAGTGAAGCCCTATGTGTTGGAAATGGCGAAAATCGTTCTGGGCGAGGATGCCGTGAAGCAATTGAATCAGGTGTCCTTGTCCAACGACACTGTACGCCAGAGAATTAAAGACATGAATCAGGACATAACAACCCAAGTTGTCAACGAGATGCAAAAATCAGCATGCAAATCGATGAATCAACTGTCGTTTCAAACCGCAGCCAATTGGTTGTATTTGTACACTATGTACATGAAAGGTGCATCAAGGGAGAGTTTTTCTTTTGTGAACGACTTGAAACAACAACGAGAGCAGTTGATGTATTCAGGGTGATCCAACCGTTCTTTGATCGCCATGAATTAGCATGGGATTTGATTGGGTCTATTTGTACGGATGGAGCTCCTG
>NC_134782.1:52156000-52163500 GCF_046742065.1 Oratosquilla oratoria
CTCTTCTCCCTTCTTTTCTCCTCCCTTCCCCTCTCCTCTCTACCCTTTCTCTGTCCTCTTCTCCCTTCCCATATCCTCTCCTCCTTTGCCCTGTCCTCTCTTTCTCATTCTCTATCCTCTCTTCTCTTCCTCTTTCCTCTTCCTATATCCTCTTCTATTCTCGCTTTATATTTTCTTTTTTTCTCTTTTCTCTCTCCTCTTTTTTCTTTCCTCTCGCTCTTCCATTCTCTTAAATTTCTTTTTTTTTCATTCTCAATCTTCTCTTTTCATACTCACTCCTCTCTTCTCATTCTGCCGCATCACTTCCCATCCTCTTTCCTCTCTTCTCTTTTCTTTTCCTCTTTTCTTTTCCTCTTTTCTTTTCCTCTTTTCTTTTCTCTTCTCCTCCTCGCTTTTCCTCTTTCATTTCATTTCCTCCTCTCCTCCACGTCTCCACGTCTCCACTTCTCCACTTCTCCACTTCTCCTCCACTCCCCTCCCATATCATCCGTCTCCAACCCTTCTCGGCGTCCGCGAGTTTTTTAAGAATGAACTTGGGGGACCTTGACGTATGCGAATAGGAGAAGACAAATTTGCGAACGAACAGGAAAGGACTGTTTTTGTTTTTCATTGACTCACTTGATATTAACTGAACTGATGGTCGATCTTGACAGCGGTTGCAACCAATTTATGGTGGAAAATTTCTTACAACTAGCTAATCTAGTTTAAGTTAGCGTGGTTGAACTTATCTTAGCGTAAAGTAATGTAACATAGCTTAATCTAATCTAACATAACCTAGCATAGCATACCTTAATATTGCCTAACCTAGCTTAACGTAGCCCAACCTTAACTAACCTTGTCTAGCCGAGCATAACCTAATCTAATGTTCATTTAACTATCTAACCTAATCCTACCTTGTGTAACGAAATCTAATGTCATATAGTTTAACCTAATGTCACCTAGCCTAACCTAATGTAACCTAGCCTAACCTTATGTTCACATAAACACTTAACCTAATGTGACCTTACTTTAACTAACGCAACGAAACTCAAAACATATAACCTAACCTAACGTCACCTAACCTAACTTAACGTAACCTACCCTTACCTAACATCACTTTGCCTAACCTAACCTAACCCTACGTTATCTAACCTAACCTGATCTAACCTAACTTAACCTAGCCCAACCCAACGCAACCCAACCCAGCCCAGCTCAGCCCAATCCAACCCAACCCAACCCAACCCAACCCAACCCAATCCAACCCAACCCAACCCAACCCAACCCAGCCCAGCCCAGCCCAGCCCAGCCCAGCCCAACCGAACGCAACCCAACCCAGCCCAACCGAACGCAACCCAACCAAACCCAGCCAAGCCAAACCAACCCAAACCCAGCCCAGCCCAATCCAACCCAATCCAACCCAACCCAACCCAACCCAACCCAACCCAATCCAACCCAACCCAACCCAACCCAACCCAACCCAACCCAACCCAACCCAACCTAAACTAACCTAATCTAACTTGACTTAACGTCATCTAGCCTAACCAAACGTAGCCTAACCTAACATTACGTAATCTAACGTCACCTAATATTCACCTAAATATCTAAATATTACCTTACTTAGCTAACTCAACAAAATATAATATCATATAACTTGATTTAATATTACCTAGCTTAACCTAACGTAATCTAACGTATCCTAGACTAACCTAATATAACATAACGTAACCTGATGTTCACCTAAATATCTAACCTAATGTTACCTTACATTAGTGCAACGAAATCTAATGTCATATAATTTAAATTAACGTCACCTAGCATAAGTTAACGTAATTTAACATCACCTAATGTTCACCTAAATATCTAACCTAATTTTACCTGACCGTAATTAATTAAACAAAATCTAACGTCACCCAGCCTAACCTAACGTCATCTAGCCTAACCTAACGTAACCTAGCCTAACTTCACGTAACCTAACGTCACCTAGCTTAAACTAATGTAACCTAACTTAACTTAACCTAACGTAACCTAACGTAACCTAGCATAACCTAACGTAACCAAAAGTCCCCTAGCCTAACCTAACGCAACCTAACGTAACCTAGCCTAACCTAACACAACCTAACGTCACCTAGCCATAACTAATGTAACCTAACGTAACTTAACTTAACCTAACGTAACCTAGCATAACCTAACGTAACCAAACGTCTCCTAGCGTAACCTAACGCAACCTAACGTAACCCAGCCTAACCTAATACAACCTAACGTAACCTACTTGATTCCAAGCCCTTTGAAAGCTGTATCCATTCCCTTTCTTCAAGTGTGTTTTTATTTACAAGATAGACCATGACCAGATCCAGTGATTGAATGATTGACTGATTGATGGTCATGATAAGCCCCGTCAACTTTATGACCTTCTAGTCTACATTTCATTCTGCTTAAAACTAAACGATTTTATTCAGTGGCAAAATGGGGACTCGACCCGAGTTATTTTGGGCTTTTTGGTCGATCTTGATAGTAGATAAAATATGACAAGGATGATTATGGTGAAAGGAAGAGGAGGAAGAGGAAGGGAAGAAAGAGGAGAGAAAGAGAAAAGGAACAGCAAAGGCACCGGAAGAAGAGGAAGACGGAAAAAAAAGGAGGAGAATAGGCAGGAATAAGAGAAACGCAAGAGAGAAGAACAGATAAAACGATAAGATAATAAATAAACATATAAAACAGTCGTCACTGTCGTAAACCTCTGTCCCGTCTCCCTCGCCACCGTCGTCGTTGCAAACAGCTGGAGTCCTTTCCTTCTCTGCGGCGCCCAATCCCGTAACGAGCGCTTACGTCATCGCTTGCGTCACAGGCGCCGCCGCTAAGTAGACCCATTTTTACGCCAATTTATCCTCCGATTTAAACCGCGAGTTTTCTGTCTGGCGGTAGGTCTGCTAGTCTCGTGCCTCCAAGCTCTCTAGCCATAGACGTAACACGCGAAATAGCACATTTCCTGTGGCAAATTCTATGAAAAACTCAAGACAGCAAATGAGGAACATGGGACCTTTAAATATTTTTTTTTAGTCCTCTATGATGAAGTAGGCCATGCTCTGAAAAATTGCTTTTCAAGGCTTCATACACCCACAATAGCCACATAAGCATATTTGCAGTGTTGCCACACGAGGTTTGGTGGTGTAGTGGTTAGTGTCCAGGGCTGCTGGCACTGAAGTTTGTGTTCACGCTTCGCTCAGGACGTGAAAGCTTTACAGTACTGTAGGCCGTCACTGTTACCCTTTATCTTATTTTATTTTATTTTATTCTATTTTGTTTTACTTTTTATTTTATCTAATTTTATTTTATTTTATTTTATTTTATTTTATTCTATTTTATTTTTATTTTATTTCATTTCATTTCTTTTCATTTCATTTCATTTCATTTCATTTCATTTCATTTCATTTCATTTCATTTCATTTCATTTCATTTCATTTCATTTCATTTTTTATTTTATTTTATTTCATTTCATTTCATTTCATTTCATTTCATTTCATTTCATTTCATTTCATTTCATTTCATTTCATTTCATTTCATTTCATTTCATTTCATTTCATTTCATTTCATTTCATTCTATTCTATTCTATTCTATTTTATTCTATTTTATTTTATTTTATTTTATTTTGTCTTATATGATCTTATTTCATTTTATATTATTCTATTTGTTTTATTTCATTGTATTTAGTTTTATTTTATTATCCTTTACCATTTCATTTCTTTTCGTTATATCTAAAAACGATTAAACTAAGACGTCCTAATACAAGACTGGCACACACGAACCCACGCTCACGCTTTTTCACGCACACTTGTGCATATTCAGAAGCATACATATACATTACCTAAATAAGCGAGCACGAGAACTTGAATTCGTGGTCGTACAAACACGCGTACGCACGCACGCATACACGCACACACACACACACACACACACACACACACACACACACACACACACACACACACACACACACACACACACACACACACACACACACACACACACACACACACACACACAGAGACACAGAGAGAGAGAGAGAGAGAGAGAGAGAGAGAGAGAGAGAGAGAGAGAGAGAGAGAGAGAGAGAGAGAGAGAGAGAAAGAAAGAGAGACAAAGAGAGAGAAGGAAAGAGATCTATAGCTTGTTTATAGACCTTTGGCGTGCCTCCTCGTGGGAGACCCTGAAGGACCCGTGACGTCATAGGGAAGTGTTTGGCATACAAACGGCCCAAGGCAGTTTCGGATAAGGCAGAGCTGTGGTGGGCCAGGGGGTGGAGTGCTGTGCTCGAGTGCGAAAGGCTTTGTGCTGCTCGAATCCTTCATAATAATAATAATAATATATATGTATGTATATATATATATATATATATATATATATATATATATATATATGTGTGTGTGTGTGTGTGTGTGTGTGTGTGTGTGTGTGTGTGTGTGTGTGTGTGTGTGTGTGTGTGTGTGTGTGTGTGCATTTTTATCAACCACAATAAACTTACTTTAATTCTAAGCCATCAACATCGAGAGAAACTCGAGGAGGCCAACATGCATAAATAGAAACGTGGTACGGCCAAGGACTCGAACCTGGACTAGCACGTGACATGTGTTAGTGACTTAGCCGATTGCGCCATAAAGATATATACTGTATATATATATATATATATATATATATATATATATATATATATATATATATATATATATATATATATATATATATATGAAATTGTTCCCGAAATCGTCCCTTACTAGTTTTGAAATAAGGATAGTAATCCCCATAACCACCACCTTTATTTCGCCTCACACCCCTTCTTAAGAAAAAAAAAAAAAAAAAGGAAGTATAGGGGCTATTGCAAAAACGGTTGTAGTGTTGAAATTGCAACATAGAAAGCCGCGAGAAATTAAAATTAGAGGATTCCTAGCAGGCTTGTTTGCATATCCCACTATTGTGTTGTGTTGTGTTGTGTTGTGTTGTGTTGTGCTGTGTTATACATGTCTTGTTCAACATCTTCCTTTTCCTAAACCTACTATTACTCCACCACGACATTCCCATCCATCATTCCTTCCGTTCTCGTTCCCCATCTCCTCCTCTTCTTCCTCCTCTTCTTCCATCTCTCCTTCCCTCTCCTCCTACTCTTCTTCTTCCCTTTCCTCCTGCTGTTCCTTTTCTTCTTCCTTTCCATCTTCCTCCTCCTTCTACTTTTCTTCCTCTTCCTCCTTCTCCTCCTTCTCTTCTTCTTCCTCACAGTGCACGAGGGCAAAATCAAATGGAAGGAATGAAAGAGTGGGACGCTGTCATCCTAATATATTTGTGCGAGAGAAAAGTGAAAGAGAGAGAGAGGGAGGCGAGAGAAAAAAAAGAAAGAGAGAGAGAGAGAGAGAGAGAGAGAGAGAGAGAGAGAGAGAGAGAGAGAGAGAGAGAGAGAGAGAGAGAGAGAGAGAGAGAAGAGAAGAGAGAGAGAAAAGAGAAGAGAGAGAGAGAGAGAGAGAGAGAGAGAGAGAGAGAGAGAGAGAGAGAGAGAGAGAGAGAGAGAGAGAGAGAGAGAGAGAAGCGAGAGAGAGAAAAGAGAGAAGCGAAAGAAAGAGAGAAGCGAGAGAGAGAGAAAAAAGAGAAGCGAAAGAAAGAGAGAAGCGAGAGAGAGAGAAAAAAGAGAAGCGAGAGAGAGAAAAGAGAGAAGCGAAAGAGAGAAAAGGGAAAGAGAGAGAGAGGAGGAGGAGGAGGAGGAGGAGGAAGGGGGAGCATCCAAGCAGAAACATCTGTGGGTTCGCACCAGCTGTAAGCAGGTGGGCGGAAACGCAAATTCGCACATGCACACCCTAAACTACTCCCAGACTGACTCCAACACTACTCCCAGACTTTGGTAAATAAAATTCCCCCGTTGCTCGCCAGAATAAAATTACCTCACGGTCCTACTGTGTGCTGTAGGTTATTCCAAATACGTAGTCATTGTTAACTTGTTCATTAAATCTAACATGGTATAGTGCTCGTCTGAATAAAATTTATAATGGTTGTTCCTATGAGGCACGCACACACAAACACACACACGCACGCACGCACCCAAGGACGCACGCATGGACACACACACACACACACACATGGAACAAATTAGACAACAAAACAGTATGTGCAAACACTATACAAGATATTAAGATAAAACTTGATGCGGAGAGATACAAAGACGGGTCACCACGAGCGTAGCTCCCCTCCCGTATATTACAATTAGGTAAATACACACAGACACACGCACACACACATCCTCTCTCACCCATACACATGTACACAAACTATTTTTCCCATTTTCTCACGATCCCTCTTACATTCATGCTTTTTCATTCTAACACTTTCACATTCTCACTTTTTTGAAATTTTATACTCAGTCCATTGGACCGGAGTTCTTGCGAGTCTCACTTGGTAGGAATTCCAGCCGGTTTCCAGAAGCCGGCCCGAATTCAAAGAACATGTGTGGACAGTTTTATAAAGTTCGCCCGCTACATACAACAACCCTTTTCTAATACTACTTGGCATGTGGGCTTAGGTCACTCAAAAGAGGATCTTGTGTTTGCAGGATCTCCATCTGCGTGGCAGGTGGCGAATCAAGTTTTTTTTTATTTTTTTTGGATTGCTTTGGAGGAGGTAAAGGCCTCTTCTTGTTACAAAACCTACGTGTGCTAGGTTCAGTTTCAGACTGGTTATATTACTTGGGTCTAGTTACAGTTACAACAATTGAAACACTATTAGGAATATTTTTCATTATAAGATATTACATTGCATTACATTACAAATACATTACATTACATTACATTACATTACATTACATTACATTACAAATACATTACATTATATTGCATTACATTACATTACAATTACATTACATTACATTACTAGACATTACATTACATTACATTACATTACAAATACATTACATTACATTACAAATACATTACATTATATTACAAGAAAGTAAAATTTATACCTGAAAGTACATTAACGAATTCCCGATGCTCTATCTACAATTCAAAAGATGAATCAACTAAACGAACACTTGAATATTTGTTAACATCTTTCCCTCTACGGAATGGATGATCTGGCGGCCGCCAAACGATTTTATTACATATTGGGCTGACTACAGCCGTAACAGGGTATCGATTGGTGAAATTTTGTCTTAATTTGGGTTCGCCGAATACGTGGGAGTTAACCATATTAAGCTGTCGGTTTCTGCGAAACTCTGCCTTACTGCACCAAGCTTGATCCATACATTGTGGTGGATGAGTGTGGGCTACCCCCTCATCTTCAAGTTGATGGGGTGAGAGGAAAAGGTGGAGAGTTCTTTTTGATGTGGGTTCGGGTTTAGTTTTGGCCATCCCCCAAATAAGGAGGAAAATGTCTTTTATACAACTGGTTTCACTCGTAAGTAGTACAGTGACTGGCGTCTTCTGTGAATCGGTGGAAAGTGGGTTTGTTTGTGTCCAATATTTAAGATATCGCGAGTTAACAAGTTT
>NC_134782.1:52168500-52176000 GCF_046742065.1 Oratosquilla oratoria
CTCCCCTACCTCTGCCTCTGTCACCTCCCCCTTCTTCTCATTCTCCTCCCCTCCTCCCCCTCCACCTCCTCCTCCTCCTCCACCTCCCCTCCTCCTCCTCCTCCTCCTCCTCCTCCTCCTCCTCCACCTCCTCCTCCTCCTCCTTCACCTCCTCCTCCTCCTCCTCCACCTCTTCCTCCTCCACCTCCTTCTCCTCCTTCTTGTCCTCTACCTCTGCCTCTGCCTCTGTCTACTTCATTTCCTCTACCTCTACCTCCTTCATCTCCTCTACCCCCTCTTCCTCCTCTTTCTCTTCTTCCCCTCCTTTTCCATCTTCTCCTCCACCTCCTCCATCTCTTCTCTCTCCCCCGCCTCCTCCTCCACCCCCTCCACCCCATCTTCCTCCTCCTCCCCATCCCCTCTTCCTCCTCCAACTCCTCCCCATCCTCCACCTAACACACTTTCTCCACCCCCTCTTTCTCTTCCACCTTCTCAATCCCTTCTTCCTCCTCCACCTCCTCCAACTCCTCTACCTCCTCTTCCTCATCCATCTCCTCTTCCCCCTCCACATCCTCTTCCATCTCCTCTTCCATCTCCTCCTCCACCTCCTCCTGCACCTCCTCCTCCACTTTCCTCTTCCTCTACCTCCACCTCCTCTCCACCTCCTCCTCCACCTTCTCCTCCTCTACCTCCACCTCCCGCACCTCCTCCTCAATCTCCTCTTCCTCTACCTCCTCCTCCTTCCCCTCCTCCTCCTCCTCCTGCAGGTGAAGAACGCGCGGATCGCGCAGCACTACAAGGCGTCCCTGACCGCGACCTTCAACATCTTCCCCAACGCCAAGTACGCCATCGTCATGGAGGAGGACCTGGACGCCTCCCCGGACTTCTTCAGGTGCGTCCTCTTCTCTCTCCTCTTTCTTCTCTCTCCTCTTTCTTTCTCTCTTTTTTCTATTTCTGCTGCATGGAGTACAACTGGGTAGAGTTCTCTTTACCGGAAACCTCTGGAATTGTAAAATCTCCGATATTCGAAACGAGCAATTCTAAAATTTAGAACATTCTAGAATACTGGTACAATCTAATCATTTGACTTTTTTTTTGTGTTACAGTTATTTTAGCCAGACTATTCGGCTACTTGAAGAAGACTCGACGCTGTACTGTGTGTCTGCGTGGAATGACCAGGGCTACGAGCACACAAGCAGTGACCCCTCGCTCCTCTACCGCGTGGACACGATGCCGGGGCTCGGCTGGATCTTGAGGAGGTCGCTCTATAAGGAGGAACTGGAGCCCAAATGGCCCACTCCAGAAAAGGTGGGGCTGGTGCTAATGTTGATGTTATCATTGCATTAACACTAACACTAACACTAACACTAACACTAACACTAACACTAACACTAACACTAACACTAACACTAATATGAAGACGAAGTCGAAGTCGGAGTTGAAGTCGAAATCGAAGAAGTCGAAGTCGAAGTCGAAATCGAAGAAGTCGAAGTCGAAGTCGAAATCGAAGAAGTCGAAGTCGAAGTCGAAATCGAAGAAGTCGAAGTCGAAGTCGAAGTCGAAGTCGAAGTCGAAGTCGAAGTCGAAGTCGAAGTCGAAGTCGAAGTCGAAGTCGAAGTCGAAGTCGAAGTCGAAGACGACCCACAAACCACAAACCACTCACCACACAGCGCACACCACACCACACACCACACACCACACACCACACACCACACACCACACACCACACACCACACCACACTCTTCTGTCCTCAAGAATATCAACTTCATTCAGCTTTATGGAACCAACCTCTTTGTTTCCCTTTACGTAACCTATCCCTACTGATACCAAACGATGTTATTCAGCAGGAAAGGCACCATCCGGATGAGAACGGGTTGTGAACCTCTTAAGGAAGCTCGGCAGTTTTTCTTTGTTTTCCTTCAGATGTGGGACTGGGACATGTGGATGCGGCTTCCAGAGGTTCGCCGAGGCCGCGAGTGCGTCATCCCAGACGTGAGTCGCACTTACCACTTCGGGTCCTCGGGCCTCAACATGAACTCCTACTTCCAGGATGCCTACTTCAAGAAGCACTCCTTCAACACCATTCCTTACGTCGAACTCAAGGATATTGACTTGTGAGTCCTCGTTCTTTTCCTCCTCGTCCTCCTCGTCCTCCTCCTCCTCCTCGTCCTCCCCATCCTCCTCCTTCTCCTCCTCGTCCTCCTCCTCCTCCTCCTCCTCTTCCTCTTCCTCCTCTTCCTCCTCCTCTTCATAGACCACCTCCGCCTCTTCTTCCTCCTTTTCGTAGACCTCCTTCTCCTCTTGCTCCTCCTCTTGCTCCTCCTTTTCTTCCCCTTCCTCCTGTTCCTCCTGTTCCTTTTCTTCCTTTTCTTACCGCCACCACCGCCGCCGCCACCGCATTCTTCTCCATCCTGTCCTCCTCCTTCTCCTCCTCCTCCATCTCCTTCTCCTTCTCATGGTACTGATTTTTTCATAGAATATAGATAATAATGATGAGTGTAACTAAAATTTCAATTGTGAAGATCAATGTACTCTTAACCATCGTCCAAATCATGATAACCCATGTGCTTTGACGTCCTCATGGCAACATTTTGAGATGTTTAACTTTTGTTATATTTCCTAGTTTTTTATTATTATTATTATCATTCATAAATAAGTCCATTTTCCCAAGCACTATTATTAATGCACATTCTTGTGGACCATTGTGATCGTTTGCACTGTCTTCCTCGAATCCTCAGACTCAAGAAGGAGGCCTACGAGGAGCACATTGTCGGGTTGCTGAAGCGAGGGGTTGTCCTTGACCACTCGAAGAGTCCCTGTGAGGAGGACTTCGTTCCAGACTTCGTCCCAGAGACTTCGGGTCAGACCTCCTACCTTCTCTTCATCAAAATGGAGCATCAAAGAGATTTCGCCACGTGGCTGCAGGTAGCTAAGGTGCGTTACAAGCTGTTTATTTTGTGATGATGATGATGATATGGTTTAACGTCACAAACTCCCCCCCCCCTTATCCGAAGGCTGGGACGGTGCCCCTCACAAAGGGCTTTGTAGCGTGGAATTTAATGAATCATGCCCTTGATTCAACTTCGCTGGTGGCAGGATTCGAACCGCCATCTCCTCGACCTTTGCCGCAAGTAACGACGCCCTAACCCGCTCAGCCAGCGAGGTCTCTGTTTATTTTGTAAATATATATATATATATAAATTCAATTTGGAAGTGGGTAAAAACAACTTCGCTAACCGTGTAGTTAATGAATGGAATAAACTCCCTGTAGTTCAGTTCGAAGTTTTAAGATCAGTTTAGATAAACACCTAAGCAAGATGCTGTAATGCCTGCTATCTATTTTATATTATTTATTTGTTTGTTATTATTTGTCTGTTTATTACTATTATTTCCTTGATTTTCATTTATTATTATTATTATTTATCTGTCAATTCATTATTATTTACTATTTACCTTTTTCTTTATTATTTAACTATACCTATGCATTTATTTACTTGTTTTATTTATTATTATATTACTATAATTTTATCTATTTATTTATTTATCATTATCGTGTTTTCTTCTATCTGATGTTCATCTTGTAAAACAGGTCTACAGTGGTTCCATATAATTCGTCTTAATAGACTACATGTTAAATTGTAAGAGAATAGCTCAGTTAGACTTGAAGTATGTGCAACATAATTATCATATCAGTGTCCTTATGAATTTAGTGGATGGGCCAGTGACGACTACGTACAACTTGTGGGACAACGAGACAAATATTTGAGAGAATCGTATCACTGTCGCCTTTCAACAAACGCGTCTCCATCTGGAGATAGGCCCCAAGGAGCCGTTACTTAGTCTCCGGACCGGACCCAGGAGCTTTCTGCACGACTTCGACTGCACCTCTGACTTTTTCATACAAGGAGAACTTACACAGACAACAGTCCAACGTTTCTTCCCTAAGAGATCTATGGGAAGGCACGAGGACTGATGCTGGGAGTGGGGTTGATGAGAGGGTCTGTGGACTATGGTTAGCAGACATGGGAGAAGTCAGTAAAACCGGAGGCAACAATGGTCGTTACTTTCGTCCTGGGATTTAACTCGACCGAATAGAACCCCCCCCCCCCCGATGACAGGCGTAACGACATATCCATTTCTGGGACTGTAGGTCATACGAGTTCGATGTTTTTTCTTCTACGGAGTTCGATGTTTTTTCTTCTTCGGCAGTGTCTGCGCATCTGGGACCTCGATGGCCGCGGATCCCATCGGGGGATGTGGCGTCTTCACATCCACAAGAACCCTGTTCTGGTCGTGGGCATCCCGTTCTCTCCCTACTCGTAAGTAGATACTCGTCCTTATACTCCTACTCGTACTCGTACTCGTACTCGTAGGCCTACTCGTTCTTGCTGCCACTTCGTCTTGTTACCTTGAGACACCATCACCATCGCGACGCATTTTCAGATCTTTATTCCTGTTATTGTCAACCGAGTGTTCAAAGTTCTGTAGTCTTTTTTTTTTGTATATGTAACTTATTTATGGTTTTCTTGATCTATTTATATGTTTACTTTTCTTTATTGATCGCTCTTTGGCTAGAACGAAAATTTCAAATGGCTTTACTCTCGTTAAGGGGTTAACATCTTATATGTGGAAATAAAGATATATACAGTACATCTAGGACGATATATGGGAGACGATATCTATATATATTTTTAATAGAGTACCATGTCAGATTGAGACCAAACATCCTAGAAAAACATCTAGAGAACTCTAAGTTGGCCTATAGTTCACGGGAGAGGCCATGATCCTCAGTAATAAAAGTATTGATAATATAATTATTGTAAATAGATGATACACTATCAATCAATTAAGCCGGTTCCCCAGGTCTCTCTTGCAGAAGACCCGCGGCCTCTATGAAACCGGTAACAGCCCCCGAGCGGGAACGCAAGATGCGTTTTTGTCTATGAGATGTTCTGTGTCTTCTGTGTGGAGGTTCCATCTGGGGGAGTTTGATTATGTGGCCAGGCTGAGTTGGTACTCTCTTAATGTTGGATGGCGTTCTGAGCGCAGGAGTGTTAGTGTGTTTGTCAGGTGTATATGTCGGGGGGGTCTTTATGTGGCTTATGTCTGGTGGTGGAGGTTGTTGAAGTATTAAATTTGGTGTGAGGGTTATTTAAGATATGTATATGTATATATATATATATATATATATATATATATATATATATATATATATATATATATATATTCCTACAGTCGTCCACGGATTCGAACCGAGGCTCACGAGAATGCAAAGCCGGCGCTCTACCAATTCAGCTTAGCAAACCTCGTTTCAAATCCGGGGAAGACTGTCGAAATTATTTGATTGACTACACCGTCACTGGTGATTCTATTATATATATATATATATATATATATATATATATATATATATATATATATACATGTATATGTTTTCTTCTTTCAGTCGTTACAAGCCGAGCAACGTGACTCCGATCTTTTTGGAGAGCAAGGAAGAACCCAAGGACGCAATGCGTCATACCAAGGATCACTCCAGGCGTGAAAAGGAACAGCAGCTTCGTCGGGTGAGGGACGAACAAGTCGGGAGGAAGAAATTGGGCAGATAACAACGTGTGTAGAATATTCCAAGTCCGCAATGTGTCAGAACTGGCTTCTAAGTACTCATAAATGGATATTGCCTCAGTGTAGCCAGCTTTGTCGCCAAATACAAATGCGAAGGTAGCATGTATGTTTAGTGAGCTTGGTGGTTTTATAGTAACGTCAGCCAAAGGAAGTGTCAAACAGTGATTAAGAAAATCGAAAATTTATAGCGAGTCGTCAGAGAGAGAGAGAGAGAGAGAGAGAGAGAGAGAGAGAGAGAGAGAGAGAGAGAGAGAGAAAGAGAGAGTGAGTGAGTGAGTGAGTGAGTGAGAGTGAGTCATGTGTGTATAAATAAGATTTTGGTTTTGAATGAGACGTATCCGAAACTCGAAAAAAGTGGTGCAGACTAAATGAGCCAACATTGGCTTGTGGCCTGAAGGCATTTACAAAATTTATCTAATTTTTCTTTATAATAGACACTCCGTCAAGGGCAGACTTGCTCAATGAAGACCTGGGAGGTGACTTAAGAAGAGTAATCAAAGAAAAATAATTACGTTTGTGAGGAAAAATGTGTCAGTGCCTGAACTCCAGTCGCAAAATGAAAGATATAAATTGTCGTTGTTGTACAATTCACGTTATTTATTGTTACGTTGTTGATGTTATTGTTCTTAAACTTTTCGCTGAATTTTAACGTCCTTTAGTCTTTATTATGGTGAAAGAAGAGACTAACTTGTGTTCTCGAAAGATTATATTTTGTTGCCAAAAGTGAAACGTGATAAAGAACGTGAAGAAGGACAAGTGAAATTTTGTAAATATATTTCGAGATGTAAATAGTTGGTGATGATTTATAATCTGTTTTAGAGATTTTGTAATTATTTTTGAGAATTTGTAATTATTTCTATAGATATTGTAATTATTTTGTGAGTTTGTAATTACTTCTATTGACATTATAATTAGCTTTTGTGATTTTTTTTGCATTCATTTTCTGAGACTGCATTCACTTTGAAATAAAAAGTTCCCTTGAGTTTGTGAAAACTTTTTGAGATTTTGTAATTATTTTCTGAATCTTATTGCCACAACGCCGGAGGTGTTAGTCTTGTCAAGTATGACCTAATTGGTTTGATTTTTTTCTCACAGTTTAATTTGAAAACGGCATATCACTGTCCCTACCACAAACTTTCCACTATGGAGGGAGAATATGAATTTCTTCCAGATGCCCAGCGTCTTCACAGGTTTCCAACCTTCAATCTCTCTTCTTTGCATCACCTCCACACTTCTCATTCTCTCCATACTTACATCACTCATCATATTTCTCAAACACTTCATCTCAAAATCATTCTCTTGATTTTTGATTCTCTTATTTTCATAGTCTGCATCATACATTTCACATACAGGGTGTCTCATTAAAACGTAGGCACATTTTGAAAGACAGTAAGTGCAGTATTTTTTTTTTTTTTTACATTAGTACAAGATTAAGGCTTTAAGTTAAAGAATGTGATGAAATTAACGAAAAGTTTAGTCTTTCCCCTTAGTCCAGTCTAGTTCCCCCCACCCACCCCCTGCCTATATCCAATATCACAATTACTCGTGATGTCATGGAATGAGTACATTTTTCTGAGACACCCTGTATTTCTCAACATTTTCATCTTAGAATAATTCTCTTCCTTTCTAACGATCTTATTTTCCAAGTTTGCTTCATACAGTTCTTACATTTCTCAAACACTTTCTCAAACCATTCTCTTCTCTTCTGCTTCTCTTATTTTCTAAGTTTCCATACATTTCTGTGGGTTAAATCCTCATATCATATCCCCTTTGCGTGTATTGCCCCGAAATACCTATTTCTTTAAACAACTTCCATTCAGTCCAGGTATTTACTTGGTTCCATCATTCTTTATCTCGTTTTCAGAGCTTACCCTCCATTCACTGCCATATGCTACCTC
>NC_134782.1:52191000-52208500 GCF_046742065.1 Oratosquilla oratoria
GTATATATATGCATATATATGCATATATATATGTAAATATATGCATATATATATGTATATATATGCATATATATATGTATATATATGCATATGTATATGTATATATATGCTTATGTATATGTATATATATGCATATATGTATGTTTATATATGGATATATATATGTATATATATATGCATATATATGTGTATATATATGCATATATATGTATATAAATGCATGTATATATGTATATATATGCATATATATATGTATATATATGCATATATATATGCATATATATATGTATATGCATAAATATATGTATATATATATATGTATGTATATGCATATATATATATGCATATATATGCATATATATGCATATATATGGATATATATGTTTATATATGTGTATATATATATGTGTATATATGTATATATATGTATATATATATGGATATATGTGTATATACATATGTATATATATATATATATGTATATATATTTATATATATATGTATATATATATGTATATATATATGCATACACATATATATATATATATATATATATATATATATATATATATACATATATATATATATATATATATATATATATGTATAATTGTATGTATATGTATATGTCCATATGTATGTACATACATTTTAATATCTATAAGTTACTCGAAGATAATATTTATATTGAATGTTATGTGAGTTTCTCGTAATAAAATAGTAACTGAAGAATGGGTTGTTTTTTATCGGTTTCTCCTAACACGTCATATTGAAAAAAATCAAATATATCGATTATTTTAGGCTATTACGCGCTCTGGTAGGCTGGGCACCTCCTCGTACATCATTTGCGTTGAATATTGTTTGATAATAGTCATCAGTAATGTTTTGGCATCATCCCTCTCACTCTCCCACTCGACCTTTTATTCCATGCATATCTACAGTAATTTCATACTTTGTACTTCAGATGTTCATGATATCACGTTTCATGGTACTTGGTACACTATACATATGATGAATAACTGACATGTATCTGATATTTGACTTCCTTGTGTTAATGGTCAAAGTTACAAGCTATGGTGAATTGTCGAAGCGGAAGTACAGTATTGTCCTATAACATCATTCTCCCATTCTCTGTTAGCTATACATGGATGGATGTCCATAGACAACGAAGACACGCGGATCCTTAAAGAAGAACCACATGTTTTCGTGTCAGAACTCGAGGTCATGAGGTCTTCGAGTTCCCAAAGTCCTGTTCCAAGGACTTCCCTTGTGGTATGTATGCCATCAGGCACGAGTAGGGGGAGGTAATTCCTTCCACACACACACACACACACACACACACACACACACACACACACACACACACACACACACACACACACACACACACACACACACACACACACACACACACACACACACACACACACACACACACACACACACACACACACACACACACACACACCAACAACAACAACAACAACAACAACAACCGCACGTGACTGAGGAACCGATCGAAAGTCAGTTGATCTCATGGCGGAAGAACAGGAGCAACAAGACGGGCGCTTCCGTCGATGAGCTAGGTGTTATGCGCACGTGCGCACGTACATACTGCACGTGCATGCTACGGATACACGATGTACACACTCAAACACGATCTACAAAGGCAAACACAGTCTACACACGCACACAAGGGCTACAAACGAATACAAGGTCTACACACGCAAACACGGTGTCGAAACACCCAAATACATTCGAAACACGCATACACATTGCGATATTGTTGTGTTTCTGGTTACTTGTATATTACTCTAATTGTTTACAATTCAATTTTTATGTATTTATCGTGTGATGGGTCGGATGTTGGATGGGTGTGGATGAGCCGAAGCCTTCCTGAGAAGGAGGAAGAAGCCTTTTGGCATATATCTATTCATGATTGGGGGGGGAGGGTGTCCAAAATTGCGACACTTTTTCTTGCAGTGCGGACTTTATGGAAACTCTGAATTGGCATTATATTTACTGGGGAACCCGTGTCGAGAAAGATTTTCACATTGGTGTTCCTAGAAGTTGCATTAAATGTTAAGGAAGTGGAAAGCATGTCTGGAATATCCAGCGTCTGGAATATCCAGTGTATACCGTTAGCCCCTGAAGCTAACGGTATGGTGGAGGGGTTCCACAGAACCCTTAAAGCTGCCTTGGGTCCTCCTCGGCCTTCGCACTACCCCGAAAGAGAGCCTCGACGTTTCCCCTGCCGAGATAGTTTTCGGCGAACCCCTCTTGGTAACCGGCGAATTCTTCCCCGACGCCCCTACGGACAACAACATCAGCCGCCTACGAAGTATCGTCAAAGAATTCGCCCCGTGCAAACAAAGTTACAAGTGGCCAGAGCACCGATACGTCGCGTGATCCCGGAGCACTGTATAAGCCTGTCACTTACACTATAAAGATAGAACGGGTTAAGATATTCATTCCTTACCACTTTCGATCACTCTGTAACAAGAGACGTATGTTACTGGGCTAGTAATGCAGGGAGAGAATGAAGCTCGAGTGGGTTGCATGATTTTATTCTGGTAGTGCGAGTATCGACCTAGGCTGGGTCGGAGTTTAGGCTCCGAGGCTGCCCTAACCACAAAGATGACCGCGTGGGCCTGGGGACGAGCACCGCTGGTTACAAGTATAGAAGAGAACTGACCATGGAAACCAAAACCCGTCTCCTTATATACACACCCGGCGTACCGAAAGGTAGCGAAGGACCCAGCCTCGCGAAAACATGGCTCGGCAGGGCCAAGGTTATGCTTTCATAAGGATACAAATACCTGTAGTACAGGCGTAATATGGACTTAATCTACACCATAGTAATACAAGGCCGAAGGGCAGCTGTTTCTACACCATATATATCCTTGTCCATCCCATTTCTGCAGCGACGATATTATAATCCAAAATGTCGCGTAGACGCACATGTGGGGGACTCTGTTCACCACAACTCGACCACGTAGTCTGCCTGGGTAGCGCTCACTACAGTGATATTATTTGTGATTTACAAATGTGTTACCATATTTCTCACCAGTGACACACACACACACACACACACACACACACACACACACACACACACACACACACACACACACACACACACACACACACACACACACACACACACACTATATAATATATATATATATGTGTGTGTGTGTGTGTGTGTGTATTGCACTTAGATTAAATGATGTTTGGTAGAAGACATGTGTTGGGGTGGGAGTTAAACGTTCCATTGTTAATCACAAGTGCTATATTTATTCTGGTTGTCGCCAGACGGTTTTATTTAACAAACTACCCTTCCCCCATTATCGTTAAAAGCGAAAGGCCTTAGGGTCCAGTCAGTCTACAGCATGATTAGTTTCATATGAAACCCTGCTAGCGAAGAAGTTTGACGGTGTCGAGTGTGTCGCAAAGTGACACGAGAAGACATCGAGAGTGTTAAAGGTCGTCTCTGCGTCGTCGCAGACTATCGTACCTCAGTTTTCTTCAAGAAAAAAAAAAGTTGAAAAAAAAAAGATGTTGGGTCTCCCAAAGACAGCTTAGGAATCGAACTAAGTTTTGAATATAAACTTGAGGAAAAAAAGAAAAAATGCAAACACTTTCCTAATGAAGTGTCACGAGGAGAGAAAAGGGAAGAGGGAGAGGAGGAAGGGATGTGGGAAAAGGAGGAGAAGGGGAGGGAAAACAGATGAGGAGGAGAAGGAGGAAGACGGGAAATGATGAAGGAAGGAAGGAGGAAGGAAAAAGAAGCAAAAGTGAAAGAAGGGAGGAAAGGGAAAGGGAAGAAGGGAAATGGAAAAGAATGGAAAGGAAAGAGGAAGAAAGGAAAGGGAAGAGGAGGAACGGAAAGGGAAGAGGAGGAACTGAAAGGGAAGAGAAGGAGGGAGAAAGGGAAGGGGAAGAGAGAATGAGGAGTGGGAAAGGAAAAGAATAGAGGGGTGATGAAGGAGAGGAAAAGAGAAGAGAAGAGAAGAGAAGAGAAGAAAGAATGTAGACATGTTATTGTGTTCATAAAACTCAAGAACTTTTACTTATCCAAGAAATAAATTGAAAGGCGATTCTGGAACAAACACTCTCAACGTGAACTCTGGATGACCTGAGATGACCCCAGATGACTCCAGGTGACCCCAGGTCAACCCGCAACGAGGAGATATATCATTTCAGTTTAAGCACTCTCCAGGATGTATGGAAGGAGGGAGGAATCATCTAAAACCAGAGGAATCTTACTGATATTACGCGTTGCTTCTAGCGGACACGAACCACAACCTCTCTCAGGGATTCTGGAACCCCGTCACCGTCTTCGGCGTCTCTGAAGTCCGCACGGTCTTCGCAAGCTTCCCGGACAATTTCCCCTCAACTTTTGGTGACAAAGATAAACTGCAGATAAACCGAAGTTTCATCAGAGTCGATTGTTATCTCCACCTCGGGAGGAGGAGGAGGAGGAGGAGGAGGAGGAGGAGGAAGAGGAGGAGGAGGAAGAGCCTTCAAAGTCTGGTTCTGTGTGTAGGAATATTTTTGTTTTTCATGGGAGTTCGGGGGTGAGGCATGTTGTGTTGTGTTGTGTTGGATGGAGTCGGATGGGGTTGAATTGGGGTGGGTTCTGAAGTAAAATTTCACGAGAAATCGAACAAAACCTATTTTGTGATTGAATTTCTGTTTAATGCGAATATGAAGTATGAGTAAAGAAAAATAAGAAGATCAAATAGAATGAAATAGAATAAGACCGAAATGGAATAAGATAAAAGGTAAATCATAAAATGGAATAAAAATAAAATAAAACCAAATGAAATAAAATAAAAAAAACATGAAATTAAATAAAATTAGATGAAAAAAGACAAGACAAGACAAGACAAGACAACGACAACCACAAACTAATCACGGTTATTATTATTGTTGATATTTCACCCTCACGCCCATGCGCAATGCACCATATCAACCACACGCCCACTCACCACGCCCAGCTATATATCTAAGTTACGGCAATCACTGCAATGTGTTTAATATCATATATAACAAGAACCGAGGCCGTTTGTCTAAATAGATATTACATTCATTTTAAATATTTCATCAGTTGCTCTGCGAAGTGGCTAGGCATGATAGCCCTTGAGAACATACGCCATGACTGTCATCACGCAATCACTCGCGGATGTGAACAGCTTGCTAAGAATATGTAAATATATTATCATAAAGACGTTATATTTCCACCACAAATGTGGCCGGCATTAAATATCTCTTACCTATTCTGACAACTAATATGTAATAAGATAAATTTGAATTAAGGAAGCAAATACATAAATCAACGAGATTAGATAAGATTAAGTAAAACCGTAAAGGATAAACTAAAATAGAAAATAAAGAAAATATATGAAATTAAAATAAAAAGAGAAAAAATTAATATGAAACAGTAAAATGATAGAAAAAATACAACAAGATAAAACAAAATGAAATGCAGCAAGATTAAATCAAACGAAAAAAACGAAACAAGACAAAAAAGAAAAGTGGAAAAAATAAAACAAAAACAAAAGAAAATCTGATCAACTGCCAACAACGACAATGTGGCTCAGATGCGGTCTAGTATGGAGACAGAGCTTGGAATTAATATGAAAATATATTGTTGCTCTTTTATAGGTAATGAAAGAAAACTTTTTTGTAGTTAATATTTGCATACGGTATGGTGGGCGTGTAGGGCGTAGGGGTGCACATAGCGCGCTGGTGAACGTAGGCGTGATCTTGGGCCTGCGCGTGTGTGTGGGCGTGGACGAAGAAATAGGCGTGGTATTGTGCACGGGCGTGGGAGTATGTGTGTGCATTAGACTGGGCGCGTGTGTGT
The DNA here is from genome assembly GCF_046742065.1 of Oratosquilla oratoria. Classification (NCBI taxonomy): domain Eukaryota; kingdom Metazoa; phylum Arthropoda; class Malacostraca; order Stomatopoda; family Squillidae; genus Oratosquilla; species Oratosquilla oratoria. The sequence goes on from NC_134782.1 coordinate 52,196,873, forward strand.
ATGTGCGCATCGGAGTTGTGGTGTACTTGAGCGCGCGCGCGCGTGTGTGTGTGTATGTGTATATGTGTGTGTGTATGTATTTATGTGTGTGTGTGTATATGTGTATGTGTGTGTCTGTGTGTGTGTGTGTGTGTGTGTGTGTGTGTGTGTGTGTGTGTGTGTGTGTGTGTGTGTGTGTGTGTGTGTGTGTGTGTGTGTGTGTGTGTGTGTGTGTGTGTGTGTGTGATTCACCATGGTCTTTGGATCACATGTTGGGCTCGTGATCGACAGCTATTTCCCTCCCGGAAGAGAGCTGAGCTCATATTTGACCGATCTATGGGTAGTGCTGTGACCTTACACGCACACACACACCCAACTCCCCGCCCACAAGGGTTGGAGTAACAACCCGCAGCGCAGCGATACTGTGTGTGTGTGTTTGTGTGTGTGTGTGTGTGTGTGTGTGTGTGTGTGTGTGTGTGTGTGTGTGTGTGTGTGTGTGTGTGTGTGTGTGTGTGTGTGTGTGTGTGTGTGTGTGTGTGCATGTGTGCGTGTGTGTGCATGTGTGCGTGTGTGTGCATATGTGCGTGTGTGTATATGTGTGCGTGTGCGTCCTTGTGTGTGTGTGAATGTACGTGTATGTGTACATACGTGTGCGTACACAATAGAATGTGCACGATTGGTTTCTATATGCGGTCATTCTTGTTACATTCCAAAGCTAATGCATAATTCTCTTCCTCAGTTTCAAATTATGGACTCGGCGAACCAGATGAGAGTTCTGCCTTCTCCTTCTCATCGTCCCCCTTTAGTCCAGATGAAACAGAAGACCTTTCTCACTGTTAGGTTACCGCAATAAAATCACCTATGGACAATTATAATTATAGGAAAGACGCACTCTGAACTGTCTCATATAGAGTAATAAATAAATACACATGTAAATAGATAACAAATCAATAAATGTATAAAATGAATTAATAAATATTGGGAGAAAAAATGAAATAAAATAAAAAAGGTTAACTCACTGGTAAGCGAGTAAGAAAGCATAACAACCAATAGCGATCCCCACATTATTATGACGTCACATGTTATTGCGCGGCGAAATGCCACGCGGACAAATGAATCTGTGCGCCTCACTACGCTATTCATTTTCTTGTGAAAAATATCCACATTTATCGGCTATTTTGACGGGATCTTAATATAACTTTTTAAAATGCCAGCCGTTAAACACTGCTGCTATGGATTATGTCGTAGTAAGTTATGTTATGAGGATAGATCGCATATGAAGGGTGTTATTAGGGTCCGTCTCCCTAAGCCATATTTGGCTTAGAGAGTTTTACCACCGAGAACGTGAAAAAGGACACATACATATGCAGCAAACACTTCGTAGGCGAATCTGGACCCACTGGGCCTATCCCCATCCAATTCTTGCCCTCTGAAACCCAAAACAGGTGAGTCCACCAAGCATTGAAACAATACAGTGTTGTTGTCCAATTCAAATATAATTTGATCAATCATTGTCAACTACAGAGCCTCAAAGGCTTAGGTTTGCATGATATTGGTAGGTCAGGCCTTGGCCTAATGACAATATTTACTATGACTATTTGGTTGACCTTGTTTGCGTACCATTTACCACTGTCGACTGTTATAGGCAATGTTATATGAACATCTACTTCAACACTAGATTTCACCCCCGAAATATTAAAAAAAAAAAAAATTGAAAAATAAAAATCCTATACTGACAAACTAGTTCTAGGAGGTCAGTACACACACACACAAGACATAAATACGTAGGACCGTGCTTATTTTGAAAAAAAAATCTAAAATACCCTTGCCAATTGGATGAATTCCCTGGCCTAACATGATTAATCAAGTAAATAAAAGCCGAATATGAGTTTGCTGTAGCCCATGCGATATGTGTTACATAGCATGCCATAACATGTAGGACCGTGCTTATTTTGAAAAAATCTAAAATACCCTTGCCAATTGAATGAATTCCCTGGCCTAATATGACTAATCAAATAAATAAAAGTCAAATTTGAATTTGCTGTAGCCCACGCGATATGTGTTGCATAGCATGCCATCAGCAGTCCCCCGTAGGCTGCAGCTTGTAGCTATTTTAATCAAAACACTGATAAAAAACGGCCTTGAAAGCCTTAAAACACTGCAATGACTGGGTAATGCGATACACTGGAAAATTAGGTTGAAACAAAGCCTAGATCGGCCATATGATGCCGTGGAAAATAGACTGTACTTGTCCACAATTTCGGCCTTGTTTGCAATAGTCTTTAGTCCTCGACACCCCAAACAACGCTTCATTTGAATGTTGGAATAACTGCCAATACGTTGAATGTCGATCTTGGCTCCAGGGACATCGTCATCTAGCAATAAAACCTTGAGAAATGGGTCGCCTGTCGCCAGTGTCTACTCTTTTCATATACTAAAACTATTGATTTTGTGCGCGTCTTGGTAGTTTGCTCAACTGCCGATAAAGAGCGTGGTAATTGTGACGTCAACTTTGCTGTCTGCTGTTGACAGGCATCACTGAGGTGCTTGCAAAGGATTACAAAGGAAGGGCATACCGGCTGGAGAGCTTTTGGTCCATAATTAGGTCGGATGCGAAAAAAGAAAACAAAGGGAAAAAATAGACATGGAATATTAAATTTAATAGTCATATGTACTGAGCTTTACTGATATCAGGTATTTTAGGTACACAACTATGTAGATTTTAGTTTGAATCTAAGTTATGATCACTACTTGGAATGGTTTCACCAACTTCTACATCGGTTTTCACGCTCTCGGGGCTAGTGATCACTAGATCGAATTTTCATGTTTTGCGGACTCTTTTACGTGCTAAACTAAATAATTGTCACCGAGAAAATCTATCAGGCGACTACCTATATTGCTATATACGAGGGTCGTCCAATCATTGTTGGCAACATTGAAATCACTCATTAATTTTCGGTTGCAGGAATTAGACAGTTCTTGAAATGTATTTGGTCTGTATATTACACTTATATTCATCTTTTGTCCATTTGTTTGGGGTAGTTCTACCCATAAACTATCATATGTATCCTGTTTCACTTTCTCTATTACACAGGCATGGATATTGCTTTTAACAAACAGTAGAACATCCCCACTTTTCCTGATGTAGGTGTTTAACTCCTGTGATATTAAATTCAGCTTCAAACTGTACCACTTAACCATGTCTCGGTTATTCCTATCATATCGAGATTCTCGTTTGACATACGCCTGGATTCCTTGGAATTTGTTCCTAATACTACGAGCATTAAAGTGCATGGTTTTTAGGGCAGTGGGCAGGATGCAGGGATGACCCGTTATCCAGGAGGTGCTAAGATAAGAGGGAGGGAGGATGGTGGAGGGGAGTGTAATATGTAGGAAATGGAATAGGTGGGAGTGGTTTCTATGCCTTTTTCTTTTTGGCTACCCCCCGTGTAAGGGGGAAAAAGCCTTTGGTATATGTATGTATGTATGTGATCACGAGTATTTCTTTCTGACTAGTTATGCTTTTTTACATCATGCTTTATATCATCATTTTGTTTTTAAATCTTGAAACTATGCAACATTTTATTACACCTGCCAGTAATTTTATTTCACTTGTTGATTCTGGCGATTTAATATACATGTATCAAGTTACTGCCGTAACAAGTAATTCATATTTACATTTTTATTCATATTCGTAATTGTTACTATTCAAATTGGCTCAAGTGAGTGAAGGCTTATGGTGCCCCGACACGAGCATAACTTATATGAAATATCGTTTTGACGTTATTGTTTCTTGGTATAAGCTACCTCCATATTTTCAATATTGACACTACAGATGCTATTTTGAACGATATTAGACTTTGTCAGTGACATTAGAGATATGTAAATATTTTGATAACAATGGTAATCGTGATTAGTCGAAAAGAAGTAATGTAATAGTTTACTCCGTGCTATTTCAGTATATTATTTCAACGATAAACACACTAATCCAGTTGTTATTTCAAACCATATACTTGTATGATAATCCATTGAAGTCCAGCAATGCTGAAAAAAAAATCCGAATAATTATTGACAAACTTAAGAAACGACAGTTTTGTCAATCTTGCCATTTCCAAGTTTGCCAAATCTGATACTGACGTATCTGATTTGGTGTTGTTAGGTGCACTAAATATATTTGATATAATTTTCGGGATTTTTTTTTTTAGTAATTTTGTGTAAAAAGCTCATAGACGTCAGTAAGAGGATATTTTCCTTGCAAAATCACACCGTTTCAACAACGGGGAGGGAGAGGTTTTCGTCATGTGCTGGGTAGTTAGTGGTCAGTGATGGTCAGTCACTAATGCCGTTAGTCTCTCGCGGAGTATGTTTAGTGGGATGTGAAATGGTGAGTGATAATTCACGTGTTCTAATTGAAATTTTCACATTAAAAAAGAGGAAAAAGATCTGTTATTAGTGTTTAAACAGTGATTAAACACGGGTTATTATTTACATCAGTGAAAATGATCTTAGGCTATTTTCGTTGTGAAATAGTGAGTGATAATTCACGTGTTCTAATTGAAATTTTCACATAAAAAAGAGGAAAAATGATTTGTTATTAGTGTTTAAACAGTGATTAAACACGGGTTATTATTTACATCAGTGAAAATGATCTTAGTCTATTTTCGTTGTGAAATAGTGAGTGATAATTCACGTGTTCTAATTGAAATTTTCACATAAAAAAGAGGAAAAATGATTTGTTATTAGTGTTTAAACAGTGATTAAACACAGGTTATTATTTACATCAGTGAAAATGATCTTCGGCTATTTTCGTTGTGAAATAGTGAGTGATAATTCACGTGTTCTAATTGAAATTTTCACATAAAAAAGAGGAAAATGATTTGTTATTAGTGTTTAAACAGTGATTAAACACAGGTTATTATTTACATCAGTGAAAATGATCTTAGGCTATTTTCGTTGTGAAATAGTGAGTGATAATTCACGTGTTCTAATTGAAATTTTCACATAAAAAAGAGGAAAAATGATTTGTTATTAGTGTTTAAACAGTGATTAAACACGGGTTATTATTTACATCAGTGAAAATGATCTTAGTCTATTTTCGTTGTGAAATAGTGAGTGATAATTCACGTGTTCTAATTGAAATTTTCACATAAAAAAAGAGGAAAAATGATTTGTTATTAGTGTTTAAACAGTGATTAAACACGGGTTATTATTTACATCAGTGAAAATGATCTTAGTCTATTTTCGTTGTGAAATAGTGAGTGATAATTCACGTGTTCTAATTGAAATTTTCACATAAAAAAGAGGAAAAATGATTTGTTATTAGTGTTTAAACAGTGATTAGACACGGGTTATTATTTACATCAGTGAAAATTATCTTGGCTATTTTCACCGTGCGATGTATACAATGCTAGTGCCTCGTTTTATAGGAAGTTTCCAGCCTTTGTTTTGTTAAATACATAATTCATGTGGTTTGTATCAAAGTATCACACAAACAAATTTTTCACCTTTTTTGCGTTTGGAAGATTTTTTTTTCCTGTGGAATGGTTACGTTAGGTCAAGTTAGGTTAGGTTAAGTTAGAAGCCATTGAGCAACGCAAGTTTCTTGTTGAATATCCGTGCTTGCGTGATTCTGGAATTTCACTCTTATGTGATTTTACAAGTGACAGATTGAGGACCTTAAAAGAATAAGTAAATAAATGAAATTACACGAGTTGCATCAGACCAGAGAGGCACCTTGCACTCCACTACGGAAGAGTTCCAGGAAGTCCGGGGGGAAATGCATTTCTATATAAATCAAATCAGTATTTTTCTTTTCATATTTTTGGACGTTTTGTGCTAATCTGGTACTTTTGAGTAACCTGACTTGATACTACTAGTAAAAGTTGATTGGCAACTATGTCTCACAGTGATCGATGGAGTTTGGGATACGTTGAAACGTCGTTGCGTAGAACGGATGATGCCAAGCACTTTTATTTAATTATTGACATACGTAAATGTTCAGTTATGTACACAGACGCGATATAGCGTTAGAAAATTAATTACTAAATTTGTAAATTATAATATATCAACGTAATATGCAATTTTCTTGGCGGAAATAAAAAACAAAAAAGTTGCTAAAACAGATTTCGTAAGTAATGAAGTCGCGCCGGACGAATGGTACGCCATGTTTGTTATGATAGATGCAGACATCGAAGAAATGAAAGGATTATAAATTCGTCTAACCTAAATTAACCTAACCTAACCTAACCTAACCTGACCTAACCTAACCTAACCTAACGTGTATTTAGTACCTGTAATTTAAAGTCATCCGGATCGTTGTCGTCGTTGTCGTCACAGATGTTGGCGACCTGTTCAATCACTCTGATTGCGGGGTATACAGGTTTTTCATAGCTTGAAGGAATGCATGGATTTCAGTTCGTTAGTTTATTTGCTTGTAGCAAGGTATTTTTATTTTCATTTCCGCCAAGACAACAGCATATTACGTTCAGGTATTATAATTTACAAAATTGATATTTAATTTTCTAACGTTATATCGCGTCCATGTACACAACTGAACGTTACTAAGTGGAATTTATGAACATCTTAGGAACAGTGATGATGATGGATGATGCTCAAAAATGGTATACAAATGCATAATACGTGTATATGAGAGGAATGAAAGCGTTTATACGAAGCAAAATCATATAGAGTTCGGACAGTGAGTATATTTGCTTGCTTTATATTAGCGCGTTTTATCAATATTATTTGTTTAATTCAAGGTGACAATAGTTCTATGTTTATTATTGGGGGAAGAAGGGGCATATCATTTGTATAAATATTTATTTGAGTTAATATCATCCTTATCACCACCAGACCAGGTAAATTTAGATAACAATACATATGATGGTGACTTAGACCAACGGAATGCTATGCACCTCGCCATCTACGGAAATAGCGGTGTTGTCGTCTTTTTATTTTATTTATTTATATATCTATTTCTTCACTCCAACACGTCACTAATTCTTGTCAGCTCCGAGAATGGCTTTGGAACGAAGCTTATGGCGATCGAGATCACAGATGTACCTGAAAAATTTCAAGTACGAATACAGTCAAAAGCTACGTACCAAATCTAAGTATATGCCATTGTAATCAAGTACAAATACTTTATGTGATAGAAAAAAAAATCCTGGCACGGATTTGTAAAGCGCGAAAGTTTGTAGTTTTCGTAAGTACATATTAATAAGTACACTTAAAAAATGGGATTTGATATAGAAAAGTAAATGGAAATTTTACCTTTATTTTAGCATTCAATGTTTTTATCACGGAAATGAGAAACAAGAACAAATACTTCATGAAAAACTCGAATAAATATTATTCTCTGTTTCAAATGTAAAAGATTATTAGTATATTTCTCGTAACAGTAATAAAACTTTAATTTCATGCAGAAAATAAGGGTAAATATCAGGACATTAAAACTTGGCTATTTTTCTATATTGATAATATCCCCGGTAGTTTTATAACCAAAATTAACATACGAGTGCATTTACTTAATAGTATCATCACAAAGTTTGCTAGAATCTATATACAGTATATAACTTTTGATTAAATGCAATGTACTTGTTTGGGCTTGGATGTATATGGTATTTTTCAAGTATATTGGGTGTAATTATAAGTACATTTTCTTTTAACGGCCAGGATCAATATACAATTTGTCACTAGCAGTGAAGGGATGGGTACGCCATATTCGAGCCAAAAAACAAACAACAACAACAACTTTCGATTCAAACTACCGGCCAATACTGACGAAGTACAAAGAAAACAAATGAAATGAATTAAAGTGAAACAAGACCAAATCCAACAGAACAAATATAATAGAAAATAGAATGAAATTGAATAAAAGATAAGATAAAGTAGAATAGATGAGTCAAAACAAAATAAAATGAAATATGATGAAAAACAGCAGGCCAGTGAAGTCAGATTAGCGAGTGAACATGACGGAGAATTGGGATGAATGTAAATAGGAAAACTTGTAAGTATTTACCAGAGAATTATTATGCACAGAAGAATAAAGTAGCATTGTGCTGGGTAGAAGATCCTGTTCACAATATTGGTTTGAACTGAGCGGAAACCGCGGCGGTACCGCATGGTCAAGGAAAAACTGCGCGGTTGGGTGTGAACGTTTCCACTGATTTACAATGTAATTGAACCGCGGTTGTTGAAACTGCTATTGTGCCACCTCCATACGGAAGTAGATTAACCTTTTGACTATCAAAGGTTGTTTTTATCTAAATGAAATCAGCTAGAGGCAGATAGAATAAAAACAATAATCTTTAGAATTCGGGGGATAAATTTAACATTGTCTCTAAACATGGGTGTACGATACCCAATACGGTTTATTCCATAGTATTATTGGTTAATGTTATTATGCAGTTTAAGTTATTAATGAAGAGAACTATGGGCGAATTCTACCACTTGAGACGAGCTTGAAAAGTTGGAAGGGTCATTCTAAAAAAAAAAAAAAAAAAGAGAGAGAGAGAGAGAGAGAGAGAGAGAGAGAGAGAGAGAGAGAGAGAGAGAGAGAGAGAGAGAGAGAGAAGAGGAGATCCTTTGGTTTATGGAAAGATCAGTATTAAGAAAAAAAAAAAAAATCCACAAGAAAACCCAAGACTTTCCAACCCCAAGATTACAAGTTTACAAGAGACGAAGGAGAGATTTTGAAAGTTGGAAATATTTCGTCTTTTTAATCAAAATAACCAAATAGAGATGCTGGCACGGGTCTTCTCAAAGGTTGCTAGACAACAGCCAGAATGACAATGTTTCTTACTCATTGAAAAGACTTGTCATCGAGTCTTATTTAGGCATTTGTCATACTTGCTGTTTCAACCGCCGGGATTTGAGCAACGGCGGTTCAGTTACAAGGTAAATCAATAGAGGCGTTCACATACAACCGCGCAGTTTTTCCTTGCCTATGTGGTATCACGGCGGTTTCTGTGCGGTTCAATTCGCTCGTGTGAATAGGGCCTATTCTTGATAGAAGTTATCCTCAGGGGAATCAAATCGCCCGGTGCCAGCTAGAATGAAGTGCATAAGTTTTATGCGTGCGTGTGCGTGCGTTTGCGTGCGTTTGCGTGCAAAGAAATTCGTATATGGAACCGTTCGTGCAGTAAGGAATTTGTCAACGCGCGAGGCTAGTCCCAGGAGTTCGTTTATCAATGTATCATGATCATGGTCATCATCGTCATGATTTTTTTTTTTTTGAAGTGTCAAATAATAGCTTGTTCTTTTTACGGCTGTGATCAGTAACACAGTCACGCTTCAGAGCATTTGTGTTGTTATTGTTGCAATATGATTCGATCTTTTTTTTTCTTAATGTTTCGTTCGATGCCTTTGATATGTGGCGCATGGCGTGTCTTTTTCTTTCGGTCCTTTTGCATAATTATCGCTCAAAGTGGATTTTATTTTACTCTTCAGTGCACACAGTCCAATAGAGGTAGGAAGGGGGAAGGTGTTATGGAGGTGCTGTGCCTTACTGCATTGCTTCTGACACGGGTGGTCGGCGGGTGATAGGGATGACCCTTCCTCACTCTCTCTCTCTTCTCCCTTTCCTCTCTTCTCTCTTTTCCCTTCTTCCCCACTTTTCCCTCCTCTTCTCTTTCTTCCTCTCTTCTCTCTTTCCCATACCACCTTATCCATATCCCCCCATCTAGTCGCTCCACCTTTTCCTTCCCCGCTTATACCTCGTCCCAGCATTACTCCCCTCCACCCTCCCTCCACCCTCCCTCCACCTTCCCCCCGACCCTGACATCTCTTTTGTTCCCTCTCCCCGCCCTCACTCTTCCTCCTCCTCCTCCTCTTCCTCCTCCTCCTCTTCCTCCTCCTCTTTCTCCTCCTCTTCCTCCTCCTCTTCCTCAATCTCTTCCTCCTCCTCTTCCTCCTCCTCTTCCTCAATCTCTTCCTCCTCCTTCTCTTCCTCCTCCTCTTACTCCTCCTCCTCTTTCTCCTCCTCTTCCTCCTCCTCCTCCTCTCCCTATCCCCCTCCTCCTCCTCTTCCCCCTCCTCCTCTCCCTATCCCCCTCCTCCTCTTCTTCCTCCTCCTCCTCTCCCTATCCCCCTCCTTTCCTCCTCCTCCTCCCCCTTTCCTCCTCCTCCTCCTCCTTCTCTTCTCTCCCCCTTCCTCTCCTTTTCGTTTACTTCTAAGTACCCAATTCCGAGTCAATGAAGGACCTTTCCATTCTTTTCGTACTGTTTTTATCCTTTGCCCTTTCTTTCCTCCTCCTCCTCCTCCTCCTCCTCCTCCTCTGTACCTCTTCTCACCCTCTCTCCCCTCATCCTTCCTTTATTCTCTCTCCCTCACCCTCTCTCCCTCTCTCTTTATTCTCTCTCCTCTTTACACTCTTCTCTCCTCATACCCAACCCTCTTCATTTTCTTCCCTCATCGCTCTCTTCCTTCCTCGTTCTCTCTCCTCTTTTACACCCATCCCCTCCCTTACTCTTTAATTCACACTCTCTCTTTTCCATCATTCCCTTCTTTCTACTCCTCCATCCCCCTTTTTTCTACTTCTATTTACTCAACTCCTCAATCTTCGGTTTCCTCACTCCCGCCTCACTCTCTCCACCATCCCTCTCCCCTCCCTCCCGAACTCCCTCATTCTCTCCCTCATATCTCTTTATCTTCTCCTTGCACCTTCTCTCTTCCCATTTTCTCGTTCTCTGTCATACTCCCAACCTCTTCCTTCTTCCTTTCTCTTCCTTCCACTCTCTTCTCTCTTCATTCTTTTCATTTCATTGTTTTACCTTCCGAATGCCTCTCCTTTCAGTTTTACTTCCCTCTTTTTCTAGCCCTCGGCTCTTTTTTTTTTATCTTTACTCTCGAATTTTCATTAAATTCTTAAAGTTCTATCTGTTTTTGTTTTTAGCTCTGGATAAACTAGCAGAATAATTTTTGCGTCAGAGCGAGGCAGGGTTGTCCCTCCCTCCCTCCCTTTCAACAAATAAATTAATCAATAAAGTAATAATGATAATAATAAACAAATAAGTCTATGATAAATGAAAATAAAATCGTAATACATTTTTTTTAAGCAATCCTGAAACTTCCCTTTCTGGTGCACTTCTTTTGATTCCCTGATTAGGAATTGTCAAAATTGTTTCTGTCACTTTCTTGATCAAACCGATGGCATGGTTAGCAGCCTGTTGGTTTCTGCGAACTATCGGGATTTAGAGGAGAAAGTAAGCCTTCATGTATTGGGTGTTACTTATTTTATTTTATCTTATCTTATTTATCTATTTATTTATTTATTTATTTATCTATTTATTTATTTATTTATTTATTTATTTATCTATTCATTTATTTATTTTTATTCATTTTTATTTATTTATATTCATATTTATTCATCTATCTATTTATGTGGATGTGCTGTGTCTTGCGACACTGCTTCTGACCCAGTGCAGTGGACAGGATACAGGGATGACCCGTCATCCAGGAGGTGCCAAGATGAGAGGGAGGAAGGAGGGTGGAGGGGAGTGGAATATGTAGGGGATAAAATGGATGGGAGTGGTTTCTATGCCTTTTCTTTTTGGCTACTCCCCGTGTAAGGGGGAAAAAGCCTTTGGTATATGTATGTATATATTTTACAATTTATGACGGGATGGGACTTGAGAGAAAAACGAACG
>NC_134782.1:52211000-52216000 GCF_046742065.1 Oratosquilla oratoria
AGCTGGAGGAAGAGAGGAGGAGGAAGAAGAGGGGGAGGAAGAGGGTATAAAGGAGGAGTAGGAAGAGGAGGATGGGGGAAAAGATGAAAGAGTTAGAAATAGGAGGAAGGGAGAGAGAAGGAGGAGGAAGTGAAGGAAGGGGAGGGAGAGGAGGAGGAGGAGAGTGAATAAAAGGAAGGGGAAGAGGGGGAAGGATGATATAGAGGAGGAAGTGTAGGAAGAGGAGAAGGAAAGAAGAGCAAGGGATAGAAGTAAGAGGAAGGGAGAGAGGAGGAGGAAGAGGAGGTAGAGGAGGGAGAGGAGGAGGAAAGGAATCAAACGAAGGGGAAGAGAGGGAAAGATAATGTAGAGGAGGAGGAAAGAGGAGCGGGGGGAAGAAGAGGAGGAGATGGAGGAGGAAAGCAAAGAAGGGGAGGGGGAGGAGGAGGAGGAGGAGGAGGAGGAGGAGGAGGAGGAGGAGGAGGAGGAGGCGAATGCTGGAGATGTGGGGGGAGAGAATCGTGAGACAAACTTTTTTTTTTGTATGTTATTGTTTAGTTGTGTATTGATTGATTTATTAGTTTATTTTCGAAAGTATTTATTCATTAACCAGACAAATGTACTTGTTTCCTTGTTCATTCATGTATCTATGTGCTCAATGTCTTGTTATCTGTTTCTCAGAAGCGTCGGTAGAAAAGTAATGTTCCATTCTTTAGCTTCGGGGAACAACTGAGAAAGCTGAGCCAAAGAGGAGTAGAAGGGTGGATGGAGTAGGAAGTCGCTCCAGACAGATGGAAGGAAGGAAGGGGTGGTAACTGTGGGAAAGGGGGTTAGGTAACTGGGCTCATAACCCTCACGAAAAAACAAACAAACAAACAAACGAACAAACAAACGTCAGACCTCTTTGAAGGTGGGATGTTTTGGAAGCGCACAAGACGTGACTGTCGCAATTTAGTGATAGAAGCAACTGAAGTAGGACATTCTGAGTTCGAGAGGAGGAGGAGGAAGAAGAAGAAGAAGGAAGAAGAAGAAGAACTTAAGATCGAGTAGGACGGTGACGTCATCTTTCGTCATCAGGGTTTGCATGGGAACTCCTCCCTCAAACCTTCGAATGATTGGTTGCCTGCCAGAAGGTTGAGTGACGTCATGTCGCTAGAAGAGTTACCACTGGAGGAACTAACGACCAATGAACAAAGGGGGCGGAGTTTTAAGATGCACTGGATTAGGTCTTAGTGCAAAGCTGGATGGCATTGACCAAATAAGGATATATGTTACATAGGAAGATTTTATTCTGTTTAATTTCAAGCTGTTTCTTTCAGCTTTGAAATTGTTTATGGTGATTAAAGGGGATTAGAAGTGATTTGTTTGCCTACTGTGTGAGATCAGAAAATGCAAACTCTTTTACACATTTCTTCTATTCCTCTTTTTTCCTCTTTTTTCATCGATTCCCTTTTTGATTTTACATTTTTTCGTTTCTTTTCATTTTCTATTTTTTTCTTTTCACTTCCTCCATTTTTCCTTCTGTCTTTTACCACCTCTGTCACATCCTCCTCCTCCTCCTCCTGTTCCTCCTCCTCCTCCTCCTCCTCCTCCTCCTCCTCCTCCTCCTCCTCCTCCTTCTCCTCCTCCTCCTCCTCCTCCTCGACGTTCCATCTCTTCTTCCCCCTCCTCCTTTTCCTCTCCGTTATAGACCCAGCTTTCCCAGCTGGTTTGTTTGTCTTCGGTGTACCAGCTGCTTCCAGTTTCTCTTCCGCCCGAGCAGAATCATTGCAAACTGCAAATCGATGCCATTCAACCGGACATGAATATGCTCTCACACATTACGTAAAGTTTTTCTTCCCTGGGAGTATCTGCGTATCAAGTGGGTATACAAAGGGATGTAGGTATGTATATAATCATATATATATATATATATATATATAGATATATATATATATATATAATATAATATATATATATATATATATATATATATATAATGTGTGTGTGTGTGTGTGTATATCTGTATATATAGTAACAATAATAATAAAAGATAACAGCAACAACGACGACGATATTGATGATGATATTGATGATGATACTGATGATGATATTGATGATGATGATGATGATGATGATATTGATGATGATGATGATGATGAAAATGATATTGGTGATGATATTGATGACGATAATGATGATGATATTGATATTGATAATGGTGATGATGATGATGATGATAATGATATTGATGATGATATTGATGACGATGATGATGATATTGATATTGGTATTGATAATGATGATGATGATGGTAATTATCCGAACGGTATTTGTGTAGGCCTGTTCCTGTCTAGAAGGAGGAGTGGAGGAGGAATGGGGCAGTAACCGGTTGTCAGCTTTCTTTATGTGAAGAAGAAAAAAATAAAATAAAAAAATAAATAAGTTGTGAGGTCTTGGGCCTGATCCAAAGACGGAATGTTAGTCCTAGGGGCTGCACCATCAGACGGAGATGAGGGTGTTAAAGGGCTATGAAGATATGCAGTGGGGAGATGTTTCACTCCGACGTTCATCTAAAAGGGCCTCCACTGGTTCATTGTGTATATGTGTATCATATGTGTTCATATATGTCCAATTTTTGTTCGTATATTCAATTTCGAGTACAATTGATCATAACGTTTGGATTGAATTGTATCCATTTTTTTTACTGGTGCTGCCGGAGATCCAATGAACGGTCGATTGAACGCCCAAGAATAATGTTTTAAATTTTGCAAAAAAAAAAAAAAAAAAAAAAAAATCTTACCGGCAACTGTTAAAAACTGAGAGCATCACGATTTGATCTTTGCAATTCACTATTGCACAGATTCTTAAACTCTTTTAAGCTCTCTTTTTAAACTTAAACTTAAGGATTACAGATATCTGGCTCTACGGGAGAAGAGGACGTCAGAGAATGATCTCTCTACCACCCATCTTTAAAACCTCGTCAACTTTTTCAATTCCAATAGGAAGTGCAGCCTTGAGGGGCTGATACTTGGTTCCCGGAATGGGCCTAAGATTCCTTTTTACCAAATTGGTCTATATTTTTTCAGTTTCTAAACACAAGGAGACTTCACAACCGGTGACTACTCCCCCTCCTTCTATTATCTTCAGCCGAAAAAGAAAGTCCCACAATAATATAACGCAGACATCAGTCTAAAGGCGTTATAATATTAGGATATTTTCCTCCAATTGTTGAGCAGATTCAAAGCTGCTAGCTTTCGCTAAGGAATCTGATATGCTGCAGGGATCTAGATTTCCTCTAGCGTATCAAATAACATTCTAAGTATTTTTGTTAGTAAAATTAAATAGTTTGCCATAGTCATTTTACGGCGGAAAAAATTCTGGAGGCTGGCGGTACCTCCAATTAGTCGGAGGTTGGAGTTAAAATAACCCAGTGTGATAGTCCCGTAAGGCAATAGACGCCAAGCTATCTTATATAAGGCTTCCTATGTGCTTCCATCAGACCCGCACGGTCCTATCTCTTTTGTATTTATATGAAATTATTTTTTTCTATTTCTATATTTTCTACTTACATCTTACTAGAAAATGGCTTGAGGTGACTTAAGAATTGTACTTTGCAGATATATGTTCTTGAAATTATTTCATTACTCTTATTAAACAATGATTTTTGAGCAGATGATTTCACGCCTTCCTAGGGGATCGTGCCCCCTTGTTTGGAAACTCTAGTCTAAGGTTTCTTCCCTGAGAGATCTATGGGAGGAGGACCCGAGGATCGTTGCCAGCTGATGTGGGGCTGCGGAATTCCAATAAGAGAAACTCAATTTGTCTTAGTAAGGAAAAAAGGAAAGCTCATCTGTGACTAACAACCACTGATTAATTACATTAGAGATGCGCTTGGTAGAATTTTGCAAATTACAGCCCTTGTAGTACTTAGGAGTGAAACCAGTTGTGCGAGGAAGATCATTCTTAAGAAGTTCTACTAAAACAAAATAAAATGAAAATAAATCAATAAACTCATTTCTGATTGTTCTCTTTATTTTCTGTACATGATTTACATCAGAATATATTTCTTCTCCAGAATTATATATGAATGTATGTATGTATGTATGTATGTATGTATGTATGTATGTATGTATGTATGTATGTATGTATGTATGTATGTATGTATACCAAGTACATAGTGTGTCACCCCATTTGTCCGCAGTTACATATTAACCTGTACTATAATGTCTGTGGTATGGTCTATATGTAATGTTAACTGTGGAATATACATATTACTCAACAAATACCTTTTGGGACCTTTTGTGTGAGGCCGCATCTGTAGGTCGCTTTATTAATCAAAAATATGTCAGGCGGGCCACTTTAATATTTTGTATTGAAATCTAATTATATGACAAACTGCATGATGTCAGTCACTGTGAATGTAATAATTTTTCTAACTCTATTTTGATGTTTCTGGTTATGATTTTGTTACATATTCATAGATACATCCATACATTCACATATATATGTATATATATATATATATATATATATAATATACATATATATATACATGTAGATACACACACACTGATTGGTAAGGCACTGGCCTCACAAGCCGGAGAACCGGGGTTCGATTCCCCGGCCGGGCGGAGACAAGTTGGGTTTGTCTCCTTTCACGTGTAGCCCCTGTTCACCTAGCAGCGAGTAGGTACGGGACGTTAGTCAAGGAGTTGTGACCTTGCATTCCCGGTGTGTGGAGTGTGAGTGGTCTCAGACCTACCTAGAGATCTGCTAATAATGAGCTCTGAGCTCACTGTCGTAGGGTGGTGTCTGGCTGTCTCGAAAAGAGGCTGCAGCAGATCCGAGGTGAATACACACACACACACACACACACACACACACACACACACACACACACACACACACACACACACACACACACACACACACACACACACACACACACATATACATATATATATATATATGTATATATACATATATATGTATATATATATATGTCTATATACATATATATGTATCTAAGTCTAAATAAA
>NC_134782.1:52223500-52231000 GCF_046742065.1 Oratosquilla oratoria
AATGTTGAAAAGAACAAAAAGAAAAGCAATAAATATTTACAATCGCGGAAAGAAAGAGAGAAATGATAAAAATAATACAAATTTTATATCAGTACCTGGCTCAGAAACGTCACCAATAATAGACAAATATTTAACAAAATCGGGTATAAACATAGCTAAAATAACTAACAAGAGGATAGGTGATTTAATAAAGACTTCTGAAAAGAGAACCAATTCCGAAAACAGCGTCGTATACAAAATCCCGTGCAATAGTTGCTCAATGGCTTATTTTGGCGAATCGTCAAGAGGATTAGAAAAAAGAATTTATGAACATAAAAACGACATAAAAGCACATAGGACATCTAATTCTTTAGTAGTTCATGCGGAAAAATTCGATCATTTACCAAACTGGAGAGAAGCTGAAGTGCTACATAAAGGTTTTGATAAATTCACTAGAAGAACTGTTGAATCAGCATATATTTCTACTAATAATTCATCGAATCATCGAGGAGGGTTTATCAATTTAGCTAAAGAAACTAGTATTTTAATTCTAAAAACACGCCAGAAAAACGACCTTTCCCAAGTGTCCGAAAAGATAATTAGATTTAGTACATAAACTTCAATTGCAGTTCTACATACACTCTCTGAAGAAGTTCTACGCGAACGAAACGTTAGAGTGTTTAGGGTTCCGAGCCTTCCCCTGTGTTTATGTTCTCCATCATCCAAATAATTTGTCTAAAATACTTATCAATATATATATATATATATATATATATATATATATATATATTTATATATATATATATACACATATACACACTTTCAATTGTCCCTGACGTGAAGTCGTTCTCGTCCAGGTCGGAGAACCCCCACAACTGAATAAATCACATCTGGTGGCAGCCAGAAGATATCTGTAATGTATTCTGTAGGAGATGGTTGGGGAGTTGGAGATGGACGGTCAAGGTCTACGAGTGCAGTTTTCCGCTAAAGAATAATAATTCAATATAGTCGTCGAAACTCTCTCTCTCTCTCTCTCTCTCTCTCTCTCTCTCTCTCTCTCTCTATCTCTCTCTTTCCCTACTTTCCTATTTCTCTCTTTTGCCCTTTCCTTGTTGTTCCCACTTTACCTCCTTCCTTCTCTCTCTTCCTCTTCCCTTGTTCTCTCTTTCTCTTCCCTTCTTTTCTTCTTTCATTCCTTCATTCGATACTTCCCTACTCCTTTCTTCCTTTCTCACTTTTCTTCTTCCTTCTCCTTCCATTCCTTCTTCTTTTCATGTTTCCCTCTTTGGAAAATTCTTTTCTCTCTCCCTCCTTCCTTTCCTTCTGTCCCTCCTTCTCTCCTTCCCTTCTATCCTTCACTCCTTCACTCTCTCCCTCCATCCATCCTCCACTCCCTCCCTCCTTCCATCTTCCTACCCTCTTTCCGTCGTTCTCTCCATACCTCTCTTCCCTTTTTTTTGTCTTCTTCCCTCCTTCCCCTTGTACTTTACTTCCTTACCCTTTTCAATCCCTCTCTTCCTTCCTTTTTTCTTCCTTCCTTCAGTCTCCTCATCTTTCCCTCTATTAAAAAGGAGGAGGAGAGAGAGAGAGAGAGAGAGAGAGAGAGAGAGAGAGAGAGAGAGAGAGAGAGAGAGAGGGAGAAAGAGAGAGAGAGGGAGAAAGAGAGAGAGAGGGAGAAAGAGAGAGAGAGAGGGAGAAAGAGAGAGAGAGAGGGAGAAAGAGAGAGAGAGAGGGAGAAAGAGAGAGAGGGAGAAAGAGAGAGAGAGGGAGAAAGAGAGAGGAGGAGAAAGAGAGAGGAGGAGAAAGAGAGAGAGAGAGAGAGAGAGAGAGAGAGAGAGAGAGAGAGAGAGAGAGAGAGAGAGACAGAGAGAGAGACAGAGAGAGAGACAGAGAGAGAGAGAGAGAGAGAGAGAGAGAGAGAGAGAGAGAGAGAGAGAGAGAGAGAGAGAGAGAGCGTCCCCTACCAATTGCCTCCTTATCTCCTTTGCCACTTCCTCCGTCAGTAATTAGTGGACACTTTTATCGACAAAAATTCTAATCGTGTTTTTCCCGCCAGTATGCCCCTCACCCTCCCTCCCTCCCTCCCTCTCTCCCTCTCTTCCTCTCTCCCTCTCTCCTCTCCCCTCTTTTTCCCCTCTCTTTCTTTCCCTATCTTAGGTGAGAGGAAACACAACGAGAAAAATATTATTGTTGAGGTGGTTGCGATTTCTTTGTTGTTTTGTTGTTGCCATTGCTATTGTTTTTGTTGTTATTGTACTTGTCATTGTTGTTATTGGTATTGTCGTTGTTGTTACTGTTGTTGTAGTTAGTGTTGTTGTTATTAATGTTGTTAAATTGTTATAATATTTGTTGTTATTATTGTTGTTGTTATTGTCGTAGTTATTAGTGTTATATTTGTTGTTATATTTGTTACTAGCCAAATTACCCGCGCGTTGCTGCTGCGAGTTCGTGAATAATCCCTAACCTAACCATACCCCACCTAACTTTAACCCTTAACCCTAACCAAAATAACTTTTTTGGAAATGAAATATAGCTTTAAACACTCGCCCTCCCAGGTGTGTACCCCCCCCCCAGGTGTGCACCCCACCCCCGAAGGTTGGGAAACCCTAGTTTGAGAATACATGCATACACAAACACAAATATCATATGTACACATTCTTTTGCGTGCGTGCGTATGTGCATATGTGTGTGCGGATTGACAATGAATGTCTACAGCTAAAAGGTGAAATGTATCTCGTTTATCTATCTTCAGAATATATATATGGTTATATGGGTTTTATCTGCAAAAACCTAGGAGTTTGTGAATAAACTATTTCCGCCCACACTAAAATTAGATAAAAATAAACAGTATTTCAGTATTTGTTAAAATTATACAATCATTTTACATTTACATGCTTTCTTCTTGCAAAAACTATCATGGTAGTGGCGTGTTACCACACCATAAACCACCTGAATTTAACCCTTAACCCTAACCAAAATAATTTCATTTTTTGGAAATGAAATATAGTGAACAAACAAATATACAAACAAACAAATATACAAACAAACAGACAGGCAGACTGAGGCTACTACTTTATTATAGTAGATTATTGTTATTATTGTTCTGTTTTTTGTTATTACTGTTGTTATTGTTGTGCTTGCTGCTGTTGTTGTTATTGTTCTTATTGCTTTTGTTATCATTGTTGTTATTGTTATGGCTATTGTTATTGTTGTTATTTTTATCGTTGTTATTATTACTGTTGTTATTGTTATTTTCATTGTTATTGTTGCTACGGTTGTTGCTATTGTTATTGTTGTTTTTATTGTTATGGTCGCTATTGTTATTATTGTTGTTATTTTCATTGTAATTGTTGCTGCTGTTGTTGTTATCGTTATTATGGTCGCTATTGTTATTATTATCATTATTGTTATATTTGTTATTGTTTTTTGTCATTGTTATTGTTGGGTGGTGGTGGTGTTGTTGCTGTTGCTAGGTGATGGTGTTGTGCCCAGTCATATCTATTTTCTCTGGAGCCCTCCGCCATTTTGACCCAGCACCACCTTCTCCTCCTCCTCCTCCTCCTCCTCCTCCTCCTCCTCCTCCTCCTCCTCCTCCTCCTCCTCCTCCTCCTCTTCCTCCTCCTCCTCCGCTTCCTCCTCCTCCTCCTCCTCTTCCTCCTCCTCCTCTTCCTCCTCCTCCTCCTCCTTCTCCTCCTCCTCCTCCACTCTCCTTCACTTCTTCTTCTTCCCTCTCTCCCTCCTATTATCCTCTTTCCTCCCTTCCCCCCCCACATCCTTCTCCTCCTTTTCGCCAAATCTCTCCCTATTACTTTCTCCCATATCCTCCTTTTTTCTCCTTCCCCCATCACCCTGTTTCCCCCCACATCGTCCTGTTCCTCCTACATCCTCCATCTCCTTTCCCCCACAACCTCCCTTCATCCTTCTCCTTCCCCCCCCCCATATTCTCCTTCTTCTCCTTTCTCCTCACATCTTTCCTCATCTCCTCTCTCCAACATCCTCCCTCTTTTCCTTCTCCCCAATTCTTCCCTCTCCCTTCCACTTCATCCCTCTACTCTCCCCCATATTCTCCCCTCCTCCTTTCCCCCATATTCTTCCTTTATTTCCCCTCCTTATATCCACATCCCTTTATTAATTTTCCCCCATAACTCATTTTTCTCCCCTTTACGTCACCCATCTCCCCTGCTTCCCCCCATATCCTTCTCCCCCCGATATATATTTCCCTCCTTTCCTTCCATATCCCCATCCTTCCCTCCCCCCATAGCCTAGCTAGTCACCTACTCCCCTATAGGCTGGCCCAACTCCCAGGTCATGTTCCTGGGGGTATTATCCCATTACACCCTAATTTCACCCATTGTCCCTTCTTGGTCACCCATTGCCCCTTCTGGGTCACCCATTGCCTCATGTCCGTCACGTTCCTTTGAATGGGTGAATATGGGTGACGGGACAACGAGACTCAAAACCGCGTATTTGCAAATACGGACCTTATGCTGATGGTACATAAGATCTTAATTTGCAATGGCACGTCGTTACAGATCCCCAAGTTTTTTATTTTTTTATTCGATTAAGCATACGGCAGTAATTCCTTATGAGTCATGGGTTCTTCAACTGTACCTACGCAGGGAACAATAGCCCTTATGTTGTCGTGCAATTAGGGCGAATTATGTCTACGTCATTTACGGAATAGGGTCAAGCATTGACCTGATATCCGTTCGGATCATTCCATTCTAATATCTGTAAATGGATTTATGGCTGGATGGCCTTCCTGCCATACGCCCTCCCTCTTCATCCGGGATGGATTAAGACTAGCACTGCATCCAGCTGGCTTGCAGCTCCAGTAACAGATATATGTGTGTGTGTGTGTGTGTGTGTGTGTGTGTATGTGTGTGTGTGTGTGTGTATGTGTGTGTATGTGTGTGTGTGTGTGTGTGTGTGTGTGTGTGTGTGTGTGTGTGTGTGTGCGTGTGTGTGTCTGTGTGTGTGTGTGTGTGTGTGTGTGTGTGTGTGTGTGTGTGTGTGCGTGTGCGTGTGCGTGTGTGTGTGTAATTCACCATGGTCTTGGATCACGTGTTGGACTCGTGATCGACAGCTACTACTCTCCCGGATGAGAGCCCAGAGCTCATGTATTACCGATCTATGGGTAATGCTGTGACCTGACACACACAATCACCCCTACCTCCCCGCCCACGAGAGTTGGAGTAACGGCTAGCAGCGCAGTGATACTGAAATTCTTTCAGCCCTGGGCGGGATTCGAACTAGGACCGCTGTGTTAGCAGTTGTGAACACTACCATTGTGTCGTAGAGCCATGTGTGTGTGTGTGTGTGTGTGTGTGTGTGTGTGTGTGTGTGTGTGTGTGTTGATTGTTAAAGTCTGTATGTTTTTCTACTTTAATCGTCTTTTCTTAACTGAAAAACTCAAAGCCCTCGAGACATATTTGATTGACTCGGAAAAAAGGTCATCCTGATTAACTCTTATTTCTGTTTTTTTTTTTTTTTTTTAACTGGCAACAGAAACAAAGAAATAGAGAGGTAAGGGATAAATGGAAAATGAGTGGAATGAAAAAAGAAAAATCAGAAAAGATGAAGGAAGAAGCTGCAGCATCTTGGCCAGGCGGGCAGAAGCTGTGGCGAAGAATCTGCAAACTCAAAAAAAAAAAAAAAAAAAAAAAAAAAAAAAAAAATGGAAGGAGGAAGTATGTATTGGAGCTCCAAGAATCTCTCTCTCCCTCTCTCTCCTCTCCCTCTCTCTCCTTCTCCCCCCCCTCTCTCCCCCCCCTCTCTCTCTTCTTTTAACTGTAGCTTTGAAACCATTTCTGTGGAAATTGCAATCATCATTATTTGTTGCAAATGGGTTTTCTACCCTCTTGTTGGAAAGCGTTGCCAATCACAGACCCTCGACTCGGCAAGCAATCACGTGCAAGGGCTTTGGTTGATGACTGAAGGACGTGGAAAAAAATGAATAGATAAATAGGAAATCCTTTTGAGGAACCCTCACCGAAATATTTGGGTCGATAGATCGAGCGCTTCCTGGAGGCTCTGCAACTCGCCCCCTCCCTCCCCTGCCAAAGTTCCAGGGGCGGCGCCTTCCAGACGCGTAAGAACAGAATTCATTCCCAGCCGGTCCCAACCCTTCCCTCGATCTCGGATACTTCGGGTCCCTTCTCCGAACTGCTCTTTGGGTGACGTCATGTCGCCATCCCCTCTGCAATATTTTGACGCTGTGGTTTTCTGCACATATATTCTAAGGGCCATAATGATTTTATACATAATATATGCCAACAAAGCTAAGCTTCAGTTGGCCTAAATTAGCTAGGCTTGACTCGGTTTGGTTTGGCTTAGGATCCAAAGTAGAGAAAGAGATCTGCTTTCGGGGAAGGGACCTATTGGGGAAGATTTTTCGGAGGTCGTGCTATTGGTGCATGTGGGGGTAGGGGGCGACGAGAAAGCGATGGAGTTAGCGAAATTTGACGATTGTAAGATTATCCGTAATTTAAGATCGTAAGATTGGTCATATTCTGTCTGAAACCGACGTTTAGAGTATACGAGTATGGTTTAACTACTTATATATTAATTTATTTATCTATTTATTTATTTATTTATGTTTATCATAAATCAATGCATCAGTAGGCATACATTTCTTTGGGGTGGTGTGTGTGTGTGTGTGTGTGTGTGTGTGTGTGTGTGTGTGTGTGTGTGTGTGTGTGTGTGTGTGTGTGTGTGTGTGTGTGTGTGTGTGTACGCGTACGTGTGTGTGTATATGTATATATGTTCGTGTGTGTGTGCTTATGTGTACGTGTGTGTGTGTGTGTGTGTGTGTGTGTGTGTGTGTGTGTGTGTGTGTATGTGTGTGATTCACCATGTTTTTGGATCACGTGTTTGACTTGTGATAGACATCCATTTCCCTCCCGGATGAGAGCTCAGGGCTCATATATGACCGATCTATGGGTAATGCTGTGACCTTATCCGCACACACACCCAACACCCCGCCCATGAGAGTTGGAGTAACGACTCGCACCTCAGCGATACTGAAATTACTTCAGGCCTAGACGGGATTCGAACTCGGACCGCTGTGTGTGATTCACCATGGTCTTGGATTACGTGTTGAACTCGTGATCGATAGCTATTTCCCTCCGGAAGAGAGCTCAGAGCTCATATATGACCGATCTATGGGCAATGCTGTGACCTTACACGCACATTCACACCCCCAGCTCCCTGCCCACGACAGTTGGAGTAACAACTCGTAGCGCAGCGATACTGAAAAATTTTCAGATCTGGGCGGGATTCGAACACGGAACGCCATAGTGGCAGCCGGGAACTCTAACCACTTCGCCACGAGTGTGTGTGTGTGTGTGTGTGTGTGTGTGTGTGTGTGTGTGTGTGTGTGTGTGTGTGTGTGTGTGTGTGTGTGTGTGTGTTCACTTGGTCTTTGGATCACGTGTTGGACTCGTGATCGACAGCTATTTCCCTCCTGGAAGAGAGCTCAGAGCTCGTAGGTCCGATCTATGGGTAATGCTATGACCTTGC
>NC_134782.1:52236000-52238500 GCF_046742065.1 Oratosquilla oratoria
CCCAACACTTACAGTCTCTCAGCTACGAGTCCGACTGTCATTACTTTCTGATCACCCCTGGTATATATATATATATATATATATATATATATATATATATATATATATATATATATATATAATATATATATATATATATATATATATATATATAAATATAAGCTTTTTTAAAAGCTTTGCCAAGGATTCGAACTCTGACCTGTGCGTAAATAATCACGAAGTCGAGACGCTAGCGACTGAGCCACGTGCGATGGTTCAAAAGGACTGTACAGGTCATGGTTCGAATCCTTGGCAGAGCTAAAAATGTTCAATCTGTCTTTAACACACACACACACACACACACACACACACACACACACACACACACACACACACACACACACACACATATATATATATATATATATATATATATATATATATATAAATTGGTTTGAGCAACTGAAGAGCGCTGTGGTTTCTGGTACACATTTTCGAAGAACAGATCCAGAAGTCTTCGTTCTTCAGCATCCGCTGTCAAAGAACAAAACCAGGAACTCTTGTTCTTTAACATCCGTTGTCGAAGAAACAGAACCAAAAAGCCTTCGCTTCTCAACACCCGTTACCAAACAACAACCAAGGACTCTTGTTCTTGGGTCCCGTTTGTCGAAGAACAACCAGGAGCTTTCGTTCTCCGCCACGGTCCCTCGTCTCCCTTGCCCCGTTCTCCGCAGCCATGAGAACGGTTCTCCACAAGTCGAGATAAATAAACGAGCATCGGAGGTCTCGGGGTTGTAAAGATCAGCTTTAGCCGATCGCTCCGAAAGGGGGGAAACCGGAGGAAAGAAAAGGGATTTGGTCGCCCGCCATTTTTTTTGTCTTCTTTTTTTTTCTTTTCCTTCGACGACCTGGGCGGAAATTACCGGCGGGGGGATTAGTTTAGAATTGCGGAAATTGTATCCGAAAAACATGGTAGTGGCGGTGGGGAGACGGAGGCACAACAACGCGGAACACAAATACGCACATGGGCCATATGCTGATATGCACGTCCGCACAGTGCGTCAGCACACGCACGCGCACACGCACACGCATACGCGCACACACACGCACACACACAGTCATCGTTTGAATGAAATTTTATTATTCAAATTTTTTGTATAATTATGAATTATTTTTCACAATGATTTCGAGTACACACAAACAGGTATAATTACAAACATATATATATGCATATAGTTGATCTATATGTAAACATAAGAAGAATACCCTCAAATGTTAGAATATAATGTTTGTAATACGGTAGAAGAAACATGGTTTTTATACTCCTTATAACAAATGCTACCAATATCATGAAGGTATACAAGTATTCCAGGATTTAAAGATAAATCATTTTCTTGTTTTTTCCGGATATTTCATATTTGTTCATACTTTTGTCTAAAATATTTCGTCTTGTGTAATTCATCCTTTATTCTGTTAGAATAATGACGAAGTATTTTATGAATGGAATTATACGTAATCACTAATTTATAGAAAGGAATTTGATGAAGTTAGCTTTACACTTTAGAAGAATGAAGATGATTTAAAAAATCATATATTCGCTGATGATCATGGTAAGAAATCTAGATAAATTTTGAAGCGACTTGTTTTGATAGTTGCGTACCTGGTGATCCTGTTGTTTTAGTTATAACTGACGTCAGGCAATTTTATTAATTTCCATGGCACCATTTAAGATGCTACAACCTATTTTAAAACCTCTCGTAGGTATTTGTACTTTAATATTCACTAAAGAATGTCGTTGTATTATTTCATTTGTATCTTTGGTTGGCTGACCCTCGGCTTAGCGACGCCAAACATGAAAGACAAGCGACCTGACGTCATAGAAGCGCGTTCGTATTTGTCCTATTGTGTTGAAAGCGTTCTTTATATTGATTTTGATTGTTGATAGAGAAACAAGAAAAAAAATGAAAAACATGTACCTCTAAGCAGATGATATATGTATATATACAGTATATATATGTATATATATATATATATATGTATATATATGTATATATATATATAATATATATATATGTATATGTACATGTATATGTATATATATATATGTGTATATATATGTATATATATATATATATATATATATATATGTATATGTACATGTATATATATGTATATATATGTATATATATATATGTATATATATATGTACATATATATATATGTAAATATGTATATATATATGTATATATATATATCTGTATATATGTATATGTATATATGTATATATGTATATATATATGTATATATATATGTATATATATATGTATATATGTTTATATATATGTATATATATATGTATATATATATATATATATATGCGGAAAAACCACCAAGGAAAAAAAACTGATGACCAAGCGCTTTCGTCTATTCAGACATCCTCAGGGTACGTAGGAAAGAAAAAGTATACAAGAATATATACAAAGAGTATGAGGTCAGGGAGGGAACCGGGAAAGGTTGTGAG
>NC_134782.1:52243500-52258500 GCF_046742065.1 Oratosquilla oratoria
TCAAACTGTCCGGAAATAAATCTAATTTGGAAGTGGGTAGAAACAACTTCGCGAACCGTGTAGTTAATGAATGGAACAAACTTCCTGCAGAGGCAGTGCAATGTAGGTTCGAAGCTTTAAGAATCACTTAGATAAACACCTAAGCAAGATGCTGTAATGATTATCATTTACTTTATATTATTTGTTTTGTCATCATTTGTCTGTTTATCATTATTTGCTTGATTCTCATTTATTATTAGTTATATGTCAATTTATTATTATTTACTATTTACCTGTTTGTTTATTATCCAACTGTACCTATGCATTTATTTATGTATTTTATTTATTATTTACATTATCATGATTTTTATTTATTCATTTATTTATTTATCATTATTATGATTTTTTTCGCATCCGACCTAGATATAGACCAAAAGGTCTCCTGTCGGCATGCTGGGCCTTTGTAAATCCTTTGTAATGTCTGTTGAGGAAGGAAGGGAGAAGGCAGGAGATAGGGATGAGTGGATAATGCTGTATGCAAGGAAGGAAAGGATGGGGGATGGGTGGTAGCGGGTGTTTATGTGTGAATGGGGCAATTGTCCAGGGGGCAGTTGTCCGAGGGGACAGTTGTCCGGGGGCAGTTGTCCTACGGGGGCAATTGTCCCGGGGGCAGTTGTCGGGGGGCAATTGTCCCGGGGGCAATTGTCCCGCGGGCAGTTGTCCTAGAACCGTGTGAATGATATTTTGACCAGCCCGAAGAGCTTTATCATAGTCTTCTTTTTTTCTTCATGAGGAGACGGAGAGAGCGGAGTCGCTGATTAAATGAAGCGGCTTTACTGTGGATGTACTGTGTCATGCTGCATTGCGTTTCACCCAGGGCAGTTGTTAGATGCAGGAATGACCCGTCATCCACGAGGAGCTGAGATGGGAGGGGTGGAAAGGGTGGGGGGAGTGTAATGGGTGGAAATTGGTATGTCCCTCTGACTTAAGTGCCTCTCTTATATGGGTGAAAAAATTCTTGGGATATACTGTATGTATGTATGTATGTATATATACATATATATATATAGATATATAGATATATAGATATATATATATATATAGATATATCTATATCTATATATATATATATATCTATATCTATATATATATATATATATATATATATATATATATATAATTATATATATAATGTTACCATATTTTTTATATCATTTGAGTCTGTTAGTATATTTTCACCTGTTTCATCATTAACTGCACCTATGTCCTCATTTTTACCTTTTCTATAGTTCTTTGCCATACTATACAATAACTTCCTTGTACCCTCAAGGTCCTGACGCAAGTCTTCTCCAATACTCTCTCATACTTCACCTTTCGTTCTTCTTTTTATTTCTTTACTCTTATTTCTAGCTCTTATATATTCTTCTCTGTCTTGAACCATTCGTGTTTTCATTCACTTTCGAAAAAAAACTTCATTTTTGTTTTCACTGTGGTTTAACCTCTTCTGTCCACCAGAATGTTCTCTTCTTTTTAGTTTTTCCCCATGTATTCTACTTCCACTACCTTCTGCCTTCTGCCTTCGGACTCCAAGGCCATATGAAAGCGCACCCATAGATATATAGGCGCACCCATAGGTATATATAGATGACCGCACAAAGACTATGTCATTCTTGGTTCCCGAGAGACACCTATCCTCACCTTTTCTGCTTCTTTCTTCGTTTCATTTTTCAACAAATTCCATTTCTGGTTTGTGTCCCGAACTTCTTCATTTGTATTAATTAGTTCTTTATTTATTTCCTTCCTAAATTCACTTTTTTTATTTATTTTCTTTTATTATTTATTTTTTTATAGATTTTCTAACACATATCTCTTCTTCCTACTCCTTTGTACTGGTTCCTGTTTATCTACACACATTTGAGCAATTATCAGTCTATGATCAGAGCCCAGTGACACGTAAAGAATGTCTCATTAATAATTCTAAAGGTTTTCATTTCATCTATAATGCTATACCAACTCCATTTGTGTGTTTCTATATGCAAATAAAATGTGTTCATCATGGATAAGTTCCTCATTGCACAATAATCTATAGCTCTTTCTCCTTCTCTATTTTTTGGACCAAGACCAAATAATCCAACAATATTTTCTATTCCTGTCTTTCAACGTGTCCGTTCAAGTCTCCAATCAATATAATATTTTCTCCATTTCCCATTCGTTCCGTTCTCTCCTGCAGCATTTGATAAAATCCTTCCTTTTCTTCTCTTGTTCTGCCTTGTTGTGGTACACAGACTTGTATGTCATTTTTGGATTCTTAATTTGCAAAGATACTTTCAGAATCCTTTCATTTACATATTCTATATCTATTATTCCTATCTTCCATCTTGCTTCATCGCTTGAATCACAAGGCATACAAAAATCAAATAAATCATAAATAATAAATGAATAAATGGGTAAATGAATGAACAGAAAGAACTCATCTCAATTATGTTGATATGAAGGTCGTTTTACCTTGGATAGGTTACACATGCGCGAGCTTTATTACATGATTTTTGTCCTCTTGTGTAAGTGCATAATTCAACATGACCTTGGATCACGTGTAGGACTCGTGACCGACATTCTGTGTGTGTGTGTGTGTGTGTGTGTGTGTGTGTGTGTGTGTGTGTGTGTGTGTGTGTGTGTGTGTGTGTGTGTGTGTGTGTGTGTGTGTGTGTGTGTGTGTGTGTGTCTGTGTGTGTGTGTGTGCGTGTGTGTTGATCATCAAGTACTGAATTCGTAATCGACAGCTATAACTCTCCTGGTTGGGAACTCAGAGCTCATATAGTCCGATAGCTTGCGTGCGTTCGTACGTATGTATGAGGGAAAGAGAGAGAGAGAGAGAGAGAGAGAAAGAGAAAGAGAGAGAGAGAGAGAGAGAGAGAGAGAGAGAGAGAGAGAGAGAGAGAGAGAGAGAGAGAGAGAGAAAGAGAGAGAGAGAGAGAGAGAGAATGAATGAGAGATATTTGCATTAGTCACTGCGATTCATTAAGTAATGACAGGAACCAGAGTGTCTAAATATGTATTTATTGAGCACGTGCATCATGACGGGGAGTCGTCTCATTTTGAATTTTCTCCAACCCCTCTCCCCTTCCACCCCCTTCTGTCCACCCATTCCGGCGCCCATTTTTTTTTTCCTTAATGAGATGAGAAGTTGCGAGGAAAAAATTCTCCTGTCTGGGGAGAGAAATAGGGTCCCTCTTTATCCAAAATTTCTTCTTAATTAAGGCAGATGGTTATAATGGCAGTTAGCAGGAGGATGAGGATGAGGAGGAGAAAGAGGAAGATGGGAAAGAGGTAAGTTGAGGCGGAGTAAGAGGAGGAAGAGGTGTGAGGAGTGAGGAATGAAGAGTAGGAAGAATTATACGAAAGATGTGACTGTGGTGGTGTTCAGCCTAGGACACTTCAAAGTGATGTCTACGAGGTGCAATTATAGTCCGGTGCCGTGGTGTCACATGAAGTGGCATAACATCACATGATATTAGCGATGTGATACTAGTTCCTTAATCTATAACAATTTTGTCTAGGAACTCCACACTAATCTCCTATCCTACCCTCACCGGGAATTGGTTTTCATGTCTATGTTTGCGTGTAAGTGTAGATTAGTTCTCCACAGTTATTGGGGTCTTTAAAGCAAGGGAGGAGGTGAAATGAGGAAGAGGGTGAGGGGGAAGGTATGGGTGATAACCTGAACCACACACACCCGCTGCCACATCACGAAAAAATGTAAACAAATTATCAACAAGCACGCCGGATATCCGGATTCCACTGCAACACTACAATCATGCCTGCATGCGAGCATGTTTCTGTGTTTCTATGTTTTTATGTGTGGATATATATATATATATATATATATATATATATATATATATATATATATATATATATATATATATATATATATATCCACTTCCTCCAGTCGCTCTCCCTTAATGTTCACTTCCAGTCTACTGCCACTTTCACCCCTTGTACATCTCATCACCTTACTTTTACCCACATTTATCTTTAGCTTTCTTCTATCACATACTCTCCCAAACTCTGCCACCAGCTTCCTCAATCTCTCCTCCGACCCTGCCACAAGCGCAGTGTCGTCCGCAAACAACAGCTGGCTCACCTCCCACTTTTCTCCATTTTCTTTAACCATCTCCAATCCCTGACCCACTACCCTAGCATTCACCTCTCGCACCACCCCATCCATGTATAAGTTGAACAGCCAGGGCGACATAACGCATTCTTGACGAAGTCCCACCTTTACTTCAAACCACTCACTCTCTCCATTTCTAATCCTGACACAAGCTCTACTACTCTCATAAAAACTCTTGACAGCTCCCAAAAGCTTTCCTCCTATCCCATAAATCTGCATAACCTCCCACAGTGCCTTTCTGTCTACCCTATCATAAGCCTTTTCCAGATCCATAAAAGCCCAAAAAACATCCTTCCCCTTTCCTATAGCTTTCTCACATATCTGTCTTACCACAAAGATCTGATCTACACAACCTCTACCTGTCCTAAATCCACACTGTTCCTCACCAATTACTCCTTCTGTTCCTCTCCTAATCCTCTCAATCAAGATCCTCCCATAAGCCTTCCCTACTACACTTAACAGGCTAATCCCTCTGAAACTACTACATTCACATTTGTCCCCTTTTCCCTTGTAAAGAGGAACTATACAGGCACTTCCCCAGTTCTCCGGTACTCTACCCTCTCTCCAGCAAACATTAAATAACCTCACCAACCAGTCCACCATCACTGAACCTCCCTTTTTCAGACATTCTGCATGGCATCCATCCAGACCAGGCGCCTTACCTGCTTTCATCATCTTAACAACTGCCTTCACCTCATCCTTCCTTATTTCTCCTCCATTCTCCTCACTCCTCACTCTCATTTTCTTCGCATTTCCCACTGCAGCTATCTTTCCTTCCCTATCCTCCTTCACATTTAGCAACTCCCTAAAATATTCTGCCCATCTTCCCCTTACTGCCTTCTCTTCCATTATCATCTCTCCATCTGCACCTTTTACCTTTTCTTCCCTACTTGATTCGCCTCCTCTTCCTCTCTTAATTTCTTTCCAAAACATCTTTTTATTACTTTCAAAATAATTTTCTGTCATACTCTTACCCCATTTCACATCTGCTCTCCTCTTTGCCTCCTTTACCTTTTGCTTTACTTCTCTTTTCTTTTCTTTGTACGTCTCATATGACTCCCCCCGTTTTGTAACCAATCTGTGAATGCTCGCTTCTTCTCTTCTACAACCTTCTTTGTTTCCTCATCCCACCATTCACTACCCTTTCTTCTATTTCCCCCTGTCCTTCTTGTTCCACACACCATCCTTGCACACTTTAAGACTCCCTCCTTGAAGTGAACATTAAGGGAGAGCGACTGGAGGAAGTGGATAGTTTTAGATACTTGGGTGCAAGTGTAGCAGGAAAAGGTGGAGTGAAGGTGGAAGTAGAATGTAGATTGAGAGAAGCGAGTAAATGCCTTGGTGGATTAAAGAGTGTAATGAGGAATAGACATTTAGGAATAGATGCGAAGAGGAGACTGTATGAAGGAGTGATTGTGCCAACAGCACTGTATGGGGCAGAAACGTGGAACATAAGAGAAGAAGAGAGAAGGAGTTTGAATGTGTTTGAGATGAGGTGTCTGAGAAGTATGGTGGGGGTTACTAGGCTGGATAGAGTGAGAAATGAGGAGGTGAGGAGGAGAACAGGGGTGAAAAAGGAGCTGGGAGGTAGGGTTGATGAAAGAATATTAGGATGGTTTGGACACATGGAAAGAATGAGTGAAGAAAGACTAGTAAAAGAGGTATGGAAGGCAGATGTGGAAGGAGTGAACATGAGGGGACGTCCTAGGATGAGGTGGATGGATGGGGTGAAGGGGGCTTTGGGGAAGAGGGGAATGTCTGTTGAGGAAGGAAGGGAGAGGACGGAAGACAGAGGTGAATGGAGAATGGTTGTATATGGATGATGTTGTGATTGCATGAGGAGGAATGGGCGGGGGGGGTGGGGGGTGGGGTAGTCTGTGTGAGTAAATTTTGACGCAGCCCGAAGGGATTTCTCCCCGTCCTCTCCTTATATGCAAGGGGGGACGGAGAGGGGGGGTCGCCGATTAAATGAAGCGGCCTTGCTGTGGATGTGCTGTGTCTTGCGACACTGCTTCTGACCCAGGGCGGTGGGCAAGGTGCAGGGATGACCCGTCATCCAGGAGGTGCTCAGATGAGAGGGAGGGTGGGAGGGGTGTGGAGTGTATTTAGGGATGAAATGGGTGGGAGTGTTTTTATGCCTTTCCCTTTTTGGCTACCTCCCTTGAAAGGGGGAAAAAGCCTTGGTATATGTATGTATGTATATATATATATATATATATATATATATATATATATATATATATATACATATATATATATATATATATATATATATATATATATATAATATATATATATGTACAACACTGAAATCTCTCTTGATAGCGTAGTTGGTAAGTCACTACGACACTTGCCATGTGGATGCTGGGTTCGAGTCCTTGGTAGTCCCGCATTTTAATTTCTACATGTGGCCTCCATTGGGTCTCCCGATGTTGATGGCTTAGAATTAAAGTGGATTGTGGTTGTTAAAATGTATATATATATATGTATATATATATATATATATATATATATATATATATATATATATATATAATGTGTGTGTGTGTGAGTGCCAATTGCAAGATTCAAACAGCAACTCAGACAGCGTGTAGTCATGCCTTCGTCTCATCCCGCCCAGGTGCGTGTCTTCGATGATGTATGAAATATAATATCAGAAGTGTCATAAATTTGAAGTTGAGTCACGTTGTACTGGTTTACTATATGTAATGTGATTGTGTTGTGGATTGTATTGTAACGTGATTGTATTGTGACTGAGGGATGTGAGGTATAATTTTAAGTAGTACTCCTTTCGTATTCTTCCGCTGTGAGAAGTAGTGCAGTGTTCTATAAATATTTAATACTGTATGCTTACAGTTTGATTCCAAAGACCCAAGAAAATATTGTTTATTGCATTGTCAAATTGTGAGCCAAGAACGACATATGTAAGTAATGACGAATTTTGGAATTGTTAGCCTTGATACCAAACGCTAACCCAGCCTTCGTCGCTATGCAATTCTGGGAAGTGTTCGCCTTTTGTGGTGGCGGTCTAACGAACCACACCAAGCCAGGAGCCCAAAGCAGGGGAACCCTTCTTGTTGGTAAGCATGATTAGTGAATACATGGAATTTACTGATTTAAATGGTGAGAATATATAGCCATGATGGCTCTACAGTGAATTAATTTAGTGCATGGTTCCTCAGACTATGCTTTGGAGTTAAGTGCGTAACTGACTGGAGCCATGGAGTCTAGTGTGGCGGCCACATACAGTCGTGGTGAGTCCTTGTTATGATATACCAATGTAATCTAAAACCATGTGAAATACACAAATATAGGCCAAGGTTATGTTTGACTAGCAGCAAGATCGATGTAGTCACTGTTGTATGAAAGTCTCACGATTACATATGCATATATTTATTTGCAAATTGTATTCCAGAAACCACATCCATCACGCGCCCACATACACCCACACGCAGGCGTACTAGATGTACATTACGTGCCTTTCAATAAACGTGCGTAGTACGACAACCCCTCTCGACTCCTGTGTTTCCGTACCTCATAGTCTGAGCCACAGTGATATGACAATATTATATACTAATAACACGGGTACGTGTGTTCACTTATGCAAAGTAGACCACTTGGAAAAAAGAAACTACCAAAGCAGAGCGCTTTCGTATATTACATCCAGTGCGAAAAGTACTTTTTGCACTGGATGTATACGAAAGCGCTCTGCTTCGTTAGTTTATTTTTTCCAAGTGGTCTAATATGCATATGTATGCGTGTGTATATATATAAACATATATATATATATATATATATATATATATATATATGTATATATATATATGTATATATATATGTATATATATACATTCGGAAGAAAGTACACAGTTTACTCCTTCGTTTCGAACGCTGTCCAGGGTTCGTCTTCAGGGTAATACGGCGGTAGCTAAAGGAAATCCATATAAAAGGGGATCTCCCTCGTACACTGGGTTAGGTAATCCCAGTAACCGTTACATTCCAGAAAAATACAAAAGTTACACATCACAAAGATTGAGCATAGTGAAACCCAAAAATAACTCCAGAAGGACCCCATGTCACGTAATTCACACATCAAAATTAGTATCCAAAAATAAAATGGCAAATGAAATCTTACACTAAAACATGTAAACCTGCCTAATAATAATGCCAAGTTCTAATACGATTTAGCTACTGTCGCCCGTAATGCGAAAGATCAAAGGTAAAAAAATTGTAATATACAAATATACAATACAACAATAAAACGAACCTAAAGAGAGTAAATAAGAAAAATATAAGAAAGATGAGTGACCTACCAAGATGGGCAAAAAGTCCACATGACAGGATGCACGGCAATACAGCCAATAACCTAAAGTTGGTAAGCACCACACAGCGTGTAATAACCACACGCCTGGGAAAAATCCCACAAAACATAATCAACTGAACCGCTGACTCAGAATAAACATAGGTAAGATGGCAAATTTATAAACAACCCTACCCACCCGTCACTACTTCCTGATGGTCGCAATGTATCCAGAAATAAACTCACGTAGAAAACGGAATCCCATAAATAATGATCAACCATATGCATCACTAACATAGGCCTGTTTGATTAGATGGAATAACGGTACTCTCAGAAGCTAAACGAAAAATTAGAATAGCAAGAAGAAAACGCTGTCTTGCTGTGGTTGCAATGGAACAAAGATGATGTACTACTATCTAAACCTATTAACACTTTGGATCAAAGAGTTCATATTAAAATATCTATCCTTTCCACTATAGCGTCATAATTTGATGTGTTTGGTTATAATGGACCCATGATAAATCGTGCAAGACTCTTTATGGTAATATTCTTAAAGAACGGAAGAATATTACCAAACAAGCCTATGAATCCCCTCCAATTGCTACAAAACGAAATTTTGGATCACGGAATGATTCCTACATGCTCATTTCGTTTGCTGATGTAAGTAGTCTAACCTATGGCTGTGTAATATACCTTAACGATAAAACCGTATCCTTTGTCACAGCCAAGAATAAGATTATTAACAAAACTCAGAGCCAGAAGACCATCCTTTTTTTTGAGCTGCAAGCTTTAAACTTTGCCACAGAAACCTTAGTTGGAGTGAAGAAAGATCTGATCGGAGTGGATAGAAATTTCGAAGTACGCGATATTCACTGACAGCCAAATAGCTTTAGCCCAGTTATCTTTATACTTTCAGGATTGTGATAAGATGATAAACAGATTAGAAAACATCTATAAACTGTGTCAAGCGACACCTACTAGATATTCCTTCATCCCTGGAGAGGCCAATCCGGCTGATCGTATAACCCGGGCTTTGTCCCATAAAGCTCTAATAAAAACCAACTTCATTCAAGGGCCTAACTTCTTAATATAATCAATTTCACTACTAGAAAATCCAGGTATAATTACCGTTTCTTGGACAAATACAACGGCTCAAACCAATGCGTATGCTGCTGCTGTAGCAAAATCTGAAGAACTAAATCATTTATCATCTGTGTCAAAGATATTTGACTTCAATAAGCTTGACAGAATCAATGAGTTTTTGCTAAAGTTCATACATAATCTCAAACTATCTCTCAAGAAGAAAATTTTATTAAAGCATAATCAATTGGAGGTTGAAGCACAAATTAACAAGTATTATAAACAATCACTAGGAATGCTAGTGAAGACAGACCAACGTAAACACTTCCCGGAGATATTCAATTATTTAACTAATCGCATCAAGAATGAAAGACATCCCAACTTTATTATCTCAACTAAACATATTCCTTGACCCAAATGGTCTATTGAGGGTAAAAGGAAAATGCACTGATTATCAGATGAGACAAATCTTCTCAAATGGATACCCTTTGATTATTCATAAGTATAGTCTACTTATTTCTAAGATCATTATTACCACCCACCAAACGTGTGACCAAGCTGTCATATATACCGTAATGGCTGATATTAGAAAGACAAAGGATTACAAAGGCGGAGCATGCCGGCAGGAGACCTTTTGGTCCATAAATAGGTCGGATGCGAAAAAATATAATGATGAAAAAATAAAATAAATAAAATAAAATAGAAATAATAATAATATAAATAACAATAGATAAAATAAATAAATGCATAATTATAAATAAATAAACAAAAGTAAATAGTAAATAATAATAAATTGACAGATAAATGATAATAAATGAAAATCAAGCAAATAATAAACAGAAAAATAATAACAAATAAACAGATAATATATGTGGATCATTTATCTGTACTTTATATCAAAGGGCATTTTGAAGAAATGTGCAAAAAATTAAATTCCAGGAACGTTAAGCTAAATCAAAGTAGTTATAGAGACTTTAGGAAGACCACTTATCAAGTCCCTTTTCAAAATATATTCTTGGGTCATTATAGACCATTTAAGATCAAACTAGATAATGGACAGACTGGGAAAGTGTACATTCTAGTTATAACGTGTCTATGAACTCAAGCCATAAATCTAAAAGTCTGTACTTTCTTAGACACAAAAGAGTTTATAAGAACCCTACAACTTCACTGTTTTGATTATGGCCTCCCAACTAGAGCCTTTTCCGACTTAGGAACGCAGATAATAGCTGGTGGAAATACCATCAAAACCTTTCTAACGGATCCTGATGTCAGTCGGTATATTCAGGATAATAGTATTGACGATCAGATTGAGTCTACGCAATACTACAAAGGTAGCAGTGAACTCGGCTCCTTAGTTGAGTCTTGAGTAAAACTCACCAAGAGACTCGTCTATTCTTCGCTTGGAAAGGTAGTTCTAGGTTTGCATGACCTTACCTTCCTTGTTGCTAAAACTAATAATCTAGTAAATCGACGACCTGTTGCATTTTGCGATAAATTAAAAGACTCTCAGGACACTATCCCAGAATTTTTAACTCCAGAAATGTTATCACATGCGCGTCAACTAATATCAGTAAATTTGATACTTGATACCTGAACTATAGACTAATTCAAATGAATGGCGTCCTGCGGATATAAGAACCGGGTATGAGAGACTGAAATTAGCCAGGGAAAGATTGATGAAAAAATACAACGAAGCTACTAATCGACCTGTGAAACATAAGGTTGTGAAAAAGGGAGATATTGTTTTAATCAGGGACTCGCACCGTAACCCTGAACAGGGAACGTCCAAATTTATGATTTTGCATGGAAGTTGTACCACTTCTGGCACGCCCACTTTTAGAAACAATAAAAACCAAAGGTTTATGGGAAGAAGTGCTCCAAGTTATTAAGTAAAGTGGACGTGCCAGAAGTGGTACAACTTCCATGCAAAATCATAAATTTGGACGTTCCCTGTTCAGGGTTAAAAGAAGCAACTACTCTCTGGCCATCGCCAAGGATGCAGTTAAAATTTACTTGAACGAAGTTACAGGTTTTACTCTTTTGAAGGGACAAAATAGAGAAAAAAAACAAAAGACACTTAACTAATATCATCCCTATTTTTGAATTAGATGAACCCATCAACAGTTACGCCAATGAGTTTGTTCAGTCAATTGAATCTGAGAATCTCTTGGTTCAGAGTGTACGTCCCAAACAGAAAGCAGCTTTATCCAGCGAGAAAAAAAAAAAAAAATGGTTTCTTCGGATATATAAACTCGTAACCATGCTATGTTCTTTGTTACGTATGATGCACTTACACAATGTACAAACAAAATTATTTAACTATTCTGGAATCCCTATTTATTTAGCATTCCATTATTAAATCTTACCCCCGCAATGTAAAAGAAAACTTCACACTTTACGATAATTTCGTCACGAAAAGGATGGGCTACTTGTCTCGTTTCCCGTTTTCTATCTACCCTCCTTGCAGGAGTCTCGGTGGACAAGGGTGAAATTAGAGTATTTTATTTTATGTATTATTAATCGGTCGTCCCTCCCTATCAATTACATAACTCGATGTATTGTAACCTGTAACAATATAATTTGCCATCTACCGGGAAATCCAATACATGTGTTCCGTTATCCTTTATTATGTACTACCGGAAGCCGTAGAAGTTTCCAGAATAAGTGGAATTCTCATGTATTACCATTTAAATCAATCGATGAATCGAATTTTGATACTATGATAAAACTCAAATTACCTAATGATTAATTTAGAGACTATAGTGAATTACATCTATCTTGTAGACCTCTTTTGGATTGGTAAAATTCACTGGCTCAGCTGAGGAAGGAGCGAAGAGAATTTGTGGTTGAGGGGGATGGGGGGATGTGGGAGTTTCTTTAATTTTATACATTGGTCTCCCTTTGATCTCTGAAAGCAAAGTCTGTTGTCTGTTTGCATAAGGTCGGGGAGGCGAACAGGCGGGAAGGAAAGGAGTTGTCAGGGAAAGAAGAGAGTTCCTTCTCAAAGAGTCCTTTCTCTGGCTAAGGCATTGATCAGACCTACTCTTACTTGACCTACCTTAACTTATCCCAACCTAACCAAGCCTATCTAACCTAACCTGACTTAATTTGACCTAATCTAACCCAAACTGACCTAATCTGATATAACCTAATGTAACCTAACCTAACCTAGCCGAACCTAATCTAACCTAACCTAACCTAACCTAGCCTAACGTATTCTAACCTAACCTACCTAACCTAACCTAACCTGACCTAACATAAACTAACTTAACCAGACCTAACTTGATCTAACCTAACCTAACCAACCTAACCTAACTTAACCTAATCTAACTTCACCTAAGTTAATGTATCCTAATCTAACCTACCTAATCTAACCTAGCCTAACCTAACCTGACCTAGTTTCACCTAATCTAACTTACTTGACTTAACTTGATTTAATCTAACCTAACCTAAGCTAACCTGGACTAACCTAATCTAACCAACCTTACCAACCCATCCCAACCCAGCCCGGACTGACCTGTCCTAACCTAACCTAGTCTAGCCTAGTCTAACCTTTCCAACCTAACCAATCTAACCTAATCAACCAACCCATACCGACCTGACCTGGTCTAACCTTACTTAACTTAACCTAACTTACCCTAACCTCGCCTAACCTAGTCTAACCTAGTCCAGCCTAGTCTAGCCTAGTCTAGCCTACCCTAACCTAACCAACCTAATCAATCTAACCTACCTAACCAACCCAACCAACCCAACCCATACAAGCAACTCCATCAACCTGACCAACCCAACCAACCCAACCAACCCAACCAACCCAACCAACCCAACCAACCCAACCAACCCAACCAACCCAACCAACCCAACCAACCCAACCAACCCAACCCATACAAACAACTCCACCAACTTGACCAAACCAAACCTAACCTATCCTAACCTAACCTAAC
The DNA here is from genome assembly GCF_046742065.1 of Oratosquilla oratoria. NCBI lineage: Eukaryota > Metazoa > Arthropoda > Malacostraca > Stomatopoda > Squillidae > Oratosquilla > Oratosquilla oratoria. The sequence goes on from NC_134782.1 coordinate 52,256,978, forward strand.
CTAACCTTCTACCAAATGTCACACCCACAACTCTAGCCTAAAATAATCAGTTAGTAAATAAGGGACCTGGGAGGACAATAATAACTCTTACAGATATTGCCTCATCCCTTAAAGATGGGGAACAGATAGAATTTATAATCACCAATAATAATCTGTATCATATATCATCACTATTGAGGTTAGACAAAGATATGATCATTTTCATACATTGAACTAAAAGTTATATTGTTTATATCTTCATTACATGCAAAATAATTCTCATACATATTCCTACACATTTGAGATAGGATAAAATATTAATCCCCATTACTTGTATCCAGCAATACTATACTGAGATTCTGATCTCCACAATATCATTCATATGGGTTAAATTCAATACAATGAATTACATAAGCAAATAAACTCAATTATTGTATTAGATACACTTTCTACAGAACTAGACTTTGTATTAATCTCAATGGAATAGTTCACCACCATGTGGCTGTAATGACATGACATGTGTATACATGAATATTAAATATTATCCTTGAAAATCTTTATAATCTCAAAATCTATCAAGATAATAATGAACTTTCATTACACTACAAATTACAAGTTTACATACCTTATCTAATTTGCTCTTTCCCTCTTCACAGCAACTCCCCATTTAATATTGATGATAAACATGCTAAATCGAGGATGTATCTATGTATTCCCACTTAAGCTAATACAACATACGTGTTGTTTACTTGGCTGTAAGAAAGAAAGAGGGTCAATCGACTCTTTATCGTGTGGATGTCAACAATTTCCATCTATGGAATTGTCGATATACATACGTCGTAAACATAAATCATACATTGTCCATACATCACAAGAAATTAAAGCAAATACTTCCTTGAATTCTCACACACTAATTAGAGTGTAACTATCTCAAAATGAATAACATACGCAGATATGTTCATCTTCAAAATACTTTGGTTTCGTCTTGCGACGAACTGCGCTTGCGTGACAAAGAAAACAGAAGACACAACACAACAGAAAACATAATACAACACAAGGGTGACTATGGTACGGTAACACAAATCATCACAAATCATTACTTGGCCCATGGACAGTCGTGCCGTCACCCGGGATTCAACAGGAAGGGATCCGATGTACTCGAAGTCTAGGGTGGGTTGGAGGAGGAAACCTTCGAGAAATATCTCTAATGTTGTGTTGCCGTGGGCTGAAGTAAAAATAAGCTCTGGTAATGTGGAAGGTGTGACGGGGAAGGCGGGAGAGAAGTAAATGTTCCATCCCCTGCTGCTTAGCTGAATAATAAGCCAGATTTGCATATTGATCGTATCTTGACACTCTGAAGAGCCCTAATAAAGTTCATCCCAGAAGGAGGATGAGAGGGAGGGGGACGAGGAGGAAAAGAGAGGGCAAGGGGAGGAGGAGGAGGAGGACGAGGAAGGGGAGGAAGAGGAGGACAATGACAATGACGAGGACGAGGATAAGTAGGAGTAAGAGTAGAATTACAGGGAGAAGGAATAGGAGGAAGA
>NC_134782.1:52263500-52266000 GCF_046742065.1 Oratosquilla oratoria
AGAGAGGAGGAGGATGGAAGGGGGAGGAGGAAGTGAGAGGGAGATGGAACTGAAAGAAGAGGGGTGAGAGAAGTAATTGGGAGGAGGTGTGGAGATGGAGGAGGAGGAGGAGGAGGAAGAGGAGGAGGAAGAGGAAGAAGAGGGTATAAGATAAGAGTGACTGAGGTTAAAAGCCATGTTACTGGGAGGATGTGTGTGTGTGTGTGTGTGTGTGTGTGTGTGTGTGTGTGTGTGTGTGTGTGTGTGTGTGTGTGTGTGTGTGTGTGTGTTGACGGGAAGGTCAGCAGGTTGACGCGAAGGTCATCAGGAGACAGGTCAGCAAGTTGACGGGAAGATCAGCAGGCAGACAGGTCAGTAGGGTGAAGGGAAGATCAGCAGGCAGACAGGTCCGCAGGTTGACGGGAAGGTCAGTAGTCAGACAGGTTAACAGGTTAATAGGAAGGACAGCAGGAGGACAGGTCAGTAGGTTGAAGGGAAGATTAGCAGGCAGACAGGTCCGCAGGTTGGCGGGAAGGTCAGTAGTCAGACAGGGTAACAGGTTAATAGGAAGGTCAGCAGTAGGACATGTATCGTTCACTGGTGGTCGACGGTGTTGTCGCGAAGCCAAGGGATTGATGTGTCAGGGATTTGTGGGTGCCACTGGGCCTCGTGATGTTTGACTCAGCGCTTGAATGCCCGTGGTGGACAGTGAGTTAAGAAGTGGGTTATATGACTGGGGTTATATTACTCGTTGTGTATATGAGACGTATACAGGACAGGTCAGCATGTCAATAGTCAAGCAAGCCAGCAGTTGACAGGAGGAGCATTAGTTAGACAGGTTAAGAGGTTGGCAAGAGTAGGTGCAGATAGATAGGCTTAGGAAAATAAGAAGAAGGAAAGAAGGAAAGAAAGACAAAAGTAAAGGCAAAAAGAAAGTAAGGAAGAAAGGAACAAAGGAAGAAGGAGAGGAGGGAAGAAAGGAAGGAGAAGAGAAAGGAAAAATAAATATGGAATAGGAAGAAAAGTAGAAAGAAAGAAAACAGAGAGAGAAAGAAGGAAGGAAAGAAATGGAAGAAAGAAAGAAACAAACGAAGAAATAGATAAAGGGAGAAAAAAGGAAGGAGAGAAAAGGAAAGAAAGGTAGAAAAAGGACAGACAGACAAAAAATAAAGAAAGGAAGAAAGCAAGCAAGAGAGAAAGAAAGAAAGAAGGAAAATTGATGATAATTCACGACTCAATATGTGTTGTAAGGCATTTCAATCCCCGGGAACGTCGTAGCCTCCTTCAATTTAGGAATACGAACAGACCCAGACATTTCCCAATTTCGATTTGAAAAAAGAAGAAAATAAAAATAAATATATATATATATATATATATATATATACATATATATATATATACATATATATGTATGTGCAATAAAAACACTAGGAACGTGTGTTTACAAATGCAAAAGTAACCAATAGGAAAAGTAAACTAACGAAGCAGAGCGCTTTCGTATAATTACATCTTCAGTGCTAATACAAAGAAATGTAATTATACGAAAGCGCTCTGCTTCGTTAGTTTACTTTTCCTAGTGGTTACTTTCGCATATATGTATGTATGTATATGTATATGTATATGTATATATTCCCACCAAGGACGGACGAAAGGAAGTAACAAATATTTTTCAACCTTGTTTTTGTTTCTTGTTGACATTATGTCGAAAGGTCAGGGAAGGTCATGTCAGGTCATTCACAAGAGGCAAAAGTGACCTCACAACTGGACTCGATGGCACAAATGATGGTTCCGGAAGTATGTCTTTCTATCCTTAATGGCCCTATTTCAAAGCGCGAAGAACCGTGCTGGAATGGAGTGATTGACCGTGCTTCACTCCCTCCCTCCCTCCCTCCCTTCCTCCATCTTCCTCCTCCCCTCCTCTTCCACCCCCTATCCCCCTGGCCACCATCTTGGTCGTAAAGTTTTCATGTGTTTTCGTGTCTGGCTACAGTGCGAGCATTTCCCCCCTTCCCCCCTCCCCCTTCCCCTCTTCCCCCTTTCCCTCTTCCCCTTTCTATCTCCCCCTCCCCTCCTCCTCCTCCACCTCTCTATCTCGACTTTTTTCTTCTCTATTTTAGTCTACTCTCAGGCTTTCTTCTCTTTCTTCCACCACACTCACTGTTTTCAAAGATTTTCGTTTCTCTCTAATGTCTCTTCACTTCACAGCCCCATCATGTTCCCTTCAGACCCAAAAATAGAATTCTTTCCTAGTTTGTCCCTTCCCACTTCAGGTAACATCATGTTGGTTCCGCGATGTTTTGACGTTGTGATTGTCCAGGCATTCTCCTTGCCGTGACATTAGACAGTATGTCAAAGGTTAGGTTAAGTTAGGTCAGGTAAGGTCAGATCAGTTCAAGTTAGTTTAGGCTATGTTCGGTTAGGTCAGGTCAAGTCATATTAGGTCAGGTTAGCTGAGATTAGATTTGGTAATACTAGGTGAGGTTTGGTTAGGTCAGGTTAGGTCAGATCAGGTCAGGTTAGT
>NC_134782.1:52271000-52284027 GCF_046742065.1 Oratosquilla oratoria
GGAATAAACTTAGTAACCATGTAGTAAGCGCTGAAACTATCAGTTGTTTTAAAAAACGATTAGACAATTTTATGGATGGGGATGACAGGTGGTGATGGATACGGAGCTGCCTAGTGTAGGCCTTATGGTCTCTTGCAGTCTCCTTTATTCTTATGTTATGTTCTTATATAATGTCTATAAGGGCATGTTGGCGGACCAGAATCTACCTGAGGTTCAAGATCCAGCGGAGTGAGTATATATATATATAAATTTATCTATTTCCTTGTTTATTATAAAATTCATTTACTTATTTCTTTATTCATATACTTATCTATATATTTATTTATCTATTGTATATCTATTCATGTATGTATTTATTCATTTATGTATCTATTCATTCATTCATCTATCTCTATTTATCTATCTATCTATTTCTTTGCTTATTTATTGTCAATTAAAAGGAAGAAACTGACACTTAAGATGGCCAAGGTGCAGTGAACTGCTCAATCAGTATTACCATCGATATCACGGTCCCTTTATTTTCTTTTCTTTTTCTCTTGGCTAATATACTGACAGGTTTAGTTTTAAGTACCATTTCATTGCGGTTAAATCTATTTCAGTTGCTTTAACTTCATATTCATAATTAGAATTATAAATGAATAAATGAGTAAATAGATATATAGAATATAGATAAATACATTAATAAATAAATGTAGATAGAAAATATAGATAAATAAATTAATATAGATATATATAAAACATGGATATATAATTAAATAATTAAATATGAATATACGTAGAATATGAAAAATAGATAATACACTTAGATAAATATAACAAATGAATGAATAAATTATATAACAATGAATAAATAAACAAATGGAAAATAGATGAATGACTTAGTGTAATAGAAACATAGGATTTCTGTAAGTCGAGTAAAATCGTTCAGAATCGCCATTCAAAAAAATAAATAAAATAAAATAAATAAAATAAAATAAAATAAATAAATAAATAAATAAATAGAAATAAAATAAAAGTTGGTCATGACATGGAAAGCCTGAGGGTCCTCCGAGTGTAATCAATTTGGATTTGGTTGATGCCAGGTCGTTTTATTCAGGTGGAGGGTCGCAGGCTGAAAGGGGCTTCAAGCGATCGAGACCCTTTTGCATCGTGCCTCTCCTCACCACAAAGAGAGAAAAAAAAAGTTTGTCGCCAAAAGGAAAAATGCTAGAAAAGATCAGCGGTTTTGAAGAGCTTGAGTAGTCGGATGTCCACACAACTCAAAATTTTTCTCTCTCTCTCTCAAAAAAAAAAAATGCTTCTGGGGGATTGGAATGTTCTTGAAATAGATAGTACCCTTCCATAACATCTTTATACTCCACTTCTCCTCCTCCCAATTCCTCCCACTCCTCCCAATTCCTCCCACTCCACGGTTTTGAGGAGCGTGGTCGGAAGTTCAAACAACTCAAAATTTCTTAAAGAATGCTCCAGGGGTTTGGAAAGTTCTTAAAATAGATATTGTACCCTTCCCTAACATCTTTGTACACCTTGTTCTCTCCTCACTCCTCCTCCCTTCTCCTCCTCCTCCTCCTCCTCCTCCTCTTCCTCCTCCTCTTCTTCCTCTTTTTCCTCCACCCCCACCCACTTCATGTCCCGGTAGCTAATCTCATCAAACTCATTTTCTAATTAACTCGATAATAGTTTAAGCAATCTCTTGGATAATTTCTTTTTACTTTATGTCGGCACAGGAAGAAAAGAAGAAAGGTTTGTTTTTCTTCTTGAATTTTTAGTTTACTTTTATTTTAGTCTACTTCATTCTGATTCTTTCCACTTCATTTTATTTTATTTCATCTACCTTAATTTGCATTTTTTGTTTTGTTTTATTTGGGTTAATCTAATTTTTTTTTATTTACATTTTTTGTTATATTGTTAGCGTGTTGAGTGGCAAGGAAACACTGGTAATTTTTAACAATTGCATTGTTTCTAAAATGATATCAATACACTTTGAACAAGGGTATTATAATCACTGCAGTTGTTGAACGTTAATGTACAACACCACTTCCCGGCCTGGTCTGGAATGAAGGACTCGCAACTGACTGTTTTCTACTGACTATGAATAACTTCGAGTCTCTCTGGTGGCTGTTTTTGTATTTAACTCTTTAGTTTCCATCACTTTCTTTGTTTTATTTCAATTTTTATTCCTGACTGACATTTCGAACTCTATCTTATTTCATCCCACTTGTTAAAGATACACGTTTATAATTCGTTAATTTTCTATCCTATTTATTCTTTCATTACAATTAGAATTAATTCTTTCCTATTCTTACTTCTGGTATTCTGTATGCTACTTGTTTTTATTCCTTTCTCCTCCCTCTATCTTGTCTTTGACATATTTCCTTGTCAGCCTCTGATAAGCTTTGATACGCTGTTTGTTATCTATGTTAGTTAATCTCTCCCTTTTCGCTCTTCTCATAGTAGCAGTGGCTATCTATCTATCTACCCTTTCTGTCACATGATCTGATCGCTCATTAGTTTCTAATTCTTCCCACGTTTTACACGTAATGTGACAAATGCTCGGTCAGCTATGGCAGCTGTTCCCAGCGACTATCTTGAATACCAGAACATAGTTCCTAAATGTACAAAAGAAACTTAATACTATGACAACTTAATACTAAGTACAAACATTTGTAATAACATATATGCATTGTAATATATCTCAGTACTCCCTAACACTAATTCCAATGCAGTGTTGTATTTATAATTCACAAAGTAAGCAAATCACGTAAATAATTAAGTACAGAATTAAGGAATTGATATAAAAAGTTTAATACACATAAAGAATGATTTAAAACAAGGAATGCGTGAGGCTGATAAGTAGATAATATGGTTGACATCTAGAGAAGGAAGAATGGTTTGGTGTGGTACGATTCGTGAGATTATATGAATGAAGCACTGCAAACACGAGGGTTTGAGGATAGGAGGATGTAGAATTATCCTCTAAAGCAGGGTTTCTTAACCTGGGTTCGATCGAACCCCAGGGGTTCGTTGAGTCCGTTTCCGGGTTCGGCGGTTCGACGCATTTCTGAAATTGTCTCTGAGAGGCAACAGCAAAAGTCACATTGATTTGCAGTAAATATTCATTATGTTTTTGTTTTATGTGAAATTCATGTTTTGTTGGTTTTGTTCTTTGAACACAGTGATTTCGTGTGCAAATGATCCATGGTACAGTTTGTGCACTAATACAGTATATAGTTCCTATGTTTTGAATTTGAAAAAAAAACACGTTTTATTTTTCCAACTACGAAGGGTTCGATGAATGCATGTATGAAGCTTGCGGGGTTCAATACCTCCAACAAGGTTAAGAACCACTCCTCTAAAGCAAGAGGAAAGGACCGAGTCGTCCCGTTATTCTCAGTGTCGAGACCACGAGAAACTTTCTTCAGGTGATCGAGATGCAACTTAGTGCCAAGGCCATCATGCACTTATTGTTTGACACTTGTACCAACCCAAGAAACTTGGGGGATAGTTTGGAAGTAGTAGTAGTGTGATTCAGAGAATATACCATGTGTCCTATATCAAAGTTAATTTCTTTTGCAGATTTATTGTGAAGATGATTCATGTCTTCCTTGAATGGAGTAAAAGCATTTTGATTTCTCTTGAAGAGAGTGTGAAAATTATCTACTTTGACTTTGATGTAATCGTCAAAATTATAAACTGAACCTACAGTATACCTGCAGCAAAAGTCTTTTGTCTGATCCAAAAAGGACAAAGTGAGGAAACTCCGATATGAATCTGTTTGCAGCAGAGTTTATACAGGCTTGTACCATAGGCATATGTTCAACCCAAGAGAGGTGAATTTCTGAAGCAAGGTGTCTGGGGACATCGAGATCCTTTCTATTCTGTCGCTCAACAAGGCCGTTTGAACTATAGTTGTATGCTACAATGTTATATCTGGTGATAATGAATTACAAATATTGGTAAGAATATCATTGTTGAATTCTGTTCCATTGCCAGACAGTAGAACCTCGGGAGTGGTGAAAGGGTAAGTAAATGTCAAAAAGTACCTGAGCCCCATTCTTGGCTGATTTATCTGTGAGAGGAGAACATAAGAACATAAGAACTTAAGAACTTAAGAATATAAGAATGAAGGAGACTCCAAGAGACCATAAGGCCTACACTAGGCAGCTCCGTATCCATCACCACCTGTCATCCCCATCCAAGAATACAGAATCTTGAGAAATTATCTATGCAGACAAACAGGTATTGGTTTCCACTGGGGAGCCGCCACGTAGTCTGTGGGATCCTTCCGAGGATCTACATTGACTCGTGTTGGAATAGTAGAGCCATAGGGATCAATGAGAGGATATCACAGTTATGCACGCAACTGGGATACCATTTCCTTGATCTTTGGTATCTCTTTTCCAGGCGCCATCACCTTTATGATTCCGATGGGATCCACCTTACTCGCAGAGGCAAAGATTCATTGTGCGAGTTTGTAATAAACTAGTTCCTTTTTTTTGGGGGGGGGAGAAACTCAAAGGGAAGTGGAAATAGAGTGTAATTGGGAAAACAGAGTAGGGCAAAGCAATAATGTAGAGCAGTGGTTCTCAAATTGTGTTCCGCGGAACCCTAGGGTTCCGTGAAGACCTTTCAAGGGTTCCGTGGCAAAAAAATTATAACCATTCATTTATTTGAACAGGAATGAATAAAATTAAATATAAAAGTGACAAAATCTTTTTGCATATGAGGAAGAGAGAGAGGGAGAGAGACTACGAGTGTACGACTATATACTGTGTTTGTTGGTGACGGTTAATCTTAAATCTTTTTAAGTCTGTCAAAATATTATTTTAGGATATAATGTCGGTAGGAGACAAAACATTACATTATGGTGTAATATCAATGAAAAACAACATATCATGATGGGCTGTAAAGATAGTGGAGGAGAATATATCACGGTAGGATATAATGTCAGTAGAGAACAGAATATTATTTTAGGAAGTGATGTCGGACAGAATGTAAACGAACGACGAGTGGCAAGTATGGGACGCGGTGACGTAGATGTTCATGAGAGACCGGATGACCGTGGGGGGACCGGATATTCGTGATGGGACAAATGTTCATGAGGCACTGGATGTCAGTAAGGGACCAAATGTCAATATAGAGCAAGGTGTCAATAAAGAACAAAGTTATAATGTAAAGCATGATGTTGAACATCAAAACGAATCATAAAGAAGTAATCATGAGTTTTATAAGACCTTGTACTTTAATGCTCGTAGTATTAAGAACAAATTCCAAGAAATCCAGGCGTATGTCAAAAGCAAAAATCTCGATATGATAGGAACAACCGAGACATGGTTAAATGGTAAAGAATTTGAAGCTGAATCTAATATTGCGGGATCTAAACACTCACCAGGATAGAAAACACAAGATAGGTGGGGGTGTTCTGTTGTACGTTAAAAGCAATATCCATGCCTGTGTTTTAGAGAAAGTAAAACAGGATGCATATGATAGTTTGTTGGTAGAATTAACCCAAACAAATGGACAAAAAATGAATGTAGGTGTAATATATAGGCCAAAAACATTATCGTTAGCAGACGACAAAATGTTGCTTCAAGGACTGTCTAGTTTCTGCAATCGGGACTTATTGATAATGGGTGATTTCAATTTTACTGACATTGATTGGATGACCCTTGAACATGGCCTTATGGGTAGTCGCTTGATAGATTTTCTCGGTGACATTTGCTTAGTTCAACATGTAAAAGAGCCCACAAGTTATGGCATTTTACTCGATTTATTGATCACTAGCCGCGAAGGCATGATAACCGATGTGGAAATTGGTGAAACCATTGCAAGTAGTGATCACAACTTAGATTCAAATTGCTAATTTTTTTTAGAACAGATACTTGTGTATCTAAAATACCCGATTTCAGTAAAGCTCAGTTCATAGGACTACGTCAGGAGCTTCAGCTTACAGACTGGGAGGCAAAATTAAACGAAAGGCTTGATGACGGTCAACTTAGATATTCAATGAAGGAATGTGTGATATTTTAAACAAGTATTTTAGCTCAGTATTCGTAAACGAAACATCTCAAAATGAACTCCAAACTGAAACCTGTGAAAAGTCTAGGGTGAACTTAGTACCTGTATAACAAAAGAAAAAATTAAAATATGTATAGAGAAACTCAAATTTAATAAAACACCAGGGCCTGACGGTTGGCATACAAGAATCTTAAAGGGAATGAAAAATGAGATTGTTGTTCTATTAGAAATTATTTTCAAGAAATCCATCATATCCGGAGACGTCCCAAGAGAATGGAAGCTAGCTAACGTTACTCCCATAATTAAAAAAGGTAACAAAAGAAACAAAATAATTACATGCCTATCAGCTTGACATTAATCATAGGAACAATTATAGAAACTGTCATCAGAGATGCCATCGAACATCATTTAGAAAGTAATTGTTTGATAAATGATAGCCAGGATGGATTCAGACGGAAACATTCTTGCGTGACAACTTACTAGAATTCTACAACACACTCATCTCGAATTATGACAAAAGAAACAATATAGATTTAATATATCTAGAATTTTCAAAAACTTTTGATTTTGTCCCCCACGAAAGACTACTTACTAAATTAGTTTCACACGGAATAAGTGGTAGCCTATTAAGTTGGACTAGTAATTGGTTAAACGATCAAAAACAGTTATTTTAAAGTAGTTTAGCAGTGGTACCTGAGGATTCACTGGCTTTGAGCGAGAAGTCCGTGAGCTGTATACCTAGGGCGAATTCCACATAAGTTACTTTTGTAAGTGTGTCAGGATGTAAGTGAGAGAGGAATTCGAAATATGAGAAGAGAGGAACTACATTGTCAAGCAAGACTTGTAGATCTGTAGCTTGTGGATCTACATCCCAAAAGGAATATTTCAGAGTCTCGGGAAGTTCCTTCCTAAGGAAGGACGCTACTTTGAGGGCACTTTTTTTTTGTGAAATAAGGACCTTTGTTATATTTTTGAGCCATTTTATAGATGGGTTTGTATACCGACCACTGTGATTTCGGCAAAGGTCTTTTTTATGTGTCAAAAAGTCATTGTATACTTTAGTTTCCTCGAAGGCATCTGATTGTATGGTAGTTCCGGCCAATGTATCTCCAATGTCTATAAGATTTCTGAGAATGACAACTTTACCTTTGTCATCAGTCATTTGTCGTCGAGCGATTTCATTGTCAACTTTTAACAAAAATGAATGCTAAGGGATATCATTCTCTGTAAACTTAGGGAGAGATGGTTCATCATCGCTCGTGCTACTGTAACCAAGTTATGTGAAATCGTGTTGGCAGAGGCGGAATTTAAAGTAGAATTTCCATCAGCCATTGCAATGGAAAATGAGGTCATTACAAGTGAGGATTAAAGTGCACGGAGGTCGTCAAGGGACTTATTCCAATAACAAATAGTTACACGTGGGAAAAAAGGGATGATGGATTCTTTTTTCAAGAGAAAACTAAGCTAAGAATCGATTATACTTGGGCATGAGACCAAGGAAAACTAAAGAGTTAATTAGAATGTACTACAGTGGTGCCAATTTCATACTCTACTCACCAAATGATACAATATAACAGGCTGCCTTCTGGCCACGAAAACGGTTAAGTGAAAAGGATGATCACCGAAAAATTGGCGAAAGTGTTTGCAGCTGGCGCAAAACAATTACAACACCAAAAATAAATAAAATAATCAATTAAACAAATAAATAAATAGATACAATAAATAAATGAATAAATAAATAAATAAATAAATAAATAAATAAATAAATAAATAAATAAATAAATAAATAAATAAATAAATAAATAAATAAATAAAATAAAATAAAATAAAATAAAATAAAAAGAAGTAATGAACACGGGAAACAAATATTTGTCCCAGAAAATGTATACAATTTAGAACTTGCACTATGATGTGCACTGCCAGTTTAGGAACACGGAATAGCACACAAACAGGAATTTTATAGTTAAACCACAAAACATGCGTACTATTTATAAATCTGTCTATAGGACAATGAGTCCTATAAGGCGATGACGGAATTAGCTGAAGGTACTCGCAGAGTAGGAAGACCCCGAAAAAGATGTAAAGACCACATGAAAATGACTTTGAAAAAATGTGCTATCACTCCTTCAAGTCTTGAAGACCTGGCCTCCAACAGACAAAGTTGGCGTAAGATTTGCCAACAAGGAAGTGAACGACTGACCACCAATATAAACAGGATTGCAGAACAACGACGTCTGCGGCGTCATGCTCCACAAAATGCAGTAGGTCTATTCCCTTGTAACATTTGTGGCCGCATCTGCAAGTCCAGAATTGGACTAATTAGCCATCAAAAAGTCCACTGACCATAATAAGCCACCAACTGAATTCGAACGAAATCATCAAAACATCGACACATCTCTACTTATCTATCACCAATCAAGACATGGAATGAGGTCATCGTCGTCTACGACGGACTTCTATAAGCAAAAAATATACGTGAAGGAACGTCAGCTGAGTGTATATAGGTGACACAGCAACTACGTCATAGGGGTTGGAGTCACAGTTCGCCAGCACTGGACTGTAAGTTGATGACGTAGGCGGTACTCGGAGAAGACAGCTGCGGTGACGTCACTGGTGACAATGACGTCATCAGGCAATTTGTATCAACAGGTGCGAGGTGGGTAGAGCAGGTGGCAAGTTGGTTGTAGAAGTAATGATGCTATTTCGGGCCGGGCGAGAAAGCGTATATAAAACCGGTACACGCCGCGTGAGGAGCATCAGCAAACGTTTCAATCGTCGGAGGCAGTTTCTATGTAGACAGGAGCCCGGGAAGGCGAGCAAGGCTGGGAACGTACTAGACGACTATGGAAGAACGTTTTGATACCGTTGGAGATGCTTCTAATCCAGTCTCTTCGTTGGCGTGGAAAGCTTTGTATTATGATGCTGGCAGAGGACACCACTCACGAATAGAAGCGTTTGTTTCACATGTGGGTGGGTGTCTGGGTAGGTAATACTATCAATGTGGTTTTCACTGTATCGTATCCCGTAGCGCCATCATTTACGTTAGTGTGTCGAGTGGCAAGGAAACACTGGCCAGTTTTGACAAATGTATTGCCTCTAAGATAATATCGAATACACTTTGAACAAAGGTATTATAATCACTGCAGTTGTTAAACGTTAATGTACAATACCACTTCCCGTCCCGGTTTAGAATGGATGACTACGACTGACCACTGACTGACTGTGAAGACTTTCCCCGTTCCTCTCTAGTTACTCTAGTATCTGCTTTTGCACTTAACCCTTTAGTTTACATAATTTTCTTTGTTTTTTATTTAAATTCTTATTCCCGACTGATCTTCCTAACTCTATCGTATTTCATCCCACTTGTTAAAGATACACGTTTATAATTCGTTAATTTTCTATCCTATTTATTCTTTCATTACGATTCGAATTAATTCTTTCCTATTCTTAATTCTGGCATTCTGTATGCTACTTGTTTTTATTCCTTCCTCCTTCCCATATCTTGTCTTTGACATATTTCTTTCTCAGCTTCTGATAAGCTCTGATACGCTGTTTGTTATCTATGTTATCTATGTTATCTCTCCCTTTTCGCTCTTCTCATAGTAGCAGTGGCTATTTATTACTCTTTCTGTCACGTGGTCTGAACGCTCATTAATTTCTACTTCTTCCCACGTTTTACATGTAATGCAACATTATTTTGTTTTAATTTTTAGATTAATTTTGTTCTCTTTTATTCTTATTTTATTTGACTTTGATTTTATTCTACCTTATTTTATTCTGTTCTGTTCTATTTTTGTTTTATTCTAATTTTATTTTTTTTTTGCTTCGTTTATCTATTTTTCTTAACGAGGCATGGTTGTGCATACATCTTGTGGGTTGTCGACTTAACTTGTCAGTGTTGATTTTTCTTCATGGGCTATTCTCCCATGCAGGAAATCCAAACTCGAGTCCCGTTCATGGCTTGAAAGCAACACTAAAAATGCAAGCTGTTACTGTCCTACTTGAGCAAGATAATGTGCGTGCGCGCGCGCGCGTGTGTGTATGTGTGTGTGTGTGCGTGTACGCGTCTGTAAGATCACAACATTGTCCATAGATTGGGTCACATATGAGCTTAGGGCTCTCATTTGGGAGGACAGTAGTTGCCGATCATAAGTCTAGCACGTAATCCAAGACCATGTTGAAAATCTTCTGAGGAGGACTTGAGTCCGGACCGGTATCCTGAAGAACTGATTCTTGTAGAAGCACGATAACCACTGAGCTACCACAATTTTCTCACCCCCCTCTGTACACGGGTTCAAAGCCCGTGGGAGTGATACTTCACTCAAAAAAAATAAATAAATAAATAAATAAAAATAAAAAATAAATAAATAAATAAATAAATAAATAAAAACAAATGAATAAATAAATAAATAAATAAATAAATACCTGTAGATGAAAAAAATAACAATAACGACAATAATAACGACAATAATAACGACAATAATAACGACAATAATAATAATAATAATCAATAATAATATTCTCCCCCACCACCACCACTACCACCACCGCCACCACAGTGTATGTGCCGATAGTTAGAGAAGAGTGTGAGGGCTCACAAATCTTCTCCTGCCTAACAACAGATGATTATATCTGGTACAGGGATAAATCCATGGTAGTAAGTGTGTGTGTGTGTGTGTGTGTGTGTGTGTGTGTGTGTGTGTGTGTGTGTGTGTGTGTGTGTGTGAGAGAGAGAGAGAAATATTCACACACATGTACACACACATACACACACACACACACACACACACACACACACACACACACACACACACACACACACACACACACACACACACACACACACACACACACACACACACACACACACACACACACACACACGAAATGATAATGTGTGCAAAAATCAAACACTAATTTAAGAACAATTTAGACACTGAGATACAGAGATGGGACACCACGAGCGTAGCTCCCCTTCCCTTAAGATACAACTAAATACACACACACAGCCTCGGTGACAGGGCTCGATCCTTGCCGGCTGCCCCGGACCACGATCAAAACATTAGTCCAATTTTTGCAAAATATCGGCAATAGAAAATTTGATTTATTTTTCTCTCCGTTGCATTGCACGTTAATTGGCAGCAAAGTCAGTATTTTTTGCCTTCCTATGAACAATGATTTCATGTTTTCATGAAAGTTATTATTCTGTTTTTCAGACTTGTTTTAGTGTATTGTTCATCTCAAACGTTGTAGCACCTCTGTGTTGATGGCTCTTTCTTCTTGTCGTTGTTGCTGTCATGCAATTTTATTCAGCTCTGTGTTGAAAGGGGTCATTAAAACTTGTTAGGATTTGGATTGATTGGACAACAGTATCTAGAACTTTCTCGTGGTTCGCCCCTCATTCCAGTCACCCTCTTGTCCCCTCAATCCCTCACGCCCTCACTCAAACCCCTATCACAAACACACACACACACAAGCACTCACACAAACACACACTCACACAATCACACACACAAATACACTCACATAAGAACTTACACAAGCACACACACATATACACACACATAAAGCCCCTATCACAAACACACACACACAAGCACTCACACAAACACACACTCACACAATCACACACACAAATACACTCACATAAGAACTTACACAAGCACACACACATATACACACACATAAGCACTTACACAAGCACACACACAAACACGCACACATAAGCACTCACACAATCACACACACAAATACACTCACATAAGCACTTACACAAGCACACACACAAATACACTCACATAAGCACTTACACAAGCACACACACAAACACACACACATAAGAACTCACACAAGCACACACACAAATACACTCACATAAGCACTTACACAAGCACACACACAAATACACTCACATAAGCACTCACACAAGCATCACACAAACACACACATAATTACACATACAATTACACACACACACACACACACACACACACACACACACACACACACACACACACACACACACACACACACACACACACACACACACACACACACACACACACACACACACACACACACACACACACACACACACACACACACACACACACACACACACACACACACACACACACACACACACAAAGCGTGTTCATCAACAAAATTGTTGCCCTTTTCAGCCAACAGATGAAGCCTTAATGACTGCATGCTTCCCCTGTTGCAAATACTCTTGATAAATGTTAGTATAATTATGAATCCGAGCTTGAAATATTTCAAAAAACGAAACCAATACCCTGTGTCAAAATTTATTGTAAATAGAGATAGTACAAGATTGTCTATGAGCTTTGAAATGCAGCTCTACATCAGCATTCAAGTCCTTGGGAGTACAGTGTTCCACAAAACAAGCAATTAAGTGATCTTGTAATCGCATGGAATGGCTTTGGATTACGTGTAGCTGGATCCACAAGTTCAGTTATATTTTTCCAGGATATGCGTCTATTGATAGATGCCATTGGCTCAAGCTTTGCAATATTTCAATACGGTATTGATTCTTAGGCACATGTGCAACAAAATAGGAATGCAGCAATGAATACGCCATCTACTAGAAGATAGCGACAACACAAAACTGCCGTCCAATTATCGAATTTGTGAAAGATGGTATAAGGCAAAGCAAATTGTTGTCTGAGAACTGAGATGAACTCAGACCTATACAGAATAAAAGAGATGTTATGTCCTTGAACGAACACGCCCATGCACGCCCACAAATGGGCGCGTGGAAAGATAGGAGAGGGAAAATGGGCTGAGGAACGTATATAAGCAGAAATGATGAAGGGAGGAGACGGGGAGCGTGTTATGGTGTGTGTGTGTGTATGTGAGTGCGTGTGTGTGTGTGTGTGTGTGTGTGTGTGTGTGTGTGTGTGTGTGTGTGTGTGTGTGTGTGTGTGTGTGTGTGTGTGTGTGTGTGTGTTTGTGTGTGTGTTTGTTGTGGTGTTTTTTGTGGTGTGGT
>NC_134782.1:52289527-52297027 GCF_046742065.1 Oratosquilla oratoria
AATACGTCCAAATACGAAAACAAACAACTTGAACGTATATTACCTCCATACTCGATTTATCCCAACATTTTGACAAACTCGAAACAATTATAAAAGGCTTCACAGCCCGACCTTTTTAAGTACATTTCCTTTTATTTGAACGATGTTTTTAACCCGTCTGTTATGGTTCAAATTTTACTGACAATCCTCGAACCGTTTTGTGGATTCGGTTAATTTCTTTTGTTTCCGTTTCATCTGATCCATTATTCGCTGTACGGTTGTGCCAGCGACCCAGATAAAAGAATAACAAATTGTATTTTGCGTTCATTTGGAAAAACGCTTATTGGGTAGCAAGCGGCAGCGTGTGCATATGTGTGTCTAGGTATGTGTATGTGTGTGTGTGTATGTGTGTGTGTGTGTGTGTGTGTGTGTGTGTGTGTGTGTGTGTGTGTGTGTAACATTACGTGAATGTTACTTGTGCTTAGGTACCGAAGGAGTGAAGGAGACTCCGGTGAGTTTGGTTGCTTTATTCTGGTTAGCTCGAGTGTCGACCTAGGCTGGGTCGGCGGGCAGGGCTCGGAGCCCTGCCCTAAACCACAAAAGTGACCGCGAGCTTCGGGTCGGGCACTGCTGGGTACAAGTACTGAAAGGAACTGACCGGGGACACCAAAACCTGGCATCATTCTATAGGCCTCATGCGTACGTTAAAGTAGCATACGACCCATCCTGACCGAAACATGGCTCGGCCGGGCTTAGATTGTGCTTTCAAGAGGATATGCATGTAGTACAGGCGTACTATAGACTTAACCTACACACAATTAATATAAAGCCGAAGGCCAGCTACTTCTACACACTATATCCATTCCTGGTCCATCCCATTTCTGCGGCGGTGATACTATAAGCCAAAATACCGCGTCGAAGCACATGTGTGGGACTTGTCCACCGCATGTGTGTGTGTGTGTGTGTGTGTGTGTGTGTGTGTGTGTGTGTGTGTGTGTGTGTGTGTGTGTGTGTGTAATTCGCCACAGTTTTGGATCTCAAGTTGGACTCGTGATCGACAGCTATCACCCTTCCGGTTGAGAGCTCAGAGCTTATATATAGCCGGATATATTGGTAAAACACACACACACACACACACACACACACACACACACACACACACACACACACACACACACACACACACACACACACACACACACACACAACACACACAAACACGCGCGCATAAGGTCCCTAAGGGTTCCGCGAGAACAAATGAGATAAGCTAATGCACTTTTGATTTTTTATTTAATTTCATATACGTAATATAATTAAACACGCACGACATATTCTTGGTTATTGTAATTATGTAATATAGACATCATCCTATCTAACCTATTATTACGATGAAAATAAAATGAGAAAGATATAGTATATGTTTTTTATTTATTTATTTTTTTGCGCAGGGGTTCCTTGAGACATGAAATTTATCTTAAAGGCTACGTAAGGCTAAAACAAGGCTGAGAAACGCTACTGTAGAGGAATGATTAAGACTGGTTAAGTAAAACGATTCCCAAAGTCGGCGATACAAATTAAAACAATGCAATCAACCAATCAGTTAATGATGAGTGTCCTCTATCTCTCTCTAGTATTGAGACCCGCAGCCTCAGAGAATCCGGCGCCGGTTACGAGCCGATCCCACAAGTCATTGGATATGATATATACTACTCTCACTTGTATGTCATCTGTACAACTTGTCATGATACAGACTCGTACACTTTAGACTAAAATCACTATAAATATTCTTATATGACCATTTGGCTGTCGAGGATTTTTCTTATTTATTTGTTTATTTATCTATTTTAGTTTAGATTAATTTAATTTTGCTGAATATTTTTTTTATTTATTTCTGCGGTGTGGGATGATGATCTTCGATGATATAATAGTTCTTACGCGCGCGCGCGCGTGTGTGTGTGTGTATGTGTGTGTGTGTGTGTGTGTTTGTGTGTATGCGTGCGTGCGTGCGTGTGTATGTGTGTGTGTGTGTGTTTGTGTGTATGCGTGCGTGCGTGTGTGTGTGTGTGTGTGTGTGTGTGTGTGTGTGTGTGTGTGTGTGTGTGTGTGTGTGTGTGTGTGTGTGTGTGTGTGTGTGTGCACGCGTGTGCGTTTATGTGTGTGTGTTTACTTAAATGCAATATATACGGCAAATAAGCTATGCATGTGTGTGTGCGTGTGTGCGCGAGTCCCCAATCACAAGATGATAACCTTCCTTTTATGTAATTGGCATCAACACATTTGTTCTAATAATACAATAGCAGAGATTCCCACTGAAAATATTGAAAATCTGTTCGTTCTCCAGTGATATAAATCTTTACGCGTCTTCTTTTATTTGGTTACTGGGCTTACCAGCCCCTGTTCACACTAGCGGTTTGAACCGCACGGAAACCGCGGCGGTACCGCATAGTCAATGAAAAACTGCGCGGTTGTGTGTGAACGCTTCCATTGACTTGTATTGTATTTAATTAAACCGCGCCCTTTCGCTGCTGCCCTCTAGCGTCAATCAGGAAAAAATACTCTGTTATTGAAAAAATGACACCTCGTTGAATAGGTTGAATCACTAATGACTTCCCCTCAACCAAATCAATTTCAGAAACTGGCAGCACTTTGGAAGAAGGTTCTTGATAAGGACAACCCACCCTCCCCTGCCCTCCCCCACCCCTCCTCCTCCTCTCCCTCCCCTCCCCCTCCCCCTTCACTTTATGCGTTGGGGGACCAAGAAGAGAAAGGGGAGGTAGAGGAAGAGGAGGAAGAGGAAGGGAAGGAGGAGGAGAAGGAATCGATAGGAATTGGGTTCAATCAGGATCTCGATGACTTTGCATTGTTTTGTCCTACATTCCCGACGTACAATCGGGGAGAAAAGTTTCGCGACAAAAGCCCCTGCTAAAGAGTATGAGACACAAGATGGAGATGCATGCGCGCACACACACACACACACACACACACACACACACACACACACACACACACACACACACACACACACACACACACACACACACACACACACACATGCACACACGTGCGGGCACACGCAGCCTCTCTAGCTACAGTGACACCTCCAAGATCAAACGAAATCGTTCATTGTTTAGCCAGAATAGACTTCGTTATAGATACCACAATACTGAAGAAGTGTTCATTACACCTTTTCGTACTGGATGGCAATTTTCCTTTGATTACGGTCACCGTCAGTCTATTTTATTAAACTTCGTGACCTGAGCCTCACTCCTCCCGTCGGTGACAAGAGGACACTACTGCAATCACACGCTTCCGTGAGAGTCTCAGCGACGCTGATGTTGCCAGACTTTCTTTGGTGATTATGCGCCGCATGGTATAAAACCACGGTCACATTGGCCTTCCGTATCTAGGGACACCTTGGTACGTGGGTGCCACATCGCCCAGTCGTACCTACGGGCACGCAGATACGGTGGTGCCAAATTCCCCGCCGTATCTAAG
Source organism: Oratosquilla oratoria (assembly GCF_046742065.1). Taxonomy (NCBI): domain Eukaryota; kingdom Metazoa; phylum Arthropoda; class Malacostraca; order Stomatopoda; family Squillidae; genus Oratosquilla; species Oratosquilla oratoria. Next base: position 52,293,002 of record NC_134782.1, read on the forward strand.
GAGCCCTTGATACGTCGGTGCCAAGTCACTCCGAGTTAAAGTCTGCATATCGTTTAAATGTTTATATACATTGGAGAACACATGTTGTTACATTCATACTTACAGGAATTTACTTTTATTAAAAATATTAAAGTATACAAAATATATTAATTGTTCAACAACAAAAGATACATTTGAATAAGTATGGCAGGTTATGGGTCAGGTATGAATGTCCACTTTAGTACGTTCAGTAGGTACATATTACTTAAATAAGCAGTGATAACATACATAGCCAGTGACATAACTTTATTTGAATTCCCGCCATTATCAATATAGTTGGATGTTTTTTGATCCATAAGAATATAAAAAAAACAGAAAGAAGGGAAGTCTATGCATAAAGAAAAAAGGAATAGATAAAGAAAAGAAGCAAGAAAATAATATAATAATTTTTGTTGGCTGAGAAGCGAATAAGATATCTTCAACCGTGTAGTTAATGAATGGAATAAAGTTCCTGCAGAGGCAGTGCAATGTAGTTCAGTTCGAAGCTTTAAAAATCATTTCGATAAACACCTAAGCAAGATGCTGTAATGATTATCACTTATCTTATATTATTTGTTTTTGTTTTGTTATCATTTGTCTATTTGATTTTTATTTATTATTAGTTATATGTCAATTTATTATTATTTACTATTTACCTGTTTGTTTATTATTTAACTGTACCTATGCATTTATATATGTATTCTATTTGTTATTTACATTATTATAGTTTTTATTTATTCATTTATCATTATTATGATTTTTTTCGCATCCGACCTAGATATGGACCAAAAGGTCTCCTGTCGGCATGCTTCGCCTTTGTAATCCTGTGTAATCCTTTGTCTACGTTCGAAGACATGAACCTCAAGTGAACTACTTACGTATGTTCGAAAAAATGAATAATAAATAAGTAGACAAAATCAAATCAAATCAAAAATAAATTCAATCTATTACAGATATTGCAAACTAAATTGAATCTAAATGTATGTCATTCTGTTGAAATTATATTTGACCATTCCTTAGAATGCTAATTATTTTGATATGAATTATATATATATATATATATATATATATATATATATACGTGTATATATATATATATATATATATATATATATATATATATATATATATATATACATATATACACGTATATATATATGTATGTATATATATGTATTTTTATAGATCGCACCAATCAAGTGTAGGTATGGAACACAGATTAAGTAGAAAGACGTCACATCAAAGACATGTCGAACATAAGTCTTCACACAAGCAAAAAAATCTGTAGACTTTTGTCCGTCGCCACATTCATCTCAGGTCGACTGTAAAAGTCGACTGAAAAAATTCTCGTATGAAACCGATTCCTGGATCAACGACTTGAATGAAGCAATAAGAGGAGATGGGAGAGGCTGAGAATTTGTGCCACAGGAGAAAGGCAGGAGGGGAGAAGGGACAGTGGGAGGGAGGGGGAGGAGAGGAAAGGGGGAGGTGGGAGAAGAGGGGGGTGGGAAGAAGGTAGAAATGGCGAAGTCCTTCCTCTGTAGAATGCACTTTTTTATTGTCATTATTAAACTGGTGGAATGTTTTAGTTTTGTTATTATTGTTGGTTTTGTGTTGTTGATTTTTGTATTGGTGTTGTGTTGTGGTGGTCGCAGTGTTATAGTGGTAGCAGCAACAGTAATAACAGCAGCAGTGCCAGTAGTAATAATAGTAACATCAGTAGTAGCAGAAGTAATAGTAGTAGTAGTGGTAGTGGTAGTAGTAGTAGTAGTAGTGGTAGTGGTAGTAGCAGTAGTAGTAGTAGTAGCAGTAGTAGTAGTAGTAGTAGTAGTGGAGAACACATACAGAGAACCAGCAAAACTATTCGTCACCAACAGAGTTGAGAAGATAGAGACGAAAGTGAAGGCCATCAAATCATCGGAAGGCACCACTCAGGGAGACCACGTGGCCATGGCAATGTATGCGCTTGGTCTTATGCACCTGCAGCAGAGGATACAACATGAGGACACCAGGGTTAAACAGGTAGCATATGCAGATGATCTCACGGAGGCAGGGAAATTGGTGGACTTAAAAAAGTGGTGGGATCTGGTGCAGACACACGGTCCGGATTTACATCTCGAGTGCAAAGAAGTCTTTCCTCATAGTGAAGCCAGATTACTTTGACAAAGCCAGAATCCTCTTTAAAAAGAGTGAAGTGATAATAACTAAAGAGGGGGAAAGACATCTCGGTGCAGTGATCGGCTCTGAATCACTTAAAAACAATATATCAAAAACAAAGTTAATGAATGGGTGGCGGAAGCTAAGCTACTAGCCAACTTTGCAAAGACTGAACCGGCAGGCGGCATATGCCACATCCATATATGGTGTTAAACATAAGTGAAATTACATTTTATGGACGGTAACGAAGATCACCGAACTATTAAGTCCTCTTGAAGAATCTATCAGAAGTGAGCTAATTCCGGCCATCACCAACGGACGGATACTAAACGAAGAGGAAAGAAAACTAATTGAACTTCCACCAAGAATGGGAGGGCTAGGCATCTCAAAGCCGCTAAACCTTGCCAACATAGAACACCAAAACTCCCTGAAACTCACGTCCTCCCTGACAAACAACATCGTGTCACAAGATCAACAGAAGGAGACTAACTTGAAGGAAATCAGAGAAATCAGAAGAAACATATTAAAGGGAAGGGAAGAGAGGCAGGAGGAGCTTCACATTCTTTTAGGTCAGCTATCGAATCGTATGAAAAGGAAGATAGCAATAACACAGGAAGATGGGGCGTTCATTTAGCTGACAACACTATCAGAGCAAAAGGATTCAACCTAAAGAAAAGAAAATTCACGGATGCCATTGCCTTGAGGTATGGATGACCATTGGAAAAGGTGCCTAACAGATGTTCCTGTGATGAACAATTTAATCCAAGCCATGCGATGATATGCAAGCAGGGTGGATTCATCTCTATGAAACATGACGAGATAAGGGATCTCACTGCCTAAATGCTTCGGGAGGTATGCAAAGATGTAATAATTGAACCAATATTACTCCCACTAGGAGGGGAGAACTTCAGGCACCGCACGTTCAACACATCAGATGAAGCACGAGTGGATGTCAGCGCAAGAGGTTTCTGGACACGGGGACAATTGGTCTTCTTTGACATGCGAATATTTGATCCGATGGCCCCCTGTTACAATAACAATAACCTAACTATTGAGGCGTCCCACTTCCGAAACGAGAATGAGAAAATCAGGATGTACGAAGAGCGTATACAGAATGTGGGCCAGGGCTCATTCACTTCGATAACCTTTACGACTTCAGGTGGGATGGGTCCAAGCGCAAAGGCATTCTACGCTCGTCTAGTAGAGGTGATGGCAGAAAAAACAACAACAACCAAAAAGCAGCATTGTATCGTGGATGAGATGTAGACTGTTATTCTTACTCTTAAGGTCAACCCTCTCATGCCTGAGAGGTACATGATCCCCACCGCCCAAATCAGCACCTGTACAGAACCACGATTTTGAGCAAACTGTAGGAAATAGGAGGATAAATGAATTTCTGTATTAGCCTTCATTAAAGTGAAATAATACAAAATATAAAAGAGTAGTCGACCACAGTCATTGGCAAGAGAGGGGCCAATGAACTATGTCTGTGGGAGACAGATCCTGACTGCTTTCATCACACAGTTCCACGAGGATGGAGGTCGTTAAAAATAAAATAAAATAAATAAATAAATAAATAAAAATAGCAGCAGTAGTAATAGTAGTAGTAGTAGTAGCAGCAGTATTAGTAGTAGTAGTAGTAGTAGTAGTAGTAGTAGTAGCAGTAGTAGTAGTGCTGTCAGCACTACTAATCAAAGCAAAGGGATTCAACCCAAACAAAAGAGAACTCACGGATGCCATTGCCTTGAGGTATGGATGACCATTGGAAAGGCTGCCTAACAGATCTAAACCATGCGATGATATGCACTCAGGGTGGATTCATTTGCTTAAATGGTCTGGGAGGTGTGCAAG
>NC_134782.1:52302027-52334527 GCF_046742065.1 Oratosquilla oratoria
TTCCCGGTCTGCTTTCCACCTAAAGACTGCCAGCTCTTCTCTCTGTTGATGGAATGCATCTGAAAAAGCTTACCTCAGCATATTGAACAGTTTACAGACTATAAATTGTTTACATTTTATTTTGGTGATACAAGTTTTGGATACTTTTTTATTTTATAATAATTAGAATGTATAGTTATTTCTGCTTATCTATATATTATGGATATTAATCTAAATTACATAATATATTGTGTATGAGTAAAAGGTGTTCTTAGGAATCAGGGTATTGTGGAGGATGTAAAAATAGTAGGTCCCATAGGAAAGGGTGATCATGCATGTATAACTTTCAAGTGTGATATTTAAGTTGAAGGAAAACAAAATAAATGACTTGTGTAATGTATGAGAATGCGGGTTGTAAACTCATGAGGCAAAAATTAAGTATAAAATGGCCTGAATGCTTGTAGAAAGGGATATTGAGGGAATGTGAAAGAAGTTTAGAAAAAATGGATACAGTGATAAGGAAGTGCATTCCAGTGAGAGAAACCAAGGACAAAATATCATTAAGAAAAAGGACTAATTGTGGACAAAAACCAAAGAAACGGTTATGGTACCTACTGAAACAAATAAAAGCAATGCTAATAGACATAAGTGGAGAACTGAATGACAGAGAGTGCCAAAAAGTGGAGAAAGAATACAGACAAATAAATAATCAGATCAGAAGTGAAACAAGGAGAAGTGAGAAATAAGGAAAAATATTGCCAAACACATGAAAGATAACCCTAAGATATTTTGGAAGTGTGTAATGGAAAAAGCTTTTTCGGAGGGTTGGTATTCCGGTTTCATATGTTGACAATGCAAAGGAAGGTAAGACAAAGACAACGAAAAGGCAGATTTTTTTTTTAGCAGACTTCTTTAGTGCATAATTCTGTAGATGGTCAGTAGATCTCCTCTTTCTTTTCTCTGTTCCAGGGTTGGTAGTTCGAGTTTGTACAATCTTTGTTCGTATGTCAGTTTGGAGAGTATTGGTGCCATCTTTGCCGTTGCTCTTTGAATTCTTTCTATTTTTTTTTTTTTTTTATAGTACTGGGTGGGGGAAAAGAAATGCCCTGTGGTGGGGGAAAAGAATACTGTCACCAAGTATTCCCACTTGGATCGTAAGAGGCGAGAAGAAAGGGACGGGGATTGGGACTAGGCATCCTTCTCCCTGTAGCCCCACGGGGCATATCTCCTAAAAATAAAAGTGAAGGCATAAGGGGTGCTGGAGGGCCTCGGACCAGCACCCTAAGGTTTGGGTCTTTTAATGTGCGTGGATGTGGTACAGATGAGAGTAAAAGGGAAGAGATAGGTAGTATGTTTGTGAGAAGAAAGATGGATGTGTTGGCTTTGAGTGAAACTAAGTTGAAAGGGAAGGGTGAGTGTAAGTTTGGGGGGTTTGGTACGATTGGTCTAACGACGATTGGTCTAATACCGATTGGTCCAAAGCCAATTGGTCTAATAGACCAATTCGTCTAAAACCGATACGTCTAAAACCGATTCGTCCAATATACTATTTGGTCTAATGACGATTAGTCTAAAATTGGTGTAAAGACAATGATAGAAATACAAGAATTTAAATCAGAGACTTTTATTTAAGACACACATAAAAATATACTTTAAAGACAATGATAGAGACTTATATTTAGGACACACATAAAAATATACTTTAAAAATACAAAAAGGATATAAAAATTTAACTTAATAAGCAATATTATATACTGAAAGCTCAAAATTTTAGATTAATTATGTGCCAGCGCTCGTAGAAACTCTAACCTATCGTAATTGTCCTTCTCGCTAAAAACAGACAAGATTCTCTCTTCACGTTCAATATCTTTTCTCTTGAGTTTAGCGTTAGATTCTCCTCTAATAATGCATTCAATATGTTCTTCCACATTTTTTTGTTCCTTTTGTAGTTCGGTAATTAGCTTAAAAATTCCAACATGTGCAGAGCCTACTATCTCTTAGTTAAATCGGTAGTTAGAATAAAGAAATTTTGCACAAACTATCCTTTAGGTGAAGCGGTAGTTAGCTATGGTAATTAGACGAATCGTATATTTGGTTTTAGACCAATTCGCTTTGAACCAATCTTAGTTAAATCGGTAGTTAGAATAAAGAAATTTTGCACAAACTATCCTTTAGGTGAAGCGGTTGGTTTTAGACCAATTCGCTTTGGACCAATTGGAATTAGACCAATCGTCGTTAGACCAATCGTCCGGGACCGAGTTTGGGAGTGTAAGTGGGAGGTTATCAGGAGTGAAGAGAGGGCGAGGGAGGGAAGGGGTGGCTATTCTAGTAAGTGAGGAGATAGGTAAACAGGTAGTGGAGTGGAAGGAGGTTTCCTCAAGGATAATGTGGATGAAGGTGAAACTGGGAAAGGAGATGTGGGTCTTTGTAAGTGCATATGGGCCTGGCAGTGAGAAGAGCGTGGAAGAAAGGGAGGCCTTTTGGATGGATTTAAATGAGTGCATAGAGGGTTTAGGAAGAAATGTCAATGTAATAGTACTGGGAGACCTTAATGCTAGGGTGGGAAATGGTCCAATCGATGGAGTGGTTGGGAAGTGTGGAGTTCCAGGAAAGAATCGTAGTGGAGAGTTGATGGTGGAAATGTGTCTAGAAAGAGAGTTGATGATAGCAAATACAGTGTTTCGGAAGAAAGTCAAGCATAAGTACACATGGGAGAGGGTGGTGAAGGGAAGGGTGGTAGATAGAGCGCTAATGGATTATGTAGTGGTAAATAGGATTATGATAGGAAGAGTTAAGGATGTACATGTGCTAAGGGGAGAGGGTGGGGGAATATCAGATAATTTTTTGGTGGAAGGTAAGTTGAGAGTGGAGGATAGATGGAGAAAGAGGAAAGGGACAAAAGGTAGGGAGGTTCTTAGAGTGAACTCCTTGAATGAAAAGGAAAAGGAGAAGGAGTACGGAAAGAAGCTGAAGGAGGAGTGGTAGGGAGTAAAGGATGGAGTAGAGATGGGTGTGGAGGAGGAATGGGGATGGTTCAAGGAGGGAGTCATAAAGTGTGCAAGGATGGTGTGTGGAACAAGAAGGACAGGGGGAAATAGAAGAAAGGGTAGTGAATAGTGGGATGAGGAAACAAAGAAGGTTGTAGAAGAGAAGAAGCGAGCATTCACAGATTGGTTACAAAAGAGGACGAGGGAGTCATATGAGAGGTACAAAGAAAAGAAAAGAGAAGTAAAGCAAAAGGTAAAGGTTGCAAAGAGGAGAGCAGATGTGAAATGGGGTAAGAGTATAACAGAAAATTTTGAAAGTAATAAAAAGATGTTTTGGAAAGAAATTAAGAGAGGAAGAGGAGGCGAATCAAGTAGGGAAGAAAAGGTAAAAGGTGCAGATGGAGAGATTATAATGGAAGAGAAGGCAGTAAGGGGAAGATGGGCAGAATATTTTAGGGAGTTGCTAAATGTGAAGGAGGATAGGGAAGGAAAGATAGCTGCAGTGGGAAATGCGAAGAAAATGAGAGTGATGAGTGAGGAGAATGGAGGAGAAATAAGGAAGGATGAGGTGAAGGCAGTTGTAAAGATGATGAAAGCAGGTAAGGCACCTGGTCTGGATGGATGCCATGCAGAATGTCTGAAAAAGGGAGGTCAAGTGATGGTGGACTGGTTGGTGAGATTATTTAATGTTTGCTGGAGAGAGGGTAGAGTACCGGAGGACTGGAGGAGTGCCTGTATAGTTCCTCTTTACAATGGAAAAGGGGACAAGTGTGAATGTAGTAGTTTCAGAGGGATTAGCTTGTTAAGTGTAGTTGGGAAGGCTTATGGGAGGATCTTGATTGAGAGGATTAGGAGAGGAACAGAAGGAGTAATTGGTGAGGAACAGTGTGGATTTAGGACAGGTAGAGGTTGTGTAGATCAGATCTTTGTGGTAAGACAGATATGTGAGAAAGCTATAGGAAAGGGGAAGGATGTTTTTTGGGCTTTTATGGATCTGGAAAAGGCTTATGATAGGGTAGACAGAAAGGCACTGTGGGAGGTTATGCAGATTTATGGGATAGGAGGAAAGTTTCTGGGAGCTGTCAAGAGTTTTTATGAGAGTAGTAGAGCTTGTGTCAGGATTGGAAATGGAGAGAGTGAGTGGTTTGAGGTAAAGGTGGGACTTCGTCAAGGATGCGTTATGTCGCCCTGGCTGTTCAACTTATACATGGATGGGGTGGTGCGAGAGGTGAATGCAAGGGTAGTGGGTCAGGGATTGGAGATGGTTAAAGAAAATGGAGAAAAGTGGGAGGTGAACCAGCTGTTGTTTGCGGACGACACTGCGCTTGTGGCAGGATCGGAGGAGGGATTGAGGAAGCTGGTGGCAGAGTTTGGGAGAGTATGTGATAGAAGAAAGCTAAAGATAAATGTGGGTAAAAGTAAGGTGATGAGATGTACAAGGGGTGAAAGTGGCAGTATACTGGAAGTGAACATTAAGGGAGAGCGACTGGAGGAAGTGGATAGTTTTAGATACTTGGGTGCAAGTGTAGCAGGAAAAGGTGGAGTGAAGGTGGAGGTAGAATGTAGATTGAGAGAAGCGAGTAAATGCCTTGGTGGATTAAAGAGTGTAATGAGGAATAGACATTTGGGAATGGATGCGAAGAGGAGACTGTATGAAGGAGTGATTGTGCCAACAGCACTGTATGGGGCAGAAACGTGGAACATAAGAGAAGAAGAGAGAAGAAGAGAGAAGGAGTTTGAATGTGTTTGAGATGAGGTGTCTGAGAAGTATGGTGGGGGTTACTAGGCTGGATAGAGTGAGAAATGAGGGGGTGAGGAGGAGAACAGGGGTGAAAAAGGAGCTGGGAGATAGGGTTGATGAAAGAATATTAGGATGGTTTGGACACATGGAAAGAATGAGTGAAGAAAGACTAGTAAAAGAGGTATGGAAGGCAGATGTGGAGGGAGTGAACATGAGGGGACGTCCTAGGATGAGGTGGATGGATGGGGTGAAGGGGGCTTTGGGGAAGAGGGGAATGTCTGTTGAGGAAGGAAGGGAGAGGACGGAAGACAGAGGTGAGTGGAGAATGGTTGTATATGGATGATGTTGTGATTGCATGAGGAGAAATGGGCGGGGTGGGTGGGTGTGGGGTGAGGTAGTATGTGTGAGCAAATTTTGACGCAGCCCGAAGGGATTTCTCCCCGTCCTCTCCTTATATGCAAGAGGAGACGGAGAGGGGGGGGGGGGTCGCCGATTAAATGAAGCGGCCTTGCTGTGGATGTGCTGTGTCTTGCGACACTGCTTCTGACCCAGGGCGGTGGGCAAGGTGCAGGGATGACCCGTCATCCAGGAGGTGCTCAGATGAGAGGGAGGGTGGGAAGGGTGTGGAGTGTATTTGGGGATGAAATGGGTGGGAGTGTTTTTATGCCTTTCCCTTTTTGGCTACCTCCCTTGAAAGGGGGAAAAAGCCTTGGTATATGTATGTATGTATGTATGGGTGTCCATACTGTCGCAGCATACTCCAATCTTGGTCTTGTCAATGCAACTAATATTTTCTTTACCAATCCTTCATTCAAGTAGTCAAAGGCCACTTTCCTTGATCTTAGTAAATTGAAGGTTTCTCCGACTATTTTGTTGATATGTTTGTCTGGTGCCATGTCATTGATGGTAATTACTCCTAGATCCCTTTTCGAGTTAACTTTTTTCTTCCTTTGTACCAATTTTATGTTGTCCTGATATTCTATTTTTACTTTTTCCAAATTCCATTATACTACATTTCTTGATGTTGAAGTTCACTTCACACTTTTGACTCCATTCCCAGACTTTATCCAGGTCTTTTTCTAGTAATTTTCAATCTTCCTCTGTACTTACTCTCTTTAATAGTTTTGCATCATCTGCAAAGAAGTTCATATAACATTCTACACCTTCATCCATGTCATTCATATAGGGCAAACATTATCGGAGCCAATACAGAACCTTGTGGGACTCCACTTATCATTTCTTCCCAGGTCGAGTTCTTGTCTCTAAGTACCACCCTCATTTTTCTCCCGTTCAAGAAATCTTCCATCCATTCCAATAACTTTCCTTGTACTCCACCTATTATTTCAAATTTTCTTAGTAGCTTTTTGTGTGGTACTTTATCAAATGCTTTTTGTAGATCTAAGAAGGCACAATCTGCCCATCCGTCCCTTTCTTGTATTATTTCTATTAGCCTCGAGTAAAAGCAAATCAAGTTTGTGGCACATGATCTTCCATGTCTAAATCCAAATTGTTTTGGATTTAGTATATTATTCTCTTCCAAATGTTTAATCCATTTACTTTTGATAACTTTTTCACATATTTTTGCTATTGTGCTTGTAAGGGAGACCGGTCTATAGTTAGCTGGATTTTCACCTCCTTTATATATTGGTACAATATTTGCATTTTTCCAATCTTGTGTGTGTGTGTGTGTGTGTGTGTGTGTGTGTGTGTGTGTGTGTGTGTGTGTGTGTGTGTGTGTGTGTGTGTGTGTGTTGGGTAGAATGAGAAACGAGTTGAGGAGGAGAGCGGGAGTAGAAAAGGAAATAGCAGGTAGAACTGATGAAAGATTATTGGGATGGTTTGGATACATTGAAAGAATAAGTGGTGAAAGATTGGTAAAAGAGATGTGGAAGGCAGAGTTGGAGGGAGTGAACTTAAGTGGACGACCGAGGATGAGATGGATGGATGGGGTTAAGGGGTTGACGTAGAATTTAGAAAGAGGCTTGTCGTTGGCAATTCGCAGTCCACACCAGGGCTTTAAGAGGGTACAGTTGCCACCTTGTACTATGCTGTCTACGATAAAAGCCTTAAAAATACCATAATCCAAAGAACAAATCGGACTAAGCACTTCGGCATTTTCACCGAGTCAGCTATTTATGCACTGCACCGAATGGTACCCAGGCTCACTCGGGCACGTTCGGAAGGCTCGAAACTCGAGAGTCACGATTTTTGAAATTGAGAAAGAGAGAGAGAGAGAGAGAGAGAGAGAGAGAGAGAGAGAGAGAGAGAGAGAGAGAGAGAGAGAGAGAGAGAGAGAGAGAGAGAGAGGAAGAGAAAAAAGATTCGAGTCGGGGCCGCTTTCTCGGGTCGGGTGGGGACAATAATTAACTAATTCTCTTATGTGGCCTAAGTGCAAAAATTAATTCTGCAGCCAAGTAATAAATAACTGGAATATACTACCCTAGTATGTAGTCCAATCAAAGTCAGTCATGTCGTTTGAGATTAACCAGGACAAAGCCTGGAAAAATCATTACTTCAAATATAATTGCAATTCCAAAATATAATGTAGTAAAATCATGGCGACCGCCATCGCAAATTCAGATAATAGTACGGAGTTGGATACACAGCCCTAGGCTTCTTCCAGAAGGTCAACTGTGAGATAATTGAATTCTTTCCTGCAGAATCAAAATGTAAACTGAGTGAACAAGCACACCCCAACAGAACTTGTATATCTAGCATGCACATTTATTATGGATTCCATAGTACAATATCAGACTAGTGAAATCAATGTGATATAAAACTGTATCGAGTTCAATTTCTTTACCTTGAATATATCATACAACTCATTGAAACGTTTACCGTTTTAAATTTCCCAATAAATGCATCATCATCCATGTTGCTAGCCTCAACTAAATAAGAAGGCTATCAATACAAAATACGAACACTGAGTATTTATATCAATAATCAGCTCATGTATGTGGTCATAAAACAACACTTAATCAGATGTAAAATTTCCAATGTATTATTTGAAACGTCAGAATACAATAACTGCAGCAGAATAATTTAAAACGATAAAAAGAACATTAATCTAGGAAAGAAGCTAAAATGACTGAATATACATTCTCTCTAAGAACTTGCTTCAAAGAAAACGTTTCAGTTGTGACGTCATTTGTTTTGATGAACGAATTAGGCTGCTGCGATTTTGGAAGGGAGCAGATACACCTCGCGCTTCTTCATTAATATGAAGTAATGGTTTGAACCACACAGGTCACTCAGTAGTTAAACTTCTATGGGATGTTTTCCCTAAATAATCGAACTTTTTCATAGAAATAGTCAATAGAGAACCAGCAATTTTCCCCAAGATTACTCAGTTGCCCCAACATTTTTTATGTTCTTTTATAGCACAACGGTATTTTTTTTCAGAACATGCTTAAGATGAGATTAAAGTTTGGCAGTTTTAGCAGCAGTTCAAAGAGAAGTTTAAGTACAAGTTTCAGGAACTGTCAGCGGAAGGAAGTTAGGTATCCTCCCATACAAAAGGTACGAGATATTTTGTCTTTGGCCACTTTCAAGCTTATTGCTAGATTAATTCATAATTACTTGCTTGCTTGGTTTACTTGGAAAAGTTCTGAGGTCTGTCCTCACAGCTGGAGTGACCTACCGCTGCTGCCAGTCCTGCTGTCCCTCCTCACAAGGCCAAGGGCCAGTTGGTCTATTTAACTATTATTGTGTTGGAAGACGGTGCAACCTGGCACTAGGGAATTGTCTGGCACCTTTCATAGAAATCTGTCCAGCACATGCTTGAAGCTGTCCACTGGGCAGTTGGTTTTCTCTCTTACTTCTTTTGGGAGTGCGTTGAAAATTTTTAGACCCTCGTGACCCAGGCTGGATGCCAGTAAGGTCTTAACCCTCTCTGGAGCTCTTGATGGGAGCGTTGGTCTCTCACACTTACATCCGTGCCTTACACTGTAATATGGCTTGATTGTTGAGGGCGTGGGGATGGGAACAAGGCCCTCCAGGATTTTCCATGTATATGTGATCCTATACCTTTCTCTCCACCTTTATTGGAAGTAGAGTCCCAATGCTTCCAATTGATCCCAATAATTGAGATCCTTCATCCCTCTAATATGCCTGGTGTAATTTCTTTAGACAGGTCATACTTATTATTGCCTGGCAGCGACCGGCGATTTTCTATGGTGCCTGGGTGTTGTGTGTATTTTTTTCAGTTCCAATGGTTCATATCATATGAATGATTCGTCTACTAGTGAATTCATGAAAAAATTGCTGAATTTAGTAGGAGAAACAATGCACAAAGCAGAAGATCCTTTGCTAAATTTAGCACCTGGACTGTGGCGGTGGTTTAGGTTAGGTTAGGTCCTAACCTAACCTAGTTGTTGGTAATTTAGCCATTCCACATTTTCCAATGACCGGACATAAACAAAGATGGCAGCACCCCCACAGTCCAGGCGCTAAATTCAGCAAAGGATTTTCTGCTCTTTGCTTCGTTTCTCCTGCTAAATTCAACAATTTTTTTCGTGAATTCACCAGTAGACAAATCATTCATATGATATGAACCATTGGAACTGAAAAAACAGGGTTACACAACGCCCGGGCACCATAGGAAATCGCCGGTCGCTACCGGGTGTTATTTAGTAGGACCGCTTTGGACAGCTTCAAGCCTCTGGACGTCTCCTTGTTTACACGTACTCCTGGAGTATAAATTTGCACCTCTCACACCTCCCATGCTGTACTATATGGCAAAATAGATTACCAACAATCCCTTATTAATTTAAATAGTTCAATTCCAGTTACACACGAAAATGTTTTTCACCTATTTCTTTTTGTATTTGAATTTTTTTTTCTATGGACTGGTTATTTTATGTTCAGTGAAGTTAGATTAAGAGCACTTAGGCAGCATAAGTTTCATGTTACATATCCATGTTTGTGTTATTCTGGAATTTTGCCATTTAAACAAAGGTAATTTGTTGATACAGTAGATAGTGTTGGTGCCAATAGTGAATAGTCCTTTGGTTTTGTTTAGCATGGCAAAGTTATGAATACAGTATCCATTGCATTGGTCTGTTAATCAATCAGTCAAGAAATATTGTGTTGTCTTGGCATAACTAGTGTGAACATAAGATCATAAGAATGGGGGCAGACTGCAAGAGACCATAAGGCCAACACGAAGCATCTCCATGTCCCGTACCTCCTGTCATCCCTATTCATAGAATTATCTAATCTTCTCATAAAACCTAAATTTGCCCAATTTAAATATATTATTACGAGTCCTGCCTTGCTGTCATAATATAATGACCTTGCCTGCATCACCCTTGTTAAAGCCCTTGAGCTATTTGAATACCTCAATAGATCACCCTGTACACTTTGTTTTTTCAGAGAGTGTAAGTTAAGGTGCCTATGGCAGCCTGTCTTTGTACGGTAAATTTCTAAACCCATGTGTGGGGCAGTGCAAGATGAGGCATTCACTGTCTTGTGTGATGGCTGCATCTGGGGCATTTTATTCCAATAGCCAGCCCCTTTTGTGCTGGTACTGTCACAGAACTGGATGGTGATCTGAACATAAATGTGCTAATGTAACTCTTGCTTCTCTTGAGGGAGATTTTTATGTTGGGCTGATGTCTGGGGTCATTTGATAGATTAGGAAGTTTTGTGGTTGGTCATGAAGAACTTGTTTTGTGATCAGAATGTGAAAAAATTCTATGTATGTGTGTGAGTGATATTCTGCTGGTGTGTTTTTTTGTTACATTCAGTTAGTTATTATTGTATGACATAATGAGATAGGCGAGTAGAGGTTAGGACTTTTGTCCTGTATACAAATAATTTTTCATACAATATTCTATGGGGAGGATATTTATTTGTGTGGGCAGATGTTTTATTAGGGTGGTTTTGGTGTATCCGATTATTATTCACAATGTTTTATATTGTACATACATATACCAAAGGCTTTTTTCCCCCTTACATGGGGGATAGCCAAAAAGAAAAAAGCATAGAAACCACTCCCACCCATTCCATCCCCTACATATTGTTTTATGTTGGATATTTTTTGTATATCTTCCCTAATTGACTTATTGTCTCATCCTGGAAGTTGTTGCCATTTTCCTAAATATTGCAGGTTATCTGTAATGAATTCTAAGGTGTGTTTTGCATATCATTGGGAACCAAGTAATGGAAGCATAGTTGGGTATGGATCCTATGAACTATTTGTAGACTTAGATTAGTGTTTCCTTCTGTTATCCAAAGCCCATGCTTGGAAAATATTATATGTTAATTTTCTTGTTGATTTTTACATTCCGATCTTTGATGTTCAAACTGAAAGTCTTATAAACATCAATGATTTGCTGATAAAATAGAATGTTGATCATTCATTTTGCTTTGCTTAGTACAGGAAGGAAGGTGGGAAGGTTGACCAAATTGTGTTGCCTAATGGGACCATGATACTCTAGGAATTTGCCAGGTTGAGTCTTGTTCTGTTCACAGATCCCTGTCTGTGGGTAGTAGGGGTCCAATTCATGTTTACAGCTACTAAAACCAGGTGGTTGGGTTATGATTATATTTCAGTACCAGGAACCAGTATTTCTATCCTGGGAATTTGTGAAGTTTCATCTCGCCCGCTGTCACAGCAGTTTGTATATTTTTTGCATCTATATTACAACAAATTCGACAACTTTTCTTTGTAATGTTTCTTGTAGAAATTAATCATCAAGGGATGGTGAGAAAAAAATTGTGCAACCTTCTCACTACATGTCAATGAAGAGCCTTTTTTTTTTTTTTTTTTGTGAAATGTATGTTTTTCTCCTTCCTATTCTAACCTAAGCTAACCTAACCTAATCTACCTAATCTAATCAAAAGATGTGTGCAGAGACTGATGTACATCTTGCACTGTGGACAGCCATGACACCACTTTGGTGTGCAGGTGGCGGAAAGGTTGCAGGAATTATTTTTTTCATCATCCCTTAGTATTAAATTTAAGGAAAAAAACATTACAAACAAAAGTTGTTCGAATTATTGTAATATAGATGCAAAAAATATACAAACTGATAATTCATATAAAATAATACCAATCAGGAAGGCATTAACTGATGACACTTTACCATACTTGTACTAAAACAATGCCTGCCCAAATTGAGGTGTGTCCTATAAACTGTCAAATATGGTACAGTAAGTCCTCATTATACGGTACATATGCGTTCCTGAAAAACTTACCGCAAATTGAAATTACCGTATACCGAATGCGGGAAGAGACTGATTGTGGTGGCGGCTGCACGGTGTGGTGGCGCTATGGTACGGTGTAAACAAAACACGAGCGGATACCGTATCTGTGAATTTTTCTTACCGTAAATAGAATTGAAGGTAGTAATTACTAAATACCGTAACTGTGAATTCACCGGATAAAGAATTACTGTATAAGGAGGACTCACTGTACTTGGAAGAGCAATACCTCAGAAATGTAAATGCACACAAACAAGGGTGCATGCATATTGGAGAAAGGAAAAAAGCATTGTCAAGTCTTCATTTATATAAGGTTTTTGTAGATTATGAGTGGTATACATAGTGAATGAAGTCTTGATATTCATATGGCAACAAAAAGAAAGAATTTAGGCTATGGAAAGCAGATAAAAGGAGTTTGCTGGTACTATTAAGGTTACACAAAGATACCATGACAATGTAGGTCTACTAGATAAGTTACACTCACCAAAAATGCATGAATTTTAACATTCAAAAACATTACCTGTGTATAGTCCAACCCCCTGTTTTTTAGTAAAGAATCAATTGTAAAAAACTCACACTATACATGAGTGTATATATATATATATATATATATATATATATATATATATATATATATATATATATATATATATATATATATATTCTGTTAAAAATGACAAATGAATTAGAAATAAATTTCTTTCATAAGCCTTCTAGCTTTTGGGAAGTGGATTTCTGTTGAAAGGAGAAGGGAAGAAATAAATTTTCAATAGACATTGGAAATTTATGTTGACAAAATCTACACCCAATATAAAAAACAAAAACAGAACAACAAAAAACCAAGACATTTTTGCAGATCATTCTGCATCATCAGTTGGATTGTGGAAATGCAAATAAGTGAGCCTGTGTATGTATGAAGGGAGACTATTCATGGAGAGGTCACACTTGGACTTCTTCAGCTTGACTGGTGCCAATTTGTTGGTTCCTCAGCCTAACTGATCATCTCAGAACACGCACAAGCATGCCATATATATATATATATATATATATATATATATATATATATATATATATATATATATATATATATATATATATATATATATATATATATATTGATAAGTATTTTAGACAAATTATTTGGATGATGGAGAACGTAAACACAGGGGAAGGCTCGGAACCCTAAACACTCTAACGTTTCGTTCGCGTAGAACTTCTTCAGAGAGTGTATGTAGAACTGCAATTTAAGTTTATGTACTAAATCTAATTATCTTTTCGGACACTTGGGAAAGGTCGTTTTTCTGGCGTGCTTTAGAATTAAAATACTAGTTTCTTTAGCTAAATTCTAAAGCACCCCAGAAAAACGACCTTTCCCAAGTGTCCGCAAAGATAATTAGATTTAGTACATAAACTTAAATTGCAGTTCTACATACACTCTCTGAAGAAGTTCTACGCGAACGAAACGTTAGAGTGTTTAGGGTTCCGAGCCTTCCCCTGTGTTTACGTTCTCCATCATCCAAATATATACATATATATATATATATATATATATATATATATATGAATAGGAACAATCTGTGAAATGTCTTGGTTTATTCTATGTTTTGTTTTTCTTTTTCTTTTCTGTATTGTGTGTTAGATTTTGTCAATATAGATTCACAATGTTGGAAATTTACTTCTTCCCCTCTCCTGTCAACAGAAATCCACTCTCTGAAAGCTAGAAAGCTTATGAAAGAAATTATTTCTAATTCATTTGCTGTCATTTCTTTAACAAAATATGCTTGAAAGGGAATCTCCTGCCACACATTCACAAATATATATATATATATTATATTGTATTATATATATATATATATATATATATATTCATAGATATGTATGTATATATACTTTAATATTATTATTACTGTTTGGGAGCCTTTCTGAATTAGGGAATGTTGAGTTATGAAAGGTTTATTGTCATGAAATGATTGTCTTTTTGTGACTAGTCATTTACGGAAAATGCTCTAAATACAACCATCACACAGAAGACACTGAGCATCTCATCCTGCACTGCCCCACACAAACAGTCCAGAGACAACAACATAATATTCCTTCCTTGAAGGAATTATGGGCCTGTGTGGTGTCCTTTGCAAGCTACCTAGGAACTGTGGGTCTCCTGTCAGACTGTCAGATAGATCTGGGGCAACTGATTGATATATGGTATGCTGTATGAGTAGAACAGAATACCAAACATGGAAATTTGTGGGTGTTGTAGCTCCCTATGCCCCCATCATGTCTTTAATATACAATAGATTTACTGTAATACTTTTCACTCTATATGACTACTTTGATTTACTGTAATACTTTTCACTCTATATGACTACTTTGATTTACTGTAATACTTTTCACTCTATATGACTACTTTTTAAGTTAACTGCTTTGTTAATTTCAGATACTTACATTATTTACTTTACAATCATTTATTCAAATCAGGCCAAGCAACAGAATAAGAATATAGATTCAGCGATTCCTGGAGCCAGCCATGATTGTATTGGACCACCCAATAAATTTTCCAATATTCGACCAATAAAATTTTATGTGCCCACCAATGAAACACCACTGCAGCTCCAGCTTCGAAAGCATCGTGAAGAGACACAGGAGTGGAATGATGAGTTTTGGAAAAATCACAACATTAAGTTCAAAAAGGTTAGTCTTGTGTCAGTATAGAATAATCAAGTCTTTGTCTCATTTTTGGCAAAATTGCTTTAAATTGAACTTTTCTTTTCATTGACATTATATACAGTAACTTATTGGTTTTTTTTTCTTATTAAGAAAAATTGTCCTGATTTGGGAACCTTTTTCATGACAGATGAAAGCAGATTTTATAAAGAAAAGACTGGAAGAAAAATATGCGAACACAGTGGAGGACCAGAAGAGGTTAACGGCAGATGAAATGTCTGAATTCTACAAGGCATTTCTGGACTTGCACCGGACCCAACATATTGAATATAACAAGGAGTGGTATAAGCGGAATTTTCGCATTTTGTATTTGTCTGCTTATGTTAGATTACAGAGTTTCTTAAAACTCTTTAAGACTTAGACTGTATACTAACTTAGGTAATTTTGTTCTGGTAGACACTGTTGGAATCCAAAGTAACTTGGTATTATTTACAGTTGTATCATATTTGTTCATGTGCTTCAATTGTTTTCATTCTCAAGAGCTGATTTTTTTCCCTCTTTGATCTGTTCTTCTAGTCATGAGGCAGGTCTTTCCAATACACTGCCATAACTTTTTTATATAATGTTTGAGTACTTCAATTTTCAGACAATTTTATAGTTTCACATAAACCTGCGGGAAGAAGATATTGATTCCCACCAAGTTTGTATATACAGTACTACCTCTCATTAACGGACGTTAATTAGCTGTATTTGTGGTGTTTTCGCTGTGTTTTCGGTGTTTTTGGTGCTGTGCAATCACTATGCCAATGGACTAAAAGGGGGCTAATGGTGTCCACTGGTGTGAATAATCCGTTGATTTGGAGTGGTTTTTGGGTGGCATAGTGATTGCACAGCACTAAACAACTGCACCAAAAACACCGAAAACACAGCATAAACACCGCAAACACAGCTAATTAACGTCTGTTAACGAGAGGTAGTACTGTATTGTGTGACTGAATAGCATGAAAATGAATTGATCAGAAATTGAAAGAAAGATAGGATGTATATAATGATTTATATGTGTGAGTCACCTTGCAATAGTGCCTCAAAAATTGTTGTAGAAATACTTTTTACAGGTTAAAGAGATATCAGACAAATCAGCTGGTGTTAGAATAAACCTATGAGTTGTGATTAATCATGAGGGACAGGCTGACTTATTGTAGTCTGCATCTGTTGTTTTATCATGAAAAAATGTGTAAATATTTTATGTGATAATTTTGGAGCACAGGGAATCTACTGAAATTAAGACTTGGATGGAAGCTGTCAGGGGCACTTGAGCTTCTGGGTGTGTTTTCACACGAAGATGGGTTGGTGACCTCAGTTGTGTGAGGAGGCATGCTGACATTGGGGAAACTTTTTACTATTTATGGATAAAGATGTTAACAGTTTCTTTTTAATAAAATTTGCTTGCCATTTTGATAACTTTATCTCATTATAACTTGTTTCAAGTCTTGGCAGATTGTGATTCGTATCACATGAATGATGAAACAAACGAGATGACTGCCATTTTCAAATGATCTACTTGAAATGTGAGTAAAGATACTTGTATGGTGGAAACGTAGAAAACACCAGACTGAGAAGTAGGTGATTTATTCCCGACGTTTTGAGTCCTGTCCGGAACTCGTCCTCATGGGATACAGTGGGATACAGAGATAGAGATAAATTACCTACTTCTGGTGTTTTCTAGTTTCCACCATTATGGTTCCAGGACTCCAGCTTTTTTTGTACAACAGGTACTTGTATTTGAATGAATTTTAGTTAATTAGCTGGAAATTGGGACCAATGACAGGTATATGCTGGTGGTGGTCCTGAGATGGACATCAGAGAAAATCCTTGCTTTGATATCCATCCTCAAAACCATCAACATCTTCACCTCCATTTGATGATGCCTTCACAAGGTCTGATGCTCAATCTCCAGACTGCCCAAGATGCCTTACTATCGATATCAGATGTATTGCTTCCATGTTTGGTTTGAAAACCAACAACTGCTCCCCTTTTCTCACAATTATAATGCTGTGACAAAGACATTGTCCCACAATAACACAGCTATGTAAATTAATTGGCTGGCCCTGTTGTGGATATGCTGTGTCTTTTTAGAAGTATTGTTGACCTGGGCAACTGGCAGGGGACAGTGATGACCCTTCATCCACAAGGAGCTAAGGTTAAAGGGAAACAAATGGGTGACTGATAGGAGTGGGATGGGTGGGGCTGGGTGCATGCCTTAGCTGGCTATATTCCCTATGAGGGGGAAGAATACTCTTGGTATATATATATAGTCTAATACAACACATCCAACAGTTTAAATGTGGGCTCAAGGACTGAAGTGAGGGGGTATATTTTAACTCAGCCACCCCCTTATAAATGGGAAATGGCCTTTATGGAATATGCTGTTTAGACTTAAATCTTGTGGGTCAAAAATAGGGCCAAAAATATTGAGAAAATATGATTGATCAAGCACACCTTCATTTGATAGCAGGGTTACATGAGATGATAATATAGATGTGAGCAACTGATAATCATGGTCTTGATTTTGGAGATGCTTAATTTCATGTACCATTTATAACTACCCAAGAGATGTTAGCTCCATCCTTAAAATTATTTGCAAATGACTTACCTTTGATCCATAGAAAGTACTATAGACAATAATGCTTTATCATCAGTGTGACAGAATAAGTGGTTGGTGGACAAGAAGAAGAAGAAGAGGAAGAAGAAGAAGAGAAAGAAGAAGAAGAAGAAGAATAATTAATAATAATAATAATAATAATAATAATAATAATAATAATTAATAAAAAAAAAAAAACATAACTAGAGTAGGGAGGGAAAATCAATGCACCAACTACACTTCCCAGTGTATGCTAGGTCAAAAACTGGTAGAATAAAAAGTAGTACTTTGCCAACACCAACCATTCTAAGTTTAGAAATAGTGCAGTGGTGATTAACTTCCAAATGTGTGATGGTGGTGTGATTGGAAGTATGCAGGTCATGAATCCTTCTAGTCATGGGTATGAATCCTCCACTTCTCTCCAGCAGTGACTATTACCTGCCCCCAACAATCCACGAGGACAAGGTAAAGGTTATGATTTCAGTTACAGTTACAAGCTTTCTGGTGTATGGTCCTTACTACCCAATTTTCAAAACCGACTAAAATATACAGATGTACAAACGTTTCATGCCCTAAGTTGAAATTGTGTCCTATGGAGGTCAGTTGAGGATGATGTACTCATCTCATTTGTTTTGGTATCTCGCCTTTCAGTTGTCACTTCCTTCAATCCATCCTTTACCATTCATATTCAATTTCCCATAGTGACATATGGCCTCTGTTACTTAGGACTAAAATTTCATTATTCAATTCAATGTTTTCTCTGTGATGAGCTTGTAAGTCATGTGATGTTAAGGTGATTTTTATTTCATTTGATTGATTGATTTTTTATTTATTTATTATCTTTACAAAAGTTTCTTTGATCTTATGTTCAGGTATTTGGTGTAAGTTTTGTAATATTTGGTAAGTGATTTGTATATGTACAGTATATTCTTTTGCACTGCTCATTGAGATTACTCAAGTGATTCATTATTTCATTCTTTGTTACTTCTATTTCTTTCATAGGGGGGACTTTCCCCTCCCACTTGTCATCTCTCAGTTGTATGTTCTCTCTCGTAAACACCGATTTAAAATGCTTGTTCATAATTTCTGCCATTTCTATTTCCTCTGTGTGTTCTATTCTTCCTTGTCATAGTTTCACTAATTCTTGTTTGTTTTTCAGTTTGTTGTTTACAAATCTATGAAATAGTTTTGGTTGATCTTTACATTTTTCTATGACATCCTTTTCATGTTTTCTCTTTTCTTCTCTGCGCACTTGTACATATTCATTTTTATAATCAGTATATATTTTCCATTTTTTTTTTTTCTTCATTTTATCCAAGTCAAGCATAAGTACACATGGGAGAGGGTGGTGGAGGGAAGGGTGGTAGATAGAGCACTAATGGATTATGTAGTGGTAAATAGGATTATGATAGGAGTTAAGGATGTACATGTGCTAAGGGGAGAGGGTGGGGGAATATCAGATCATTTTTTGGTGGAAGGTGAGTTGAGAGTGGAGGATAGATGGAGAAAGAGGAAAGGGACAAATGGTAGGGAGGTTCTTAGAGTGAACTCTGAATGAAAAGGGAAAGGAGAAGGAGTACGAAAAGAAGCTGAAGGAGGAGTGGGAGGGAGTAAAGGATAGAGTGGAGCTAGGTGTGGAGGAGGAATGGGGATGGTTCAAGGAGGGAGTCATAAAGTGTGCAAGGATGGTGTGTGGAACAAGAAGGACAGGGGGAAATAGAAGAAAGGGTAGTGAATGGTGGGATGAGGAAACAAAGAAGGTTGTAGAAGAGAAGAAGCGAGCTTTCACAGATTGGTTACAAAATAGGACGAGGGAGTCATATGAGAGGTACAAAGAAAAGAAAAGAGAAGTAAAGCAAAAGGTAAAGGAGGCAAAGAGGAGAGCAGATGTGAAATGGGGTAAGAGTATGACAGAAAATTTTGAAAGTAATAAAAAGATGTTTTGGAAAGAAATTAAGAGAGGAAGAGGAGGCGAATCAAGTAGAGAAGAAAAGGTAAAAGGTGCAGATGGAGAGATGATAATGGAAGAGAAGGCAGTAAGGGGAAGATGGGCAGAATATTTTAGGGAGTTGCTAAATGTGAAGGAGGATAGGGAAGGAAAGATAGCTGCAGTGGGAAATGTGAAGAAAATGAGTGAGGAGAATGGAGGAGAAATAAGGAAGGATGAAGTGAAGGCAGTTGTAAAGATGATGAAAGCAGGTAAGGCACCTGGTCTGGATGGATGCCATTCAGAATGTCTGAAAAAGGGAGGTACAGTGATGGTGGACTGGCTGGTGAGGTTATTTAATGTTTGCTGGAGAGAGGGTAGAGTGCCGGAGGACTGCAGGAGTGCCTGTATAGTTCCTCTTTACAAGGGAAAAGGTGACAGTGTGAATGTAGTAGTTTCAGAGGGATTAGCTTGTTAAGTGTAGTTGGGAAGGCTTATGGGAGGATCTTGATTGAGAGGATTAGGAGAGGAACAGAAGGAGTAATTGGTGAGGAACAGTGTGGATTTAGGACAGGTAGAGGTTGTGTAGATCAGATCTTTGTGGTAAGACAGATATGTGAGAAAGCTATAGGAAAGGGGAAGAATGATTTTTGGGCTTTTATGGATCTGGAAAAGGCTTATGATAGGGTAGGCAGAAAGGCACTGTGGGAGGTTATGCAGATATATGGGATAGGAGGAAAGCTTCTGGGAGCTGTCAAGAGTTTTTATGAGAGTAGTAGAGCTTGTGTCAGGATTGGAAATGGAGAGAGTGAGTGGTTTGAGGTAAAGGTGGGACTTCGTCAAGGATGCGTTATGTCGCCCTGGCTGTTCAACTTATACATGGATGGGGTGGTGCGAGAGGTAAATGCAAGGGTAGTGGGGAAGGGATTGGAGATGGTTAAAGAAAATGGAGAAAAGTGGGAGGTGAACCAGCTGTTGTTTGCGGACGACACTGAGCTTGTGGCAGGATCGGAGGAGGGATTGAGGAAGTTGGTGGCAGAGTTTGGGAGAGTATGTGATAGAAGAAAGCTAAAGATAAATGTGGGTAAAAAATAAGGTGATGAGATGTACAAGGGGTGAAAGTGGCAGTAGTCTGGAAGTGAGCATTAAGGGAGAGCGACTGGAGGAAGTGGATAGTTTTAGATACTTGGGTGTAAATGTGGCAGGATAAGGTGGAGTGAAGGTGGAGGTAGAATGTAGATTGAGAGAAGCGAGTAAATGCCTTGGTGGATTAAAGAGTGTAATGAGGAATAGACATTTGGGAATGGATGCTAAGAGGAGACTGTATGAAGGAGTGATTGTGCCAACAGCACTGTATGGGGCAGAAACATGGAACATAAGAGAAGAAGAGAGAAGGAGTTTGAATGTGTTTGAGATAAGGTGTCTGAGAAGTATGATGGGGGTTACTAGGCTAGATAGAGTGAGAAATGAGGAGGTTAGGTGGAGAACAGGGGTGGAAAAGGAGCTGGGAGATAGGGTTGATGAAAGAATATTAGGATGGTTTGGACACATGGAAAGAATGAGTGAAGAAAGACTAGTAAAAGAGGTATGGAAGGCAGATGTGGAGGGAGTGAACATGAGGGGACATCCTAGGATGAGGTGGATGGATGGGGTGAAGGGGGCTTTGGGGAAGAGGGGAATGTCTGTTGAGGAAGGACGGGAGAGGACAGAAGACAGGGGTGAATGGAGAATGGTTGTATATGGATGCTGTTGTGATTGCATGAGGTGGAATGGGCGGGTGGATGGGGGGTGAGGTAGTATGTGTGAGCAAAATTTGACGCAGCCCAAAGGGATTTCTCCCAGTCCTCTCCTTTTATGCAATGGGGGGACGGAGAGGGAGGGGTCGCCGATTTAATGAAGCGACCTTGCTGTGGATGTGCTGTGTCTTGCGACACTGCTTCTGACCCAGGGCAGTGGACAAGGTGCAGGGATGACCCGTCATCCAGGAGGTGCTCAGATAAGAGGGAGGGTGGAAGGGTGTGGAGTGTATTCAGGGATGGAATGGGTGGAAATGATTTTATGGCTTTCCCTTTTTGGCTACCTCCCTTGTAAGGGGGAAAAAGCCTTGGTATATGTATGTATGTATATATGTATTTTTTAACTCTACATCTTTTGTTGTACCAACATTTTACATATCCTTTTTCTTGTTTTTGTCTTGGAACATACTTTTCCACTCCTTATAAATTGTTGTCAAAATTTTCCATTTCTCTTCTACTGTTGTTTCCTCTTTGTATATCCTTTCCCAGTCTGCTTTTTGAAAATATTTTCTCATTTTATCAAAATTTGTTTTTCCATACATCATTCTTCCCTTTCCATGTTGTTAATTTTTTCTCATGTATTTTTCTTAATTTAGTTCCAGTTCTACTAATATGTGGTCTTTTTTACTTAGTGGCATCTTATATTCAATCTTGTCCACTATTTCAGGTTCTGTTGTGATTATTAGGTCTAGTCTATATGGCTCTTCCTCATTTCTGTACCTAGTATTCTCTTGTAACCATTGTATCATTGTATATTCTATAATCATATCAAGTAGCACATTTCCCCATAGGTCATCTCCACCCTTCACTGTCATTTCTTCCCAGCAGATTTCTTTACAAGTAAAGTCGCTCATTATAATTATTCTTCCTCCATCTTCTACTATCTTATGTAGTGTTATCCTTGTGTCTTCTAACATATTCTGGTGTTCTCTCTCTTCCCATGAAGCCGTTTTAGGAGGCACATAATTTACCACAAACTTCCTGCTCCTCTTGTCCCTGTCCTCTATTTCCATCATGATCATTTCCACTCTATTCTTTCCATATGTAACATTCCTCACATTTATATCCTTCTTTGTTAGGAACATAACTCCACCTTGTTTTGCTTCTCTGTTTCTAATCCAATAAATATATGCACCCTGTCCTGCACTGTTGGGTGGTAATGGATCTTTCAATTTTGTCTCCACAATTCCCATTATGTCAGGTTCCTTTTCCATCAGGTAATCATTCAGTTCATTTAAGCCTGTTATTATTCCATCTACATGAAGGACAATTTTGATTTTCTGTTACCTCCATCCTGTTTTGTTTCCCTTCTGTTTTTCTCTCCTATGAACCATTTCCTCACTTTCATATCCACTACTCTCCAATAGAATTTCTCTTTGACTCTGTTCTGTTCTCGTTTTTTTCCCTAGCTTCGATTCTTTTTGTTTTCTCTTCCCCTCCTCTTTATTCATCTCTCTTTTTATCCATACCTGTTTGTACTGATCACTTTCTGCTAGTTTTCCTGTTTTTGATAAGACATTCTCTGCTGTCGTTTGTGACCTGAATTTAACCTTAATTGGTCTGGTCTTGTCTATACTGTATTTCCCTAGTCTATATATTTCTTCAATTTCTTTCCCTATTTCCTGTTCACCTTCTTGAAATGTTTTTAGTACCCTGTTCACTCTTTCTTTCTCCTCTCTTACTCTTGTAGCTCTAATTAGATTATGTTTCTCCTCCATTCCTAACATAATTGTACATTTCTTTTTATCTGCTATTTCTCTTACTATATTCTCCTTCTCTCTCATCACTTTGATATCTGTGTCCTTAGTGTGTTCCTTCATCTGTTGTTTCACTATATCTCTAAATTGAATTTTGCTATTTTCCTGAACCTTTTTCCAACCACTTACATCTTTTTCTATGGACTCTTTATTCTCTTTATTATTCCCCTTTAATTCCTCATTCTTATACTTTACTTCTTTTAACTGTCTTTTTAATTCTTCTATTTATTTAGGTTTCGGTTCTACTTCTTTAGTTCTTCCAATTTATTAACTCTTTGTGTAATCAGTGCAAGTTGACTGAACCTAACCTCCCATTGTTTGTTCATTTTTGTTAGTTTTTCCTCTAGACTTGCTAATCGGGGGAGGTTGTCATCTCCTCCCTCATTAAATCCATAGAAATAATTATCTCCACCTTCCATTGCGCTGCTCTTATCTATATTTCTATTTTTTACATTTTTACTAATTTCTTCGACTTCACCTCTGTCGTCTGCGCATCTTTTGTTGACATACCTTCTTATGGCCGGGGCCCGTTCGTCCCCTTCCTCATTTTCCTCGATAATCATTCCCCTTCTCCTTTTTCTTCACCTTCCCACTACACCACGAGGTTTCCCCTTCCCTACTAATACAACACAGGTAATCCCTCGTTAAGATCCACGAGAATTGCTTTTTTTACGGAGTTCCAATCTTCGCTGTCACTTCGACTATCGTGTGTGTGTGTACATGTGATTCACCATGATATTGGATCACGTGTTGGACTTGTGATCGACAGCTATTACCCTTCCAGATGAGGTCTCGGAAGACGGGTATCAGGACAACACTGCCTCCCGACAATTGCCGTTATAACCATTGCCCCTCCCCCCTTGGAAACTGTCCCCGGACAATTGCTACAGACAACTGGCCCCGTTGAAGAATTGAATAAAGTGTAAAATCAGTAGAAGGAAATTTAACTATAATCATATTAGGTATGAACTGAATGACCCGACAGCCGCTCCCATTGAAAAAAAGGGATTAAATATTATAATTGATAATAATAATATAGATCAAGGCATAAATAAAAAACAAAATGATAATATAAGACATGATATTGAAACTCAAAATGTGTCAAAAAGAAATAATCACGAGTTTTTTAAAACTATGTACTTTAATGCTCGTAGTATTAGGAACAAATTTCAAGAAATACAGGCGTATGTCAAAAGCGAAAATCTCGATATGATAGGAATAACTGAGACATGGTTAAATGGTACAGAGTTCGAAGCTGAATTTAATATTGCGGGATTTAAACACTCATCAGGATAGAAACCACAAGAAAGGTGGGGGTGTTCTATTGTACGTTAAAAACAATGTTCATGCTTGTGTTTTAGAGAAAGTGAAACAGGATGCATATGACAGTTTGTGGGTTGAGTTAACCCAAACAAATGGACAAAAAATGAATATAGGTGTAATATATAGGCCAAAGACATTATCATTAGCAGACGACAAACTGTTATTTCAAGAACTGTCTAGTTTCTGCAACCGGGATTTATTGATAATGGGTGATTTCAATTTTACTGACATTGATTGGATGACCCTTGAACATGGCCATATAGGTAGTCGCTTGATTGATTTTCTTGGTGACAATT
Organism: Oratosquilla oratoria; assembly: GCF_046742065.1. Classification (NCBI taxonomy): domain Eukaryota; kingdom Metazoa; phylum Arthropoda; class Malacostraca; order Stomatopoda; family Squillidae; genus Oratosquilla; species Oratosquilla oratoria. The sequence continues at coordinate 52,326,342 of NC_134782.1, forward strand.
ACTTAATTCAGCATGTAAAAGAGCCCACAAGATATGGAAACTTACTCGATTTATTGATCACTAGCCGCGAAAGCATGGTAACTGATGTAGAAGTCGGTGAATCTGTTGCAAATAGCGATCACAACTTAGTCAGATTCAAACTCCTAAACAATTTTAGAATAGATACTTGTGCTTCTAAAATACCCGATTTCAGTAAAGCTCAGTTCATAGAACTACGTCAGGAGCTTCAGCTTACAGATTGGGAGGCAAAATTAAACGAAAGGCCTGTAGATCAGATGTGGGAAATATTTCAAAATACGCTCACTAAAATTATTCAAACTTACATTCCTTTTAAGGACAGACGTCCCCCAAATCAGGCTCGCCCAAAGTGGCTCGACAAAGAAACTGAAAAAAGTATTGCTAAAAAGAGACAGGCTTATAAGAAATATAAGTGCTCGGGTGCATCTAATGACTATGAAAGTTATGTATCAATACAGAGAGATTTAAAAAAGACAATAAGAAAAAGAAAACGACAATACGAAATGAACATCGCTGATAAATCCAAAGAGAATCCCAAAGAATTCTATAGTTACATTAGAGATAAAAAGGTTGTTAGGAATCACATTGGTCCACTATTATCTGCTGACAGTCAACTTGAATATTCAAATGAAGGAATGTGTAATATCTTAAACAATTATTTTTAGCTCGGTATTCGTAAACGAAACACCTCAAAGTGAATTCCAAACTGAAACCTGTGAAAAGTCTGGGGTAAACTTACTACGGTAAATATAACAAAAGAAAAAATTAAAAGGTATATAGACAAACTCAAAGTTAATAAAACACCAGGGCCTGACGGTTGGCATCCAAGAATCTTAAAGGAAGTGAAAAATGAGATTGTTGTTCCATTAGAAATTATTTTCAAGAAATCCATCATATCCGGAGATGTCCCAAGAGAATGGAAGCTAGCTAACGTTACTCCCATATTCAAAAAAGGTGACAAAAAGAAACCAAATAACTATAGGCCTATAAGTTTGACTTCGATCGTAGGAAAAATAATGGAAACTATCATCAGAGATGCTATCGAATATCATTTAGAAAGTAACCGTTTGATAAATGAGAGCCAGCATGGTTTCAGACGGAAACGTTCTTGCGTGACTAACTTACTCGAATTCTACAACACAGTTATCTCGAATTATGACAAAAGAAACAATATAGATTTAGTACATCTAGACTTTGCAAAAGCTTTTGATACCGTCCCACACGAAAGACTACTTACTAAATTAGCTTTGCATGGAATAAGTGGTAGCCTATTAGGTTGGACTAGTAATTGGTTGAAAGGTCGAAAACAGAGAGTTGTTTTAAATGGAAAAACTTCTGGATGGAAAGGTGTTGCAAGTGGAGTTCCTCAGGGTTCCGTTCTTGGGCCACTTCTATTCATAGTATATATAAATGATATAGACCATGGACTAAAATCTACTGTTTCCAAATTTGCTGATGATACAAAACTGTGCGGAGTGGCAAATGATCACTCAAACCAATTAGATATTCAAGAAGATTTAGATAAATTACAGCAATGGTCTGAAAAGTGGCTCATGAAATTTAACACAAGTAAATGCAAGGTAATGCACATAGGTAAAAATAACAGTAAGTACGATTACAAGTTATTTGGAAATTCATTAACAAAAGTGGATAGTGAAAAAGATCTCGGCGTAATTATCAGTAACGACCTCAAATCATCCAAGCAGTGTATTTCAGCCTCTGAGAAAGCAAATAAGATTCTGGGATTGATTGCGCGATCTTTTGATTTCAAAAGTCCATCACTCATTAACAAGCTATATAAGTTCGTCCACATTTGGAATATGCTGTTTCCGTATGGTCACCGAATCTCATTAAAGACATTGACAGACTGGAAAAAGTACAACGGCGAGCCACAAAACTGATTCCAAATATCAAAAATAAATCATACGAAAATCGACTTAAGCGCATGAATCTGTTTTCCCTAAAAAAGCGTAGACTCAGAGGTGACTTGATACAGGTCTTTAAGATTTTAAAGGGAATTGACAACATCAAAAGTGACAAAATTTTCACATTGAATGAGAATCAGACAAGAAACAATGGTCTCAAACTGTCCGGAAATAGATTCAATTTGGAAGTAGGTAGAAACAACTTTGCCAACCGTGTAGTTAATGAATGGAATAAACTTCCTGCACAGGTAGTGCAATGTAGTTCAGTTCGAAGCTTTAAGAATCATCTAGATAAATACCTAAGTAAGATGCTGTAATGATTATAATTTATGTTATATTATTTGTTTTTGTTTTGTTATAATTTGTCTGTGATTTTCATTTATTATTAGTTATATGTCAATTTATTATCATTTACTATTTACCAGTTTGTTTGTTATTCAACTATACCTATGCATTTATTTATGTATTTTATTTGTTATTTACATTATTATAGTTTTAATTTATTATTAATATGATTTTTTTTTTCTTTTTTTTTCTTTTTTTTTTTTTTTGCATCCGACCTAGATATGGATCAAAAGGTCTCCTGTCGGCATGCTCCGCCTTTGTAATCCTGTGATAACGAATATATATATATATATATATATATATATATATATATATTATATGTATATATACAGTATTATATAAAGACAAAGATGAAAATATATAGATTTTTTTTTTTTTTTTTACAACGGCAATGCGACAGTCTGCCCTCGTTTCGTAGAAGCGGAAAGACGAAAAACAGTTTTTATTATCGCCATCGTTGCCATCTTCGTCATCACCACCACCACCACATCGTTTTCATCATCACCAAGGTCATTTGTCCAGTGCCCCAAGGTAGCTGCCATGGATACGACAAAGGACAAGAATATCCAGAGGTTCAGTGAAGTGACGTCACAGGATAGACACTTGTGTTGTTTCAGGACCCGAGGAAAGACGAATTCGGTGAGCGTAAGGTACTCGTCGAACAAGTCTCGATTCTTTTGTCGAAGTGTGTTTGTGTCAGGCGCGGATACAAGGCCAACGCCACGAGTATGGTACACTCATCTCGAGTTGGATTCTCCTTGGATAAACACTTCTTAGTGCGAATTCGTGATTTGAATTATATTTATGAATGATATATGATTTTACATACAATTACGAGCAAAACAGACTTAGGTGTCTGGACCAATCTCCAAGTCAACAGCATTATTCTTGGGGTTAAAATATCGGCGTGTTTCAAGTATCGGTTATCGGTTCGCCCCCCCCTCCACCCCCCGAATAACATTCCTGGATCCGCGCCTGGTTTGTGTGTGTGTGTTTCAGACTCCTTGTCGTTTTTCGTCTTAGCTATTGTTCTTTGTATTCTCTCGATTTTTTTTCTATTAAGGGGCCACACCACTTAAGTTTATTTTAATCAGGTATGTATCACATTCTCCGATTTTTTTCATCACACGCACTAGTGCAAATGTATACACGCACATTTATATGTGCGCGCGCGCGTGATGCATTAAACCGTGTTGCTGGATTACAGATGTGCCTTGCCCCTTTCACACTAGGCAACTAGTGACGGTCACTAGTTGCCTACCATTATTTTAAATTTAGCCTTTCACACTACGTCACTGCGGTTGCCCGGTTGCGCAACAGGCTATGGATGTTGCCCGCTCCGATAACAAGTGACCGTCAATGGCAGTTGCCGTCACCGACCGTCTCTTTTTCTTGACCAGCAAAGCCAACAGAAGCACCTCCTCCATTGATGCCATTCTTTCGACTAATGAGAAAGGATTCCACAACTCGGTGACAGTCACAGGTTGCTTGCGGTTACCCGAGACATTCACACTAGGCAACTAGTGACCGCAACTGGTGACGGTCACTAGTTGCCTAGTGTGAAAGGGTCCTTTATAATAAGAAAAAAGTCACCGAGTTTTACCGGAAGTCCGCGGCCCCACATTGGTCGGTAACGATCCTTGTGCCCTGCCATGGGTCTTTCTAAGAAGAGGAGCAGTCGACGGTTATCCGCTCTCCTTGTGCAATAACGTAGCTAGAGATTCCAGTCTGAGGACTGATTGCCAACCCTTCGGGGCTGCCCCTCCTCCATATTGAGTTGAGGCTTTTGGTGGAATATGAAAATAGACTGAGACGACTTCTACATCCCGTCTCGCTGGACCCTCTCTTGTATGCTCCCATCGCAGGCCTCTCGTAGACGTTAACTGTGGCGACAAAAATAGAACGCAGAAAAACGCTAAACTTCAAGGGGTGACAAAAAAAAAAATAAATAAATAAATAAATAATGATAAAAAATAGCCCTGCCCTAAAGACCCATGTCCAAGGACATCGTTGAAGCCAAGACTTTTCTTCTCTAGAAGCTTTTTGATCCTAGATGGACTAATAAAGAACCTGATTTTTTTTTTCTTCTTTTTTTTTGACAAAGGACAGAACCTCCCCCCCGACTCGGCTTGGGCAGAGTCCCTAAATCATGACAATGGTGGTGATAAAAGAAGAGGCTTTGGTAGCGGGAGTCAAGTCATGAACCATGACGGATTACGCGAGGTAGGATAGGTGGGTGGGTACCACGTGAAGTGTAGAATTGACCCCGGTGTGTGTGTGTGGGGGGGGGGGCATCTGTCTCTTAGGGAGAAAAAATGGAGGCCTCTAGCAGGGTGGGGGCCTACGTGAGACGCGATCGCAAAGAATGGACGGGCCACAAAAAAGTGGTCCAGGCGGTGGAAGGGATGGTGGTGATGGTGTGGGAAGTGGTAGTGGAAGAGGTGGTGGTGGAAGTGATAGAGATGTTGGTGGTGAAGGTGGTTGTTGAAAAGGTGCTGGAGGTGGAGGCAGTGGACGAGATGATGGGGGAAGTGATGGTGTTGGTGACGATGATAGGCAACCTTCACACACACACACACACACACACACACACACACATACATACATACACACACACACGCACACACACACGCATACATACACACACACACATACACACATACACACGTACACACACACGCATACATACACACACACATACACACACACACACACACACACACACACACACACACACACACACACACTTCAGCGAATGGACGGCTTGGATGACGTTCTGAAGAAAACTGAAGTCTGTGGATCCCAACGCAAAGAGAAGTGCCTAATGTTTTTACAGGGTGGGGGGGAAATTGCTCGTGGAGTAGTGGGAAAGTAGGGAAAGAGGAAAAGGGGAGGGATTACTGAGGGAAATGGAAGGAAATGAGGAGGGAGTAGACTTGGCCCAGCCAGACTAGCGAAAGGTAAACAAAAGGCTGAGTGAGGATGAAATGTCTAATAAAAATGTAAAGATTAGAAGTATAGAGAGGAGCAATACAGTAGAAAGTGACGAGAATATGTTCCAGGGATTTAAAGAGGGTGGGGGGGACACAACCCCTCCCCCCCGACTGATAAGACTAGAGGAGAGAGTTGATAAGGTGATAGAGGACTTGGAACGTAAGTTAGGTAATGTTGACTCCATTTTCCAAAGAATTGAAAGGTTGGAACAACTAGAGAAGGCAAACAGAAACTTAACTGAAGAAATAGAGGACCTAAAAAGACAGTTAGGAAATGTAAAGGAGGAGAATGAGAAATTGAAGAAGAATAGTAATGAAAACAGAGAGAAAATAGATACAGAAGCTAAAAATTGGAGGACAACCCAAGAAGGGAATAAGGTCTCATTCACTGACATAGTCAAACAGCAATTGAAAGAACATAATGAAGACTCAGTTATTAAAGTGATGAGACAGAAGGAGAATATAGTAAGAGAATTAGCTGACAAAAAGAAATGTATAATTATATTAGGAATGGAAGAGAAACATAACCCAGATAGAACCGCAAGAATCAAGGAGGAAAATGAAAGAGTAAGCAGTTTATTAAAATTAGTCCAGGGAGATGAACCAGAAATTATAAAGGAAATTGAGGAAAAATTCAGACTCGGAAAATATAGTACAGATAAGACCAGACCAATTAAGATTAAATTCAGGTCACAAACAACGGCAGAGAAAATTCTATCCAAAACAGGGAAACTAGCAACAAATGATCAATATAAAAAGGTATGGATAAAAAGAGAAATGAATAAGTAGGAAAGAGAGGCAGAAAAGCAGAAAAGACTTGAAGCTAAGGCAAAAAACGAGGAAAGAACGGAGTCAGAGAAAGAGAGATTCTATTGGAGAGTAGTGAACATGAAAATAAAGCAGTTCGACATACAAAAGAAAAACATAAGGGAAACAGAGAACACAATGGAAGTGGCAGAAAACTAAGAGCGTCTTACACAAATATAGATGGATTGATAACAGGATTGAATGAACTGAATGATTATTTGAAAGAAAAAGAACCGGACATAATGGGAATTGTAGAAACAAAATTAAAAGGCCCACTACCACCCAACAGTGTAGGACATGATGCATACAATTATTGGATTAGAAACAGAGAGAAAAAACAAGGGGGTGGAGTTATGTTCCTGACTAAGAAGGATATAAACGTGAAAGGTGTCATATATGGAAAGAATACAGTAGAGATGATTATGATAGAAGTGGAAGACGGAGATAAGAAGAGAAGAAAATTTGTGATCAATTATGTGCCTCCGAAAACAGCCTCATGGGAGGAGAGTGAACATAAAAGTATGTTAGAGGACACAAAGATAGCATTAACTAAAATAATGGAAGACGGAGGAAGAATAGTTATGATGGGCGACTTTAATTGCAAAGAAATCTGCTGGGAAGAAATGACAGTAAAGAGTGGTGATGACTCATGGGGAAATGCTCTACTTGAGATGATTACTGACCATTCAATGACACAATGGATACAAGAGAACACTAGGTATAGAAATGAAGAAGAACCATCGAGGCTAGACTTAATAATTACATCTGAACCTAGAATAGTGGACAAGATTGAATATAAAACACCAATAGGTAAAAGTGACCACATATTGATTGAACTGGAACTTAATGAAGAAAAATATATGAAAAGAAATGAACAATATAGAAAAGGAAGAATGATGTATGAAAAAACAAACTTTGATAAAATAAGAGAATTCTTTCAACAAGAAAACTGGGAAGAAATATACAAAGAAGAAACATCAGTGGAAGAGAAATGGAATATTTTGACAAAAATTTACAAAAAAGGAGTGGAAAAGTATGTCCCAAGACAAAAACAAGAAAAAGAATATGTAAAATGCTGGTACAACAAAAGTTGTAGGGAGTTAAAAGACAAAAGAGACAAAGCCTGGACCAGATGGAAAAAAGACAGAAGACCTGAAAAATGGAAAATATATACTGGTTATAGAAATGAATATGTACAAAAGTGCAGAGAGGAAAAAAGAAAATATGAAAAAGATGTTATAGAAAAGTGTAAAGATCAACCAAAACTATTCTACAGATTTGTAAACAATAAACTGAAAACCAAACAAGACTTGGAGAAATTAAGACAAGGAGGAGTTGAATACACTGAGGAAATGGAAATGGCAGAAATTATGAACAAACATTTTAAATCAGTGTTTACAAGGGAAAATATACAACCTGAAGAGATTGAGTGGAAAGAAAAAGTCCCCCCTATGGAAGAAATAGAAGTAACAAAGAATGAAATATTGACACACTTGGGTAATTTTGATGTCAGAAAATCGCATGGGCCAGATGAAATAGCAAACTGGATTCTGAAAGAATGCAGGAATGAACTGGCAGACAAAATACATAGCATAATAAGCAGTTCCTTAAAAGAAGGAAAAGTTCCAGAAGATTGGAAAAAAGCAAATATAGTACCTATATATAAAGGAGGAAATAAAGAAGAACCTACCAACTATAGACCAGTCTCTCTAACAAGTACAATAGCAAAAATATGTGAAAGAATTATCAAAAGTAGATGGGTAAAATACTTGGAAAAAAACAACGTACTAAATCCAAGACAATTTGGATTCAGACAAGGACGATCATGCGTCACCAATTTAATATGTTTCTATTCAAGGCTAATAGATATAATACAAGAAAGAGATGGATGGGCTGATTGTGCATTTCTAGACCTAAAAAAAGCTTTTGACAAAGTACCACATAAGAAGTTGCTTAAGAAATTAGAATATGAAGGAGGAATACAAGGTAAATTGCTAAATTGGATGGAAGACTTTTTGCAAGAAAGAAAAATGAGAGTAGTGATAAGAGATCAGCACTCAAAATGGAATGAAGTAATAAGCGGTGTCCCGCAGGGAAC
>NC_134782.1:52339527-52372027 GCF_046742065.1 Oratosquilla oratoria
TATTTATTTCATAGGGTAGCATTTCAAATATAAGAGATTAATTACTTTTCCTGAAATTCGAGTTCTCATCCTTCGATTCCTCTTTTTTTTTTCTTTTTTTTTTTTCTTTTTTTTGTCATTAGCGCTGTTTACGTTACTTTTGTGTCTGACCAAAGAAGTAGTAACCTTTGTGTGGTCACTTCGTCGATTTCTCTTTCTCTCTGGTCTACCTTGTTTCATAATCTCCGTCTCGCCATCTACTGCCACCATCCACCAACCATTACCACCAACAAGGTCCACTACTACCACCCCCATCGCTGCCACCACTGCCACCACCATTATCACTATCACCACCAGTCACACCACTACCACCACTGTCATCACAACCACCAACACCACGACGATCACTACCATTATCACTACTACCACCACTACCATACCACTTCTGTTGGTGCTGTTATATGTTCAGGAACAATTTGTACAGAGGTAACAAGTCCTGTATAGGGAAACTCTACGTCCCAGTCTCCTTGTAGGATGTCCTTATGTTCGACAGGACAAGCTTGCTTGCGTGGCTGTTGGTGCCTACCTACGGGACTGCTACTTCTTCTACGTCTGTTGAGGAGCACAAGAAATGTCCCGGGTGTGGCCCACGGAGGCCAGGGCGACAAAAAGTGGACAAAAAGTGGACTCCCCCTCATCGTTTTTCATGAATTAGTCTGAGAGGGAGAAGATAAAAAAAAAAAAAAAGAGGTCATCTGGGAATAAATGTAGCTTATGTTCTTTGTTATGTACGAGTTTGTGTATCCTGTGGTCTGTCAATTCATGTATTTGACAGTCACGAAATAGATCCTTCAGAGGAACCGAAACAAATGAACTGCGATTTTCGACGTCCTTGCGTTCTGGTTTCTTGCGCTTGTTCGGGGATTTTGCCGTATCGTAGTGGACTGGTCCGAGTTTTTCTACACGTGTTTTTTGCAAGTACTTAAGGCTGAAAAAAAGACCGCGGATATAAGGACAGGACCGTGGTGTTTGTCGGTCAAACGCGCGCACGATTCTGGCCGGAGACGTAAGGGAACTTCTGCGAACTGGATAAGGTACCTCCTTCAGGAGTGTGTTCGAGCGTTTTCAGATCGGTGATGGTGTGAACTCGTTTGATATGTGGATATTCTAGTGGTGGAGAACGATGGTCGAGATGTAGTCTTGACCATAAAGATACCCCGACATCGATCAGTTGAGCTAATGTAGAGTACAACCAAGGAAAAAAAAATGTTCTTCGACACTTTGTGGTTTGCAGTTTTGGTTTCTAGTAAGAGACACAGAAAACTATCGTATATTATTTAGTGAGGAGGAAATATCTTGTTTACTTTTGTCTCCAATATCCTGGCGGAAGGAAGTTTTATCTTGAATTATCAAATGAAAATCGAAACCATTTTAGTAGATATGCTGCCAAAGTGTCGGGGAACTTGTTTTCCCAAATGTACATTTTTTTTGTCTCGGTTAGTTAAGGGAACGATTTATTGTGTAGGTTTTTTTCTTTGAATTAAATGGCCTAGCGGCAGTCCGAACAAATAACAGTGAAAAGGTTAGAGGACAATTTAGGAAGGAGAGAGAGAGAGAGAGAGAGAGAGAGAGAGAGAGAGAGAGAGAGAGAGAGAGAGAGAGAGAGAGAGAGAGAGAGAGAGAGAGAGAGAGGTCACTGTTTCAGCCTTTCTGTTTAAAAGATTCCATTCATTTATACATGAGATCTACATTCATTGCCTATTGATTTGTTCTACCACGATTTCTTCGTTTTTTCTTGCCTTCGTCTCCTTCCATTTATTCGCATCGTTTTATTATTGTTATATCTTAGTCCTTAACATTACGAAGATGAAAAGATATTTGCTAGCTCGAGCGCGTTTGTGTGTGCGTGTTTTTCATCGTGGCTTCTGGGCCAAGTGCTTAGCTCGTGATCGACAGCCATCACCCTCCCAGATGAGAGCTCAGAGTTTGTATGGTTTGATCTGTGGGTAATTTTGTGACCTTACGTATATCATACACCCACCTCTTTGCTTGAGGGACAGTAACGACTTGCAGTATAGTAATATTTTCTAAGTCCTAAATAGGGTTCGATCTCAGGTCTGTCACTTGACATCCTACGACACTGATCCCTGAACAAGATGTGCGTATGTGTGTGTGTGTGTGTGTGTAGGACATACTTTTACAACTTGGTTTAGCCCATGCATTTAGAAGAATACACATTATATTTATTCTTCAGATAGGAGCGTCGCTAGAGGAGTGTACATCATTTTCTTTATTCCTCAGATGGTAGTGCCAAGGATCCTAGTGCTGATGGTCGTCTGGCACTCGTGCCAGTGCCTGCCGACTCCGTCGCAGGCACCCCAGCAGCCAACTAACAAAAGGCTGGGGCTGGGCGACTTCGTAGAGGATCAGGTAGACTTCGTTCAGGATGCTGCAGAAGACGCCCTCAAGATGGCGAACCAAGTTTCCGGCCCGGTGCTCGGAGTTAGTCTCTTCGACCCTCCTGTCGACACAGCTCCTGGTGCTGGTTCTCCTGCTGGTCCCTCCCCCCAGGGGGGTATATTTGGTCGGGTGGCTGGCTTCACGCAGACTGCAGCGAACCAAATGACCGATTCCCTCGGATCCCTTGGAAGCTCAGTCCAATCTCAAGTGGACTTCGTCAACGACCAAGCAAGCCAGTTCGGTGACAGCGTGCATTCCGCACTGAATTCCTTCGGCGGCACAGTCGAATCCCAGTTAAACCCATTTTTGGACCAGGTGCAGGATCAAGCTAACCAGTTCGGTGACAGTCTACAGTCCACATTAGGTTCCTTTGGGAGCACAGTCAAGTCCCAATTGAATCCAGTTATAGACCAGGTGCAGGACCAAACCAATCAGTTCATCGACTCCGTGCAAGGAGCTGTGGATAACTATGGTAGGACTATGCAACAACCCTCCTCCTTCTCTTTCTCCGTGGACCAGGACCAACAGCCCGAGATTATTGGGGGGATAATCAAGGGTACCTATGACGCTTTCTCAGACCTCAACCCCTTCGGTCCCCCCTCCGGTTCCTCCTCCGGGGGCCCCTCCATGTTCTCCCTCGACGTTGGTGTCATGGACAGCAACCAGGACCAGCCCCGTCTGGGTCTGGGTCTGGTGAATAGTGAGGGCATGAGGGATATTGTCACCGGAGGTTTGAAGCTCGTAGGTCTGGACAAGGTCTTCGGGCCCGTTCTTCAAGGGATTTCTGACGTCGGAGAGACTACTGGCAGAGTCTTCGGCACGACGATCGACGGGATAAGGAAGGTGGCGAGCCAGGCTGGTGAGACCACTCTGGAGGTGGTAGGAGCACCCTACAGGGGCTTCATCGACACCAAAAGAGCCCTCGGTGGACTGAAGGTTGATGCGATGCGCAACACCCGGGAACTGCTCGAACGCCTCGGCGGAGTGGCCAAGGATAATATTCGCAACGCCGCCAGCCTCGCCATGGACGCGTCCATGGACGCAGCAACAGCAGCGCTGGACACCGCTGACGCCTTCGGTAAATTCACGAACAGGGCGGCCTCGGACGCCTTCTTCACTGCCAGGAACATCGGCCGGGCTAAGGTGGACCGTATCACTGAAGGGATGGATAGTATTCTGAAACTGGGAAGCACCGTCGGCGAAGCTTTGGAGGACACCGTGTCGGCTTTCTTACCTCCGGAGGATCCTGTAGTAGGAGGTTACTTCATGAAAAGGAAGGGCGCTCCACAATGAGGGCCGGTTTCGAATCCGGCTTTCCTTCAGTGAAACTCCTCCTCTTCAGCCGCGTTCAAAAACCATAGAGAAGAGTGAAAAATGACGCTAGCGTGTAGGAGTCAGAGACAAAGGTGCTTTGAGAAACGTCTTCGTCACTTCTTGAGCTTTTAGCTTCGAAACTGCTTGTAGTCGTGCATACATATATCCTGCAACAACTGTGTGAGTTGTGTATAAATAAACAAATAAGTACAAATGCATACACGTGGTGTGTATATATATATATATACATATATATATATATATATACATAGATATATATATATATAAATATATATATATATATATATATATATATGTGTGTGTGTGTGTGTGTGTGTGTGTGTGTGTGTGTGTGTGTGTGTGTGTGTGTGTGTGTATGTGTGTTTATGTGTGTATATGTGCGTGTAAATGTACGCACGAACATATTTACATACGTGCGTACATATGCATCTCATCTCTACCTCGAGTTACTCTAAATGAATACTCGCGGCCTCACAGCAGCTGGCAACCTTCTTTGTGCCCTCCCATAAGTCTCTGGGAAGAAACGTTGATCTGCTTTCTATATTCTGGTAATTTGGGTCAATCTTTATCGTATCGAAATAAATAGAGATCATTTGGGGCCGGTCTAAAGAAAAAGTGCCAACTCCTTCAGGAGCTGATGCTGTCATGGGTTTATAGACGGGCGGCGGGGACATGTTCCTTTCCAACGTCGATCTTGCTGACTTACCACATCCACACATGTATGCGCGCGCGCGTGCGCGTGTGTGTGTGAATGCGTGAGCACGTGCGTTTGCGCGCGTGCAAGTGTGCGTGTACACATATACGTACATATACGTAGGTGTATATATTTGCACATTTGTGTACGTATAAATCTATATATGCATGCATGTATGTTAGTACATGATTGAGTTGCCACTTGCTTGAAGATATATGTGGATACATGGGTGTATCTATTATATAGATGTATATGTGTGCAATTATGTATCTACATTGTATATGTCTGTATGTATGCATGTATGTATGTATGTATATGCACGAATTTCTATACACAATTTCAGTTGAAATTAGATATGTCTAAAAAGGTTGTATAGAGTCGTGAAGAAAATAATACTTTTTTGTAGACTGTGATAATAAAGATTAAAACCTGAGTGAGCGACCCTTTATCTTTCATTAAAAACAAAAGCAAAGCGTCATTTATTTGTCGACATCAGTTGTTTGATATGAATATGCTACTGGTTTGGGCATATGGAAAGAATGGGTGAAGGAACACTAACAGAAATTATATAACGGGAGATGACCAAGAATAAGGTGGATGAATGAAAGCCCCTGTAGTCAAAAGCTCCTGAGACAAAAAACCCTCAGATAAAAATTCTTGCAACCTACACAAAAGCCTCTGTAGTCAAAACCCCCTGAGACAAAAAAACCCTCAGATAAAAGCTCTTGCACAAATTTGCAACCTACACAAAAGCCCCTGGTACAAAAAACCCTGAGATAAAAACTCTTACACAAATTTGCAACCTACACAAAAACCCTGTAGTCAAAAGCCCCTGGGACAAAAAGCCCTGAGATAAAAGCTCTTGCACAAATTTGCAACCTACACAAAAGCCCCTGTGAAAAATAACCCTCAAAACAAAAGCCCATAGAAGGGTTTTTGTCTCAGAGGGTTTTTATACACAAATAACATAAGATAACTTTTTTCTATTAAATAATTATTCTATTTTATCTTTGTATATATCCATTTGCAACCTACATAAAAGCCCCTGTGAAAAATAACCCCCAAAACAAAAGCCCATAGAAGAGCTCTTGTCTTATAAGATAATTTTTATCAAGTAATTATTCTATTTGATCTTTGTATGTATCCATTTTATTTAACACTTGATAACATTTAGCCATTGCATTTTTTATACACACAAAATCTTAAGACAATTAAAATAATTTGATGATTCTTTTTATCTCGGGTTTTTTATACAGACATAAAATAACATCATAAGATAAATGTTTATCAAATAAAAATTCTATTTGATCCTTGTATATAGCCATTTTATTTAAATAACCCTTGATAACAGTTAGCCATTGTATCTTTTATACACGCAACATTTTAAGACAACTAAAATGATTTAATTATTTGTCACATTTTCTATTTACTCATCATATAACAATTAGCCAAAAATGGCTTCACAATCTGACATATAATTGTTAACATTATTTTGTTATCAAATGTAAATTCTATTTGATATGTATGTATAGCCATGTTATTTAAACAACATTTGATAACAGTTAGCCATGAATGGCTTTACAATGAAACGTGTGCTTAAACCGAATGGTTTGTCCAATCCTACGAAGGAATTCTTCAGTGGTCTGCTGCTCATAAGAACATACATAAGAATGAAGGAGACTGCAAGAGACCATAAGGCCTACACTAGACAGCTCTCATTAGTGTATGATGTGCAGAAATTGTGCAACTTTGGTTGAAGATCTCTAGTAACCATTTTTACCCTCTCATGTAGTGGTTTTCCTACAGATAAGAACACAAGAACGTAAAAACGAAGGAGACTGCAAGAGACCATAAGGCCTACACTAGGCAGTTCCATGCCCATTACTACCTATCATTCCCATCCATAAAGTTATCTTATCTTTTCTTAAGACAAACAATAGTTTCAGTGTTCATTCCATGGTTGCTAAGTCTATACCATTCGTTGATCACTTTATTAGTAAACCAGTTCTTGGCTATTTCCTTTTTAAATCTAAATTTATCCAATTCAAATCCATTCCTGCGAGTCCTGTTCTGTTGTCTTATTATGATGACCCTGTTTCCGTCACCCATGTTAAAGCCTTTGATCCACTTGAACACCTTGATTAGATCATCCCGTACTCTGCGTCTTTCCAGAGAGTGTAAGTTATGTGCCTAAGCCTTTCCTCATAAGGTAAATTTCTGAACCCATGTATCATTTTGGTCATTCTCCTCTGTACTGATTCTAGTGAATGATATCCATTCTATAGGATGGAGACCAAAACTGTACCGCATAGTCAAAGATTAGTAACTAATGCATCAATGTAGTAGAAACCAAGGCATAATCCTTGAGGATACAGTCCATAAAAATGGGTGCTTATGTCCAACCAACTGTTGGAATCCCATGTTCCAACTTTCACATAGGTTATTGGTTCGACTTTGGTTATTCAGAGTAGCTTGATGAACATTCCATTGTACAGGAGGAAATAATGGGGGTATTTTACGGGACCGTGGAAGGTTATTATGGCCAGTAGTATGATTTTTCCTATTGCAAGTTCCGCTTACAAAAGATATGTCAAAGTAATCAATGAGATCCTCAACTCCTTCTGGTGCATAATTCCTTAGATGGCAGATGGACATAATCCCACTGGGAAAAAAGTCTCCCTAAATGTGCACCAACAGACAAAAGTCCAGTCTTTACCATAGGGTAGGACACAATCCTTTTCTGCACGGGGGGACGGAGAAGGGGGGTCGCCGAATTTATGAAGCGGCCTTGCTGTGGATGTGCTGTGTCTTGCGACACTGCTTCTGACCCAGGGCAGTGGACAGGATGCAGGGATGACCCGTCATCCAGGAGGTGCCGAGATGGGAGGGAGGGAGGAGGGTGGAGGGGAGTGGAATGTATGGGAAATGGAATGGGTGGGAGTGGTTTCTATGCCTTTTTCTTTTTGGCTACCCCCTGTGTAGGGGGGAAAGCCTTTGGTATATGTATGTAGGACACAATCCAAGTCAGAAGAACTAAAAGTGTCAAATATAACTTTGAACATGTCAGGTAGTTTTTAAGTTCTATGAAGCTCCTGTCCTTATCCTTCGCCGCATACCGCCTCGCTTCCCCCACAACTGTGGAATGTCCAAGATGCCACTATGAATGAATCATCAAGAACCAACAACCAGTGTGAAGGCTAGAACCGTCGCTTCTTCCACCTTGTAGGACATCATCACCCAACACTCTGGAATTGCATTACTGCACTACACTAAAAGGAAGTCACAGTTACTGGTCTTGTAGTCCACGATGCAGTTGGTAAACCATCCAAAAGGAAAAGGAAGAGTTTATGTTCAACTCCAGCAGCGTCTAACTAACCTTTGCACATAAGAACATAAGAACATAAGAATGAAGGAGACTGCAAGAGACCATAAGGCCTACACTAGGCAGCTCCATATCCATCAACACCTGTCATCCCCATCCATAAAGTTGTCTAACCGTTTCTTAAAACAACTGATAGTTTCAGCGCTTACTACATGGTTACTAAGTTTATGTGGAAGGCTGCAAGGCTAGTAGAGTTTCTTAAAAGGTGCAGGCAATAACATCAGATTATAAATTGTATGATGATAATCAGATACGATAGCCTCTCTTGTTTTCAAAGATTGTATATCATGGTGTATTTATTGAAATGAATAAGAACAATATCTACATACACTTCATTTGGCATCCAAAGATGTTTTCATAAACGAAAAGATGAATTTTATACATATGTGCCAGTTTTTCCTACTTTTCAATTGTCATATATACCGTGCCGTTTATTTTTGTGCCATTTTTTCTATGATCGTATGTATATATTATTTTTGTTCCATTTTTTCCTAAGATCGTATGCATATATTATTTTTGTGCCATTTTTTCCTAAGATCGTATGTATATATATATATATATATATATATATACATATATGAAGGCATATAGATAAATGAATAGATGTACATATTCGATAAACAAACTAATCAATGAATGAGTGAAGAAAAAATATTGATGAAGTAGGTTCGTTTTAACTGTTCCTTGCTGTACAGTCATGACATTCGTTTTTAACATGACGACACCATACTTGATCTACTTGACCAAAGATATAAAAGTCCTCTTGGCAAATGGTTCTCCCTCTCTTCGATATGTAAAAATAATGTTAGAAGTGCGTAAAAAATAAAATAAGAACTTATTACCGTATGTTTACAATTTTCCCCTCTCTGGGGGCTACCAGAAAAAATATATATAAACAGGAAAAAAAATAAACAGAAAACCGAAAAAAAAATCTACTCAAGACGCGGAAGTGAATACCTTTTTTTTTTTTTTTTGACCAACCTTTTTATTTTCATTTAGTAGTTAGGAATAGAACAGGTACCACTTTTTTCGCCACTTTTTTACGTCAAAAACGAGCGCGGTTTTTTGCTTCCCTTGCAACTTTTTTCAAACTTGCCTCACCCCGCCTTACCAACCGGGCACCGTCTCGCGTAGTTTGACCTTTAAAGGAGGCTAGAGGCATTTTCCGTTGACATGCTATTCCGTCCACATGACATTCATGTGACCGTCTTACGAGAGGAAAACATCAAAGGTGAGGAGCTGGATCCAGAACACCACAACAGTCACCTTTGCCCTATGTGCACAGGCTACCAGCAAAGTGGAGGTCAATCGTAACCTTTGGATCAAATCCGGGTCCACGGGGCACGCGGTGGGTTAGAAACCAACGCTCCACAATGCTATATTTTCATAACATCTTGTATTTCTAATCCTATAGCCCAGCCTAGCCCAGCTTAACCTAACCTAACCAACCAAACCTAATCTAAATCCAACCTTACCTAACCTAACCTAAACTAAACTAAACTACTCAAACCTATCCTAAACCTAACCGAACCTAAACTAAACCTAACCTAAACCAAACTGAACCTAAGCTAAGCCCAACCTAACCTATCCTAATCTATCCTAAACTAACTTAATCTAAGCTAACCTAACCTAAGGTAAACCTAACTTAAACCTAACCTATATATAATCTGAACCTAACTTACACACAAAGTAAACTTAACTTAAACCTAACCTAAATCTATCTTAAACCTAACCTAAAGTTAGATTAAACCTAACCTAAATCTAACCGAAACCTAACCTAAACCTAACCTAAACCTAACCTGAACTAAACCTAAACCCAAACCTAAGCCTAAACCTAAATCTAAACCTAAACCTAACCTAACCTAAACCTAACCTAAACCTAACCTATATCTAACCACCTAAACTTAACTTAAACCTAACCTGAACCTAACCTGAATCTAAACCTAAACCTAATCTAAACCTAACCTAAAACTAAAGCTAATCTAACCTAACCTAAAACTAACCTGAATCTAACCTAAATCTAATCTAAACCTAACTTTAACCCAACCAAACCTAACCTAACCTAACCTAAACCCAACTTAATATAAATCCAACCTAACCTAAATCCAAACCAATCTAACCTAACCCCAACCTAATCTAAACCTGACCTAAGATACAGTCAATCATAAGGAACTTCTCTTGAAATTCACCAAAACACTGCAGCTTTCAAATAATCCGCATAATCCAATCTCAACTTACCCCACCATAGAATATTGTGCACCAGTATGGGCCAGGTCATACCATGTACACAAAATAGATTCAGAAGTGAACAGGTCTTTTCGAATAATTACAGGTACCATAAAACCAACGCCCTTATATCCGAGCATAACATCTACAGACTGGTAGAGATTCCACCACCCCATACCGGCGCGAAATAATTACCAAGATATAAAGACATAAACAGCAAAACTAACCCAAAGTTTCATGACGGCGGAAGGATTAGATCCAACCCAAGCCGCGGCCCATAGGCTGGAATGCTGGCAGGAGTATGGCAATATGGGCCACAATGAGGTCATACCATGCCCAAACGAGACCATCATGGTGATGGTGGTGGTGATGATGATGGTGATGGTGATAGTGGTGGTGGTGATGATGATGGTAATGGTCGTGATGGTGATGATCGTGATGGTGATGGTCGTGATGATGATGATCATGATGATGATGATGATGATGATGATGATGATGATGATGATGATGATGATGATGATGATGATGATGATGATGATGATGATGATGGTGGTATGGTGATGATGATAGGTGGTGGTGATGGGTGATGATGATAGTGGTGATGGTGGGTGGTGATGATGATGGATGGTGATGATGATGATGGGTGATGATGATGATGGGTGATGATGATGATGATGATGATGATGATGATGATGATGATGATGATGATGATGATGATGATGATGATGATGATGATGATGATGATGATGATGATGATGATGATGATGATGATGATGGTGGCGGTGATGATGATGGTGGTGATGATGGTGGTGATGATGATGGTGGTGGTGATGATGGTGGTGGTAATGGTGATGATGGTGGTGGTGATGGTGGTGGTGATGGTGGTGGTGATGATGGTGATGGTGGTGGTGATGGTGGTGATGATGGTGGGGTGGTGATGATGGTGATGGTGGAGGTGATGATGGTGGTGGTGATGGTGGTGGTAATGATGGTGGTGATGATGGTGGTGATGATGGTGGGGTGGTGATGATGGTGATGGTGGTGGTGATGATGGTGGTGGTGGTGATGGTGGTGGTAATGATGGTGATGATGGTGGTGGTAATGATGGTGGTGATGATGGTGGTGGTAATGATGGTGGTGATGATGGTGGTGGTAATGATGGTGGTGATGATGGTGGTGATGATGGTGGTGGTGGTGATTATGGTGGTGATGGTGATGATAGTGGTGGCGATAATGGTGATGATGGTGGTGATGATAATGGTGATGATGGTAGTGATGATGATGGTAGTGGTGGTGATGATGGTGATGATGATAGTGGTGGTGATGATGGTGGTGATGATGATGATGATGATGATGGTCATGATGATGATGATGATGATGATGATGATGATGATGATGATGATGATGATGATGATGATGATGATGATGATGATGATGATGATGATCATGATGATGGTCATGATGATGGTCATGATGATGGTCATGATGATGATGGTCATGATGATGATGGTCATGATGATGGTCATGATGATGGTCATGATGATGGTCATGATGATGGTCATGATGATGGTCATGATGATGGTCATGATGATGGTCATGATGATGGTCATGATGATGATGGTCATGATGATGATGATGATGATGATGATGGTGATGGTGATGGTGATGGTGATGGTGATGGTGATGGTGATGATGATGATGATGATGATGATGATGATGATGATGATGATGATGATGGTGATGATGATGGTGTTGGTGATGATGATAGTGGTGATGATGATGATAGTGGTGATGATGGTGATGATGATGGTGGTGGTGATGATCGTGGTGATGATTGTGGTGGTGTTGGTGATGATGATGATGATGATGATGGTGGTGGTGATGATGGTGGTGATGATGGTGGTGATGATGATAGTGGTGATGGTGGTGATTATGATGATGGTGATTATGATGGTGGTGATGATGATGGTATTGGTGGTGATGATGGTGATGATGGTATTGGTGGTGATGGTGGTGATAGTGGTGGTTATGGTGATGATGGTGGTGGTTATGATGACGATGATGACGGTGACGGTGACGGTGACGATGACGACGACGACGACGATGACGACGACGACGACGACTACGACGGCCACGACGACGACGACGACGACGATAATCTCTCCCCCTCCCCCCTCGGTTGAATCAAATCATCTGGCGTCAAACTGAATAGAAATGACTGAAAATAAGGCAAAGTTGATTTTGTGTTGTCGTCCCTTCCTACCGCATTATAACTTTGCTTTCCCTCTTTCTCACTTCCATTCTATCTCTTTCTTCGCCTTCCTTGTCCTCTTTACTAGAGCATATTTTTCTTGTTCTCTTGAGGCTTCAAAGATTATTACTTTGCAGACATTATTCCGACAATGTTACACGAGTCTTTATGCAGATGGAGGGGGTGGGTTGATGTAGTGGAGGTTGATGCAGTGGAGGGAACATCATTCTTCCTGGAAGGCAACAATTACTCCCATCTTGATGGGCCTCTTTCTATAATGGGTGTTTGCCCTTTCTGTTATTCTTTTCTATCGTTTATTAGTTGTTGTCATTATCATCATCATGGCTAAATCCAAGCGGTTTTGTTCGTTTAGTTGACCGCGAAATTCGTGAATTCCAAGTTACCTTTTATCAGTATTTCACCGTGCAGACAAAACATCTCTCCACAGTTGGCTTCTTACAAGTTCAAAGTACTCTGCTTCATTCCGTCGTTGACATGATTTGGTTCATCGAATCAGATTTTTCCTCCCCACAAGTCGCTGGCATGTGGCTTGGCTATCTTTCGAGAGAACAGTCAATTTAGGGCAAGTTCGCCTCTACGGACAGTATCCGTGTGGTGATGGACAAAAACTTGTAGTGTTTTTGTCCGCATGAAGGCTGGTTCAATCCGAACAATGTCTTTCTCTGCTCACTTTCGGGCGCGTGGGCAGATTAGATTGATGTTAGGTGGATGTTTTGGTAATTTAGTTACAGTTAAATAAACCCGGGTCCCAAGTGCTATTCATTAAAGTAAATGACAGTATTTATATATTGTTTAGAAGAGGGTTTATGGCCCGGGGTGAGGTCACGTTCGAATGATCAAGGGGGGAGGAGTGGGAGTGGAACTCCGTGTAGTGGTGGACTTCGAAGACTGAACTATGGTTACAAACAAAAACAGCAGCAACAAGTTTGTTAACATGACATCGATAAATAGCACTTGCAACATATATTCATATATATTTCCACAAAACCAAAATGTAGTTGTACATTTGTAAAATGCTTAAATATGACCCACTGTCGGAGAAACAAAGCAAGAGAAACAGACGATCTATATGTTTCGACCACAACTGTGGTCCTCTTCAGCAGATAAGTACAAAGGATAGATGACATGAATATATACAAAAAGAATGGTACATAATATGAATAGGGGAAGGTGGCTCAAGTCACATGTCCGAGGTGGGGCGGACTCGAAATTGGTGGCAACAATCTATTTACAGCATAATTTGTGATGTAATCTGGTGACCATTGGCCTTTGGAAGTGTTAAAATTTGGCAGATGTTTGATAAGAAAATGTTCAAGTATCTTTCTCCTATAAATCCAATTGTAGTTATATATATATATATATATATATATATATATATATATATATATATATATATATATACATATATATATATATATATATATATGTATGTATGTATATATTTATTCATACATTTACCAATTGTTATTTCCTCCTTTGAAGGGAGGTAGCCATAAATCAAATGCATAAAATCCACTCCCACCCATTCCATCCTCATATGTTCCATTCCCATTCACCCCCTCCCTCCTTCATTTCTTTGCTTTTCCTGGATGACGGGTCCTCCTTGTGTCTCTCCCACTGCCCTGGGTTAGAAGCAGTGTAGCAAGACACAGTACATCCAAAGGAAGGCCGCTTCATTTAATCTCCGACCACAACTCTCCGTACCCTCATGAAAAAAAAAAGAGAAGACGGGGAGAAATCCCTTCGGCGTGTGTGAAAATATCATTGACACATACCCCCTTATCCCATCCACCCCGACTCCCTTCAATGTATCACAGCATTATCCATACACAACCGTTCTCCTTTCACCCCTATATTCTGTCTTCACCCTTTCTTACTCAACAGACATTCCCCTCTTTCCTAATGGACTTTCACCCCATCCTTCAATATCATCCTTGGTCGCCCCCTCCTGTTCACACCTTCCACCTTTATCATCCACAACTTTTTCACTATTGTTTCTTATTCATTCTTTTCATGTGTCCAAACCATCTTTATCCTCTTTCATCAACCCTATCTCGCAACTCCCTTTCCACCTCGCTCTCCTCCTCACCACCTCATTTCTCACTCTATCCAGCCAAGTAACCCCCATCATACTTCTCAGGCACCTCATCTCAAACACATTCAAACTCCTCCTCTTTTCCTCTTTTTATGTTCCACATTTCTGCCTCATACAGTACTGTCAGCACAATTACTCCTTTATACAATCTCCTCTTGGCATCCATTCCCAAATGTCTATTTCTCATTACACTGTTTAATCTCCCAAGGCATTTAATTACTTCTCTCAATCTACATTCTACCTCCACCTCCACTCCCTTTCCCGCAACATTCGCACCCAAGTATCTAAAACTACCCGCTTCCTCTAGTCTCTCTCCATTTACTTAACTCCAATTTGCTGCCACACTCTACTTGTACATCTCATCTTCTTACTTTTACCTACATTTATCTTCAACTTTCGCGCGCCTTTCCAAACTCTGTCACTAACTTCCTTAATCTCTCCTCTGATCCTGCTACAAGCGCAGTGTCGTCAGCAAACAACATCTGGATTATATTCGATTTTTTCTCATTTTTTAACCATATAAAATCCCCGGCTCATTGCCCATGCGTTTACCTCTCGCACTACTCCATATACCCAATCCAAATAACTCAAAATTATATCAATGATATAATTATCATTCAAAGTATCTTATAGGAAATATATTTTAGGTGCTTACTTGTCTAGTATAGTTGTATATATACTTTGTTATATCGCACAGAAAGATTTTGTTTTTCAATTTAGTTAATGGTGTAAAACTACTACATTTATCTATCACAGTATTATTTCCTACATCATACATGCATTTTTTTATACTTAGCCTATCACTTACGACCAGTTCTTGCATATTTCCTTCTTATTTCTAAAATTGTCCAATTTAAATCAATTACTGCGAGTCCTGCCCTGTTATCTTAGTATGATGACCTTAGTTATGTTACCTAATTTTTAAAGAGACCTCAATGGAAACAAGCCTCTTATTGGGCTTTGAGTTATCCCTGGTACATTACATTCATAATTTTGACTCCGTCTATATTCCTTAATTTGTTGATTAATTCATTTGTACTGATTTGCTGATAGAATTGTCTACCGAAATAAATCTATCAATTTACACTTAGACGTTTGCTATAGTTACCCATGTATAACGTTTTCTATCATAATCACATGAGACGAGAGAAAACGTTTGCTAGCTACTAAATCTATTAGTACAGACCAAGGGGCATTTGCTATAAACTATTCAAATGTAGCAGCGTAAATACCTCTAGTTGAATAGCTTTATTGAAATTTGTAATTGTCCTACTCAAACCATATTATGATACGTAACCCTGTTGTGCTGCATTCAAAATATGTTTATGAAAGGTAGACTATGCTAGGAGGTCGTAAACTGGCTAGACCTAGGGGAATAGCTGATGATAATCACATTTTTTTCACTGCTTATATGATATATCTAATGTACAGGGTCTGAACTTGAGAAAAAACTATAATAAAATTTGTATAGATTAATGCATCATTTTCATGCATACGTACATAGGCTACAATGGAAATAGGACCACAATGGAAACAAGCTTATATGCTTTGTGCTATCCTCGGCAATTGTAATTGTTATTTCGAACTATGTGTTTTTTCATTATCTGCACTTCATGTATATAGATTCAATGCCAAAATAAAATTATTATTATTATTATTATTATTATTATCATTATCATCACATATAGTACACGTACCAACAGGCATATTCTCCCATATAAGAGGTGGCCAAGCAATGTATATGCACCATCCCTCACCAATTTGTTTTCCCTTTGATCTTCCTGTGAAAGAGGGTCCATCACTGCTACCCACCCACTGCCTCGCCTCCTCATTTCTCATCATCCATTCTCGTAACCCCCACCATGTCTCTAAATCGTTTAATCTCAAAAGACTTATAGCAGGCAAGGAAAACCTTACCCCCCAGTGTAACAAGAAGCTTATTGCTTGGTCGAATAATGCATAATGGCAAATTATACCTTTTTACATACAAAAGTTTTATTAAATAAAATTGTACAAATCTTAAAAAAGTTTATATTATATGCATTATCTAACAATTAAAAAACAGAACTTAAAAACAAGGACGATATTTTCGAGAGAGAGAGAGAGTGACAGGTGGGAGCGAAAGATGGGGGACGAAGAAAGGGAGACGGGGGGCAAGAGAGAGGGAGACGGGGGCGAGAGAGGGAGACGGGGGCGAGAGAGGGAGACGGGGGCGAGAGAGGGAGACGGGGGGCGAGAGAGAGAGGGAGACGGGGGGCGAGAGAGAGGGAGACGGGGGGCGAGAGAGAGGGAGACGGGGGGCGAGAGAGAGGGAGACGGGGGGAGAGAGAGAGGGAGACGGGGGGAGAGAGAGGGAGACGGGGGGCGAGAGAGAGGGAGACGGGGGGCGAGAGAGAGGGAGACGGGGGGGGGGCGAGAGAGAGAGGGAGATGGGGGCGAGAGAGAGAGAGTGAGGGGGGGGGGGAGCGACAGAGAGAGTTGGGGGGCGAGAGAGAGAGAGGGAGACGGGGGGCGAGAGAGGGAGACGGGGGCGAGAGAGAGAGGGAGACGGGGGCGAGAGAGAGAGAGGGAGACGGGGGCGAGAGAGAGAGAGGGAGACGGGGGCGAGAGAGAGAGAGGGAGACGGGGGCGAGAGAGAGGGAGACGGGGGGCGAGAGAGAGAGGGAGACGGGGGCGAGAGAGAGAGAGGGAGACGGGGGCGAGAGAGAGAGAGGGAGACGGGGGGCGAGAGAGAGAGAGAGAGGGAGACGGGGGGCGAGAGAGAGAGAGAGAGGGAGACGGGGGGCGAGAGAGAGAGAGGGAGACGGGGGGCGAGAGAGAGAGGGAGACGGGGGGCGAGAGAGGGAGGGAGACGGGGGCGCGAGAGAGGGGGAGACGGGGGCGAGAGAGAGGGGGAGACGGGGGCGAGTGAGGGAGACGGGGGCGAGAGAGAGAGAGAGGGAGACGGGGGGCGAGAGAGGGAGGGAGACGGGGGCGAGAGAGAGGGGGAGACGGGGGCGAGAGAGAGGGGGAGACGGGGGCGAGAGAGAGAGGGGGAGACGGGGGCGAGAGAGAGAGAGGGAGACGGGGGCGAGAGAGAGAGAGGGAGACGGGGGCGAGAGGGAGGGCGGGGCGAGAGGGAGGGCGGGGCGAGAGGGAGGGCGGGGCGAAAGGGAGACGGGGCGAAAGGGAGACGGGGGCGAGAGAGAGAGAGGGAGACGGGGGCGAGAGAGAGAGAGGGAGACGGGGGCGAGAGAGAGAGAGGGAGACGGGGGCGAGAGAGAGAGAGAGAGAGAGAGGGAGACGGGGGGGCGAGAGAGAGAGGGAGACGGGGGCCGAGAGAGAGAGAGAGGGAGACGGGGGCGAGAGAGAGGGAGACGGGGGCGAGAGAGAGAGGGAGACGGGGGGCGAGAGAGAGAGAGAGGGAGACGGGGGGCGAGAGAGAGAGAGAGGGAGACGGGGCGCGAGAGAGAGAGGGAGACGGGGGGCGAGAGAGAGAGAGAGAGGGAGACGGGGGGCGAGAGAGAGAGAGAGAGGGAGACGGGGGGCGAGAGAGAGGGAGACGGGGGGCGAGAGAGAGGGAGACGGGGGGCGAGAGAGAGGGAGACGGGGGGCGAGAGAGAGAGGGAGACGGGGGGCGAGAGAGAGAGGGAGACGTGGGGCGAGAGAGAGAGGGAGACGGGGGGCGAGAGAGAGAGGGAGACGTGGGGCGAGAGAGAGAGGGAGACGGGGGGCGAGAGAGAGAGGGAGACGGGGGGCGAGAGAGAGAGGGAGACGGGAGGCGAGAGAGAGAGAGGGAGACGGGGAACGAGAGAGAGGGAGACGGGGGGCGAGAGAGAGGGAGACGGGCGAGAGAGAGAGGGAGACGGGGGGCGAGAGAGAGAGAGACGGGGGGCGAGAGAGAGGGAGACGGGGGGAGAGAGAGGGAGACGGGGGGAGAGAGAGGGAGACGGGGGGAGAGAGAGGGAGACGGGGGGAGAGAGAGGGAGACGGGGGGAGAGAGAGGGAGCCGGGGGGAGAGAGAGGGAGAGGGGGGGAGAGAGTGGGAGACAGGGGGAGAGAGAGAGAGAGAGACAGGGGGCGAGAGAGAGAGAGGGAGACGGGGGGGGCGAGAGAGAGGGAGACGGGGGGCGAGAGAGAGGGAGACGGGGGGCGAGAGAGAGAGGGAGACGGGGGGCGAGAGAGAGGGAGGGAGACGGGGGCGAGAGAGAGAGGGGGAGACGGGGGGCGAGAGAGAGAGAGGGAGACGGGGGGCGAGAGAGAGAGAGGGAGACGGGGGCGAGAGTGAGAGAGGGATACGGGGGCGAGAGAGAGAGAGAGGCAGACGGGGGGCGAGAGAGAGAGAGGGAGACGGGGGGCGAGAGAGAGAGAGGGAGACGGGGGGCGAGGAGAGAGAGGGAGATGGGGGGAGAGAGAGGGAGACGGGGGGGGGCGAGAGAGAGGGAGACGGGGGGGGCGAGAGAGAGGGAGACGGGGGGGGCGAGAGAGAGGGAGACGGGGGGGGCGAGAGAGAGGGAGACGGGGGGCGAGAGAGAGGGAGACGGGGGGCGAGAGAGAGGGAGACGGGGGGGGGAGAGAGAGAGGGAGACGGGGTGGCGAGAGAGAGAGGGAGACGGGGTGGCGAGAGAGAGAGGGAGACAGGGGGCGAGAGAGGTGAGAGAATGGTTGAAACGAGAGAGGGTGAGGACACAAAAAAAAGTTGTATGCAAAATATAACTGGGTTGTACTTTCCATGCAACCTGTGTTTCTCTATGAAGACGTTCATTTTTGAAGTTTCAGTTCAGGACTCCACCGTCCTCAGGAAGCTGAACACCGTGTAGAGGACCAAGAGAACGCAGGAGATCGCGGCAGCTCGCCATCGGGAGATACCTCTTAGACGCCATTGGCTATTTGAAGCTCCCGATGGCAGTTGTCGGGTCTTTGACGAACCTGCAAGACCAATGTATCAAGACAACCTTGCATAGAACATGTCAAGCTTAAATGGAAAGGTCATAACGACTTCCGACATTGGAACGTATTTCAGTGATGATGACCGTATCATTTAGGTTTTAGTACACAAACACAAGTGTTAAGAAATCGTGTGGGTATTTGCCATTATGCATGTTGATCTTTTATATTCTAATGTCATGAGTGATACCCATTCTTACATGTAGCCTTAATAATCCCGTTATCGCAATGGTCCACATAGTTCCCCCCCCCCACCCCTTGATTAACACCGTTAACTTCCCGTGGTCGTATATACTTTGGACAGAATAGTCTGGTATCCATTGAATAGTACAAATGTTTGATCAGTGGCGGCCCAGGGGGCAGTGGGATGAGGGACAGGGACCACAGTTGATTCCAGTGTGTACGGGGTGGGGGTGGGGGTGGGAGGATTGATGGATTGAACTGGGTACACAAGGCATTTAGGAACCCAGGGTTGGAAACAAATACTCAACGTCAGTGGTTCGAACTCCTACCTAAGGTGTTGCGACCTGATGGGTTCCTACGCCTGCAGTCACTATCAGGTGTCACGGGAGTAGCCTGTAACAGATAGTGGTTATCAGTATACATTCAGTAACGAGTTCTTGTAGCAATAACACAGCAGCGAAAACAACGCACATGTTATTTCATATTTGGTTTCTGGATCAGGCCCAAAATCTTGTCAAATTTCGACCATATTTTCTCCTATTGTGAGTTCACAACATGCGACTGCCCCCTTCTACTACAAGTTGTTGACAAAAACAGTCCTCACAATAGTACAATACATACAATGATTCAAAGTATCTTCCCAGAGATATCTATTGAAAGGCTTGAGAATCGTTGTCAGCTACTGTGGGGTTTCCAGTCAGAGATATTCGTGGCTACATTTATGAAATGTGTATCACAATGGTTACGGATACCAGCGAGTTACTGTTCACGTACAATAAGTATATGATGGTATTTGTTGCTTTGGGTACCATTGACAAAACCTGCAGCCCCTACAGTGGGTGGTAACGTCCACCCTTCCCCGAGATATCATCGTGAAGTTACTTTGGACGTCTGTTGTACATTCCCGTGGGTCTGTTTTTACGCCATCAACAAACAGGAGAAGAGTAGTTGTCGGTTGTCAACTATCCTTGTGAGTGTGTGTGGAGGGGGAGGGGATGCAGTTGACGGAAGATATTGTGCCCAGTCTAATAACAGAGTGCCTGGCGCTTGGTGCTGCACCTCTAGATGATAAAGACACTTAGGTTTTGAAGAGCCCTGGCGTAGAAACTGTTTTCTCTGATGTCCTAATCCAGCACTACGGGGCACCTACCATTAGTTCTCAATAAAGAATGATAATCCACAGAAGTTAACCAAGTCAATTATAAACTTTAGATTTAATAATTTCGTGTGAAACCTTGCGTCTCCACTTACTAGCCTAGGGATTCTCAGTCTATTCACTAGTGTGTCCTTACGCCCTGCTGTTCTTTTGCCCCATGGAAAGGGACCACTTCATCTCTGAAAGAAATAGACATCCATCCCCTAACTACTGGTTTTTGTCCCGTGGTCCCCATTGTGAACTTCTGTGGACCCCCTGAGGGTCCTTGAGCCAAAGGTTGCGAGCCACTTACTAGACCAAGGTCGATGGCGTGGTGCTGTTGGATGGCCAAGGTGGTGACGGTCCGCGTGGTTATGACGGACGGCTGCGTGCAAATTTGGATCTGTCGTGAGGGAAAGAAGTGATGAGGCAGTTTCAGTTTCAGGTCTACACAGGAGAGAGAGAGAGAGAGAAAAAAAAAAAGGGGGGGGGGGAGGAGGAGGGATGGACAAGAAGACCAATGGAGAGGCAGAAAAATAGAGAAAAATAGAAAATTAAATAAGAGTAGAATAGAAAAACTAAACATAAATCAGAAATAGAGACTAAAGCTAAAACGGACAAAAATAGATAGGTATAGAGACAAAGGTAAAATTAGACCATGAAAAACAAAGAAAAAAGAAAGAGTAAACAGAGAAAAAGAGAAAAAAGAAAAATAGAGAAAAGAAAAGAAAAAAAAAATAGAATCGAAAATAAAAGAAATTTAGGCGGAAATACACCAGAAATAGAGACCAACGCCAAAACAGACAAATTTAGAGATAGTTATAGAGACAAAGGTAAAATTAGACCAGGAAAAACGAATAAGATAAGAAAAATAGAAGAAAAAAAATAGAGAAATAAAGAAATATAGTTTAAAAAAATATCAGAAATAGAGATAAGAATGATAAAAGAAAGTTAAACTTAGGGAGAGAGGAGAGAAAAAAAAAAGAAGAAAGAAAAAAAAAAAAGTGGGGGCTCAAACAGATGCGCCCTTTACGGATCGGACAGATCACCACTCGAGGTCTCCACGATTGCTTAGTCTAAGGGAATATTGTTTGGCAGGATTTGAGAGCTTGCGAAGGATTGCCCCCGTATGGGATGGACAAGAACTTCAGGACCAATAAAGGGAAAGAGGATTGGAAGGTGACGAAAAAGGGCGAGGAGAAGGAGGAGGAGGAGGAGGAGGAGGAGGAGGAGGAGGAGGAGGAGAAGGAGAAGGAGGAGGAGGAGAAGGAGGAGGAGGAGAAGGGTGAGGAGGAGGTCTAGAATGAAAAGGCGGTCGAAGGAGAAGAGGAAGACGAGGACACGGAGGAAGGCGTAGGTAAGACGTAGAGAAGAAAAAGGAATCGAGAGAAGAAAGAAGAATCGAGAGAAGGGAGAGGAATTGAGGAGAAAAAGGAATCGAGAGAAGGAAGAGAAAGAGAAGAAAGAGGGAGAGAATAGGAAGAGGGAGAGAAAAGAAAGAGGGAGAGAAAAGAGAGAGGGAGAGAGAAGAGAGAGGGAGAGAGAAGAGAGAGGGAGAGAGAAGAGAGAGGGAGAGAGAAGAGAGAGGGAGAGAGAAGAGAGAGGGAGAGAGAAGAGAGAGGGAGAGAGAAGAGAGAGGGAGAGAGAAGAGAGAGGGAGAGAGAAGAGAGAGGGAGAGAGAGAAGAGAGAGAGGGAGAGAGAGGGAGAGAGAAGAGAGAAGAGAGAGGGAGAGAGAAGAAAGAGGGAGAGAGAAGAAAGAGGGAGAGAGAAGAAAGAGGGAGAGAGAAGAAAGAAGGAGAGAGAAGAAAGAAGGAGAGAGAAGAAAGAGGGAGAGAGAAGAAAGAGGGAGAGAGAAGAAAGAGGGAGAGAGAAGAAAGAGGGAGAGAGAAGAAAGAGGGAGAGAGAAGAAAGAGGGAGAGAGAAGAAAGAGGGAGAGAGAAGAAAGAGGGAGAGAGAAGAAAGAGGGAGAGAGAAGAAAGAGGGAGAGAGAAGGAGAGAGAAAAAAGAGGGAGAGAGAAAAAAGAGGGGGGGAGAAGAAAGAGGGAGAGAAGAAAGAGGGAGAGAGAAGAAAGAGGGAGAGAGAAGAAAGAGGGAGAGAGAAGAAAGAGGGAGAGAGAAGGAAGAGGGAGAGAGAAGGAAGAGGGAGAGAGAAGGAAGAGGGAGAGAGAAGAAAGAAAGAGGGAGAGAGAAGAAAGAAAGAGGGAGAGAGAAGAAAGAAAGAGGGAGAGAGAAGAAAGAAAGAGGGAGAGAGAAGAAAGAAAGAGGGAGAGAGAAGAAAGAAAGAGGGAGAGAGAAGAAAGAAAGAGGGAGAGAGAAGAAAGAAAGAGGGAGAGAGAAGAAAGAAAGAGGGAGAGAGAAGAAAGAAAGAGGGAGAGAGAAGGAAGAGGGAGAGAGAAGAAAGAGGGAGAGAGAAGGAAGAGGGAGAGAGAAGAAAGAGGGAGAGAGAAGAAAGAGGGAGAGAAGAAAGGGAAAGAGAAGAAAGAGGGCGCTACCATAGCGTGAAGGTGTGCCTCAACATGTCGTCTACCTAGATGCAGTGCGGTCTACCGTGCCCCTCCCCTCAACGTGGCTGGCCATCAGGTCAGGTGATGTCTAGCATGGATATTTATATTTGTCTTACATTTTGTAAACGTGTGACCTGCAAATGAAGTTCCTAAATCAAAATCCTCCTCGGCCTGAACCAGTTAACGAGAGAAGAGGAAACGAGAGAAGAAAGAGGAAACGAGAGGAGAAAGAGGAAACGAGAGGAGAAAGAGGAAACGAGAGGAGAAAGAGGAAACGGGAGAAGAAAGAGGAAACGAGAGGAGAAAGAGTCTACGAGAGAAGAAAGAGGAAACGAGAGAAGAAAGGGGAAACGAGAGAAGAAAGGGGAAACGAGAGAAGAAAGGGGAAACGAGAGAAGAAAGGGGAAACGAGAGAAGAAAGAGGAAACGAGAGAAGAAAGGGGAAACGAGAGGAGAAAGGGGAAACGAGAGAAGAAAGAGGAAACGAGAGGAGGAAACGAGAGGAGGAAACGAGGAGAAAGAGGAAACGAGAGAAGAAAGAGGAAACGAGAGAAGAAAGAGGAAATGAGAGAAGAAAGAGGAAACGAGAGAAGAGGAAACGAGAAAAAAGAGGAAACGAGAAAAAAGAGGAAACGAGAAGAAAGAGGAAACGAGAGAAGAAAGAGGAAACGAGAGAAGAAAGAGGAAACGAGAGAAGAAAGAGGAAACGAGAGAAGAAAGAGGAAACGAGAGAAGAAAGAGGAAACGAGAGAAGAAAGAGGAAACGAGAGAAGAAAGAGGAAACGAGAGAAGAAAGAGGAAACGAGAGAAGAAAGAGGAAGCGAGAGAAGAAAGAGAAAACGAGAGAAGAAAGGGGAAACGAGAGAAGAAAGAGGGAACGAGAGGAGAAAGAGGAAACGAGAGAAGAAAGAGGAAACGAGAGAAGAAAGAGGAAACGAGAGAAGAGGAAACGAGAGAAGAAAGAGGAAACGAGAGAAGAAAGAGGAAACGAGAGAAGAAAGAGGAAACGAGAGAAGAAAGAGGAAACGAGAGAAGAAAGAGGAAACGAGAGAAGAAAGAGGAAACGAGAGAAGAAAGAGGAAACGAGAGAAGAAAGAGGAAACGAGAGAAGAGGAAACGAGAGAAGAAAGAGGAAACGAGAGAAGAGGAAACGAGAGAAGAAAGAGGAAACGAGAGAAGAGGAAACGAGAGAAGAAAGAGGAAACGAGAGAAGAAAGAGGAAACGAGAGAAGAAAGAGGAAACGAGAGAAGAAAGAGGAAACGGGAGAAGAAAGAGGAAACGGGAGAAGAAAGAGGAAACGGGAGAAGAAAGAGGAAACGAGAGGAGAAAGAGGAAACGAGAGGAGAAAGAGGAAACGAGAGGAGAAAGAGGAAACGAGAGGAGAAAGAGGAAACGAGAGGAGAAAGAGAAAAGAGAGGAGGAGGAAACTAGAGGAGAAAGAGGAAACGAGAGGAGGAGGAGAAAGAGGAAACGAGAGAAGAAAGAGGAAACGAGAGAAGAAAGAGGAAACGAGAGAAGAAAGAGGAAACGAGAGAAGAAAGAGGAAACGAGAGAAGAAAGAGGAAACGAGAGAAGAAAGAGGAAACGAGAGAAGAAAGAGGAAACGAGAGAAGAAAGAGGAAACGAGAGAAGAAAGAGGAAACGAGAGAAGAAAGAGGAAACGGGAGAAGAAAGAGGAAACGGGAGAAGAAAGAGGAAACGGGAAAAGAAAGAGGAAACGGGAGAAGAAAGAGGAAACGGGAGAAGAAAGAGGAAACGGGAAAAGAAAGAGGAAACGGGAGAAGAAAGAGGAAACGGGAGAAGAGGAAACGAGAGAAGAAAGAGGAAACGAGAGAAGAAAGAGGAAACGAGAGGAGAAAGAGGAAACGAGAGGAGAAAGAGGAAACGAGAGGAGAAAGAGGAAACGAGAGGAGAAAGAGGAAACGAGAGGAGAAAGAGGAAAGAGGAGGAGGAAACGAGAGGAGAAAGAGTAAACGAGAGGAGGAGGAGGAAAAGAGAGGAGGAGGAGGAAACGAGAGAAGAAAGAGGAAACGAGAGAAGAAAGAGGAAACGAGAGAAGAGGAAACGAGAGAAGAAAGAGGAAACGAGAGAAGAAAGAGGAAACGAGAGAAGAAAGAGGAAACGAGAGAAGAAAGAGGAAACGAGAGAAGAAAGAGGAAACTAAAGAGGAAGAAGAAGAAGAGATGATGGCGAGTGAGAGATAGCTAAAAGACAGCGAGGAACAAGGCACATATGAATTGTTCTGGACCACCTACAAGGCTGAAGTCAGGACCCGATACCAGCCCTACAAACCACGGTATAGGTATTGACCTTGTGGACCACGATGTGACGCGTTGGCCGCAATCCCAACGTTGCGAAGGAGGCAGCTGCAAGGAACCGTCGGTAAATTTGTTCCATGCATGTTGACGCATCACTGGGGGGCCAAGAAACACCTCTCAAAATACTCCAGACCTCGACGCACGTTATCCTAAGGACAGACGAACACACGTCACCGTTCGCATGACCTTACACCGTGTACCACCTTGTTCTTGAACGGAACCAGAAGACCTTCCACCTATCTCAGGTAAACCAGAACCGGTCTCTATTGACAGCTTGAAACCGGCTTACCTCGACACCAGCAACACTTCACTTATCTTATTTTCACGTGCAGAACGTCCTGAGGTCAAGGCATTTTTATGGGGGAGATTATTGTAGGCATTGACCACGTGGCCGCGATCAGACATGAACAGCTGCCCTCCCTATTTGATCCCAGCGTTACCCAAGGCTAACCTAATCCAGTGCAATTGTGAATAATTATGCATCACTGGAGCTTGCCCAAGC
This sequence comes from Oratosquilla oratoria, assembly GCF_046742065.1. NCBI lineage: Eukaryota > Metazoa > Arthropoda > Malacostraca > Stomatopoda > Squillidae > Oratosquilla > Oratosquilla oratoria. The sequence goes on from NC_134782.1 coordinate 52,365,541, forward strand.
GGGCGGGTGGGCGTCCGTCCGTGCACGTACGCGCACGCACACGCACACGCGCATGCACACGCGCACGCGCATGCACACGCGCACACACACGCGCACGCGCACGCACACGCGCACACACACACACACACACACACACACACACACACACACACACACACACACACACACACACACACACAGAGAGAGACAGAGACAGAAACAGAGAGACAGAGACATAGACAGAGATACAGAGAGACAGAGACAGAGATAGAAAAACAGAAAGACAGAGATAGAGAGGGAGGTAGAGACAGAGGCAGAGATAGAGATATGGAGAGATATAGAGATGGAGAGATGGAGAGATATAGAGATGGAGAGAGATGGAGAGATGGAGAGAGATGGAGAGATATAGAGAGAGAAGGAGAGATGGAGAGATATAGAGAGATGGAGAGATATAGAGAGATGGAGAGAGATGGAGAGATATAGAGAGATGGAGAGATACAGAGAGATGGAGAGATATAGAGAGATATAGAGATGGAGAGATATAGAGAGATATAGAGATGGAGAGATATAGAGAGGAGAGATATAGAGAGATAGATATAGAGAGATATGGAGAGATGGAGAGATAGAGATATAGAGATATATGGAGAGATATGGAGAGATGGAGAGATATAGAGAGATATAGAGAGAGATGGAGAGATATAGAGAGGAGAGATATAGAGATATATGGAGAGATATGGAGAGATGGAGAGATATAGAGAGAGATGGAGAGATATAGAGAGATATAGAGAGATATGGAGAGATATAGAGAGATATAGAGAGATATAGAGAGATATGGAGAGATGGAGAGATAGAGATGGAGATATAGAGAGATAAAGAGGGATATAGAGAGATATGGAGAGATATGGAGAGATATGGAGAGATATGGAGAGATATAGAGAGATATGAAGAGATGGAGAGATATAGAGAAGATATGGAGATAGAGAGATATAGAGAGATATGAAGAGATGGAGAGATATAGAGAGAGAGATATGGAGAGATAGAGAGATATGGAGAGATGGAGAGATGGAGAGATATAGAGAGATGGAGAGATATAGAGATATGGAGAGATGGAGAGATAAAAAAAAGGCGGGGATGGGAAGGTGAAGGAAGGAAATAGTTGTGGAGAGCAAGGAGGAAAGAATGCGTGGTGAGAGGTCAGGGTTGTTATGGGGGGGGAGGGGAGAAAGTTGCTGGGGCAAGACTATCCTTACCTGAACGCCTTCTGTATGGAGGATAGCCGGGGATGACCAGAGTGGAGGGCACTGGGAGTACTTTCCTTTGGATTCTTGGAGTTGTTTCCAGGAGGGAGTTGCCTCCTGATAGGGTGGAAGCTGAGCTCTGGAAGGACTCGGTTCAAGATTAAGTCTATAGTCTGGAAGAAAAAATGACGAGATTAAAATCTATTATTTTTGCTCCTCGATACTGCTGTGGCTTGTTCTTGTGCTGCGGATGCTCTTAGTAAGGTCACTTAATTATGTTTAAGGGACATATTAGGTACAGTTTGTTGCAAAAGTCAGACTATTTCTCTCTAGAGATATTCAAACCCCTGGAGTTGAAGACTAGATATCGAGATCATGTTTTAAACAAAAACTATCTTCTGGTGTTTGCTGGAACTATGCATACACGAAGCACAACGCTAATGGAGTAAACATTGACTTCAGAAAACCTCTTACCTTCCTTCATGATGTAGGATCCCTTGCCATCAGTCTCCAGGGAGTCTCGAGCGAGGGACAGAGGCATGACAAAGCAGCTAACAGCGTCACGAGGCGACGTCTTACCTGGTTGATGGAGAACAAGTATTTGAAAGAGACATCAAGGAGTCAATTGTTGCCTCGAACTTCACTAAGTGGAACACCTACAACCCCACAGTGGCCGGCAAAGGTCCTTGGAGCCTCCCATAGATCTCTCTGGGAAGAAACTGCGGAATCCTGATCGTGTTGCATTAGTGTGGACCTGTTTCTATGGTACTGGATTAAAGCGGTAGGTAGAGAACAGTCGCCAGTTGTTAGCACCCCATGTGTGAAAAGGTACAAGAAATACAGTTCAAACTAACAGAGATCTCTTGGTCCCAGTCTGTAGACCGGGTGTCAGCCCCTCAGTGTTGCACCTACTGATGGAGTAGAGGGAGTTGACGGGTTTTGAAAATGAACACTTTCGCTGTCCATCTTGTAGGACCACGACATGCGGGTACCCGCCACTGATCCCTCTAGGAGTCACCAATTTCCAAAAAACGTATTCATGACTTCAGAAGGATTTCAGGGATGGTTTGACTTTATTGAAAGACATGTTACCTGATAAAAGCTGAGAAGTTCTATTAGGAGGCTTGGCAATATCTGGCGAGGTCTTTGACACGAGGACGCTAGAGCGAATCAGATTGATAGAATCCTCCACACTCTTAAAAGACGATACTGAAGACGATTTGTAGTTCCTGTTATGAAGAGAACGTTTCAACCAAATGGTAAGTACAATCCTGCCCCCAAGTATACTCGTGCGTTTAGTACAATTTGGGACGAAAATTTGCACACCAAAACCATTTCTTTCAATCGTTTCAGTCGCCGGTCGTCAGCTCCACCTGCGCGACCAAGTGTAGGAGACAAGTCGAGAGAGATGTCTTGGCTTCACTCAGGAGACTGAATGCTCGTCCTTCAAGGCTTCACCTCCAGAGAGAGATGAAGATATTGATGGGTTTTGAAGACGGATGCCAGGGAGACTATTCCCTTTGACGCCAGTCTCTCAGGTACTCGTCTTTGGTCTCGTCTGCAGATGGTGGAGCCGCTTCCAGCTGGACGCAAAAGAAGAAACGTGCACTCGTTCCTCTGATTCACAGTCACATGCATTACCTTTGTGCTATTGCATCATTCAAACGTACTGATGTGGACATTCAGACTTGATCCACGATATATCAAAATAGTTCATTATAGTATCAATACAATTGTTAAGAAAATACTGCATGTAGTAATATATGAAACATTAATGTGGACATTCAGACATGATCCACGATATATCAAAAATAGTTCATTATAGTATCAATACAATTGTTAAGAAAATACTGCATTAAGTAATATATGAAACACTAATGTGGACATTCAGACTTGATCCACGATATATCAAAATAGTTCATTATAGTATCAATACAATTGTTAAGAAAATACTGCATTAAGTAATATATGAAACACTAATGTGGACATTCAGACTTGATCCACGATATATCAAAATAGTTCATTATAGTATCAATACAATTGTTAATAAAATACTGCATGTAGTAATATATGAAACACTAATGAACGATACATCCGCAATGGCTTATGCTTACTTGTTCACTCTCGAATTTAGTCTTTTTTCGTGTCCGTTAGATTTCATGGGGAGAGGTCTCCAGACACCTTGGCTCAGTTCTTGCAACGGTCTTCGCTCCTTTCCGACACTTCTGGTCATTCCCGTATCAAGTCGAGGAACCTCCGGGTTCTTGGTGTCCCAAAAGAATTGGAAACTCGTTGTTTCTTCTTCATTAAACACGTTCTCGAGGCATAGTCTAGGTGTTAACTGAGATTAAGAGCACATGATATACAGGGTGTCCATAAAGTCTGGACACAAAATAAGTGAATATTTTTTATTTATGGTGAAATTAATATAATTTTTTAAATGTCTTTTTCTGAGTATGCTTAAGGAGAAAGTGAATTCAGTAAAAATAACAGATTTAATGCACTTGACTCAGCGAATTAGGGACCAATGTGCCAAAATTGAGGGTAACGAAATTTTATTGCATCAAGTTCATGAAAATTTTGTAAAACGCATTAACATTTGGATTGCAGATGATGAAAAACATATTGAAGATGTTATTTGATTAAAAATAAAGATTAAAAATAAAGGGTTTCAAGTTTATCAATTTTTTACCAATGTGTCCAGACTTTATGGACACATGGTACATCTACATCATCTTGTTCATTGTAACAGACCATAAAGCTTGTTTGTACCTATATAATTCTCTTCCAATTTATCAAATAGAAAATTCTCCCAATTTCAAGATAGTCTCCCGTGGTGCTGGGGTACTGAAATTAGGTAGCATACTTTACACAGTTTCATAGCAAAATTCTGTTCTAAACACTTTGAGATGCCTATATTCTGCTTGTTCAAAACGAGTCAACATTTCCCTATTATGTGAATATTTTGCTTGAAATTCTCAGATTTGATAGAATTGAAACATTTCGTTAGTTTCATTCCATTAAAACTAAAATAGTTAGAATCAAAATTATGAACCAGATACCAGGTCAGTAAACTGTGCATAGGATTTGGAACTCTGCACAAGTAGGATTGGCAAAAAGAAAAAAAAAAGAAAAAAAAAAAATTGCTTACTATTTGTTCAGGAGACTCCATCCACAAGCTAATGTCACTCCAAGCTTTGTTCCCATTGGTCATCGTTGTTACAAAGGGCGTGGTTATCCTAACTGTAGGGAACTCTGCGTGCTTCGTACCAGAGTCAAGGCTTCCCGAAAGGGTCGAGGTGCTGGATCGAGCAGAAGCGAGGAAGGCAGTGTCGAGGGAAGTGGTCGTGTAAGACGAGACAGCTGATGGAGAGCTGACGTGGGAGGTCAACATGACCGTGGGTGAGCGCTTACCTGATGAAGTAAATTTTACAGGCAAGGGTAAGCGAGTAGATGACAGGTCCACAGGAGAGACTAGGTTACTTGAAACTAGTTCAGGAGAAACAATTTCGGGAGAGATTAGGTCAGGAGAAACTGGGTCAGGAGAGGTTGTATTAGGAGAAACTAGGTCAGGAGAGGCTAGGTCAAAAGGAGCTAGGTTAGGTGAAATTAGGTGAAATAGACAGTTTATTTCGTCACACAAGGCTGAATCAATAGACGAGGTTGAGCCAACGGGCGAGGCTGGGTCAACGGGTGAGGCTGGGTCAACGGGCGAGGCTGGGTCAACGGGCGAGGCTGGGTCAACGGGCGAGGCTGGGTCAACGGGCGAGGCTGGGTCAACGGGCGAGGCTGGGTCAACGGGCGAGGCTGGGTCAACGGGCGAGGCTGGGTCAACGGGCGAGGCTGGGTCAACGGGCGAGGCTGGGTCAACGGGCGAGGCTGGGTCAACGGGCGAGGCTGGGTCAACGGGCGAGGCTGGGTCAACGGGCGAGGCTGGGTCAACGGGGGAGGCTGGGTCAACGGGCGAGGCTGGGTCAACGGGCGAGGTATTATCTGGTCCTTGACTAAGGTCATCTTCCCTAGTTTGTTGGATACGATGCTCTTCGGAAGGCGGGTGAACTATTATTGTAGGGACAAAAGGCTTTTTGTACAGCCCAGGTCTCATGGAGCGGGCTCCAGGAACTACGGGATATGGTGTGTCATTGTAGTTCGGGAGTGAAGAAGAGGTGGGGGTGGACTTCGAGTAAACGAAGAACGGGGAAGTCGAGGATCTGGGCGTTTGTGACCTCGTGAAAGCCACACCAGGCATCTGGAAGAGAAAAACGTTTTGCTTAATAAAAGACGACAGTCATGTCTGTCGTAGATAAGTTAATAGTTTCCGTCTAGTCTGGTTCATCTAGTTTAACTTTGAAAGGTGATGCTAGGATGATTTCGATATACCACTGCGAACGCATGGAAGACCAGTTAAGACTAATGCGCTCCTAAAGTGAAGGAACAAGAATCTGTATCTCGTCCGAATGAAGTCCGGGGAACAGGTATGCATTTTGATCGAGTATGATTATTATCTGAGCGGGTTAGGGCATTTGGGAAACTCGCTGGCTGAGCAGGTCAGGGCGTCGTTACTTGCGGCGAAGGTCGAGGGGATGGCGGTTCGAATCCTGCCACCGGCGAAGTTGAACCAAGGGCATGGTTTATTAAATTCCACGCTACAAAGTCCTCTATAAAAGGCGCCGTCTTAGCCTTCCGATGGGAGGAGTTTGTGACGTTAAACCATATCATGATCTTTATTGGCAACATTAAGGCAAAACGGTTAAATTAGTTGAAATAAAACTCGGACAACGAAGGTTGGTTCTTGCATGACCCATTTTGAATTTTCGGAATTACTGGGTCAAGTTAGACTACGTTTTATCAGGTAACTAGCATAAAAAGCTTATTACGTGCGGTATTCTAAGGTAGATCCTGAGGAGGGCTAATTGGGTCTGCGGCCCAAAACTAGAGTAATAAAAGTATTAATTGGTAACCTACCATGTCTGATTTATATTACCGTGCCACATTTGGAGAATTTTGTACAACATAAAATAACATAACATAAGAATGAAGGAGACTACAAGAGACTATAAGGCCTACACTAGGCAGTTCCGTATCATTGTGACGTTTAGAGATCATTGCAAAACAGGAGGATAAACACGGAACCTCTCACTAACTTAGATCTAGTTTTAAATTAACTGAAATGAAAATATCTTTAAATCACATTTCTAGTATTACTTTAAATTTAGCGGGCTTTAGGCTAGTTGCTGTAGAGGGCTGCTGGGCCCTTGGCTCACAATAAC
>NC_134782.1:52384527-52387027 GCF_046742065.1 Oratosquilla oratoria
TACAACATAAGGATAATGAACACTTTTTTTCCAAAAGCGTGTAGGTCGTAAATGGACGTGGAGAAGTCCAAATGAAACAACAAAGAACGAAATAGACTTCATATTAGGAGATGAGAGCAAAAGCGTTAGCAATGTTACGGTGATAAATAAAGTCAACATAGGTAGTGACCATAGAATGGTAGGTTGCACAGCTAAATTTAATTTCAGAGCCGAGAGAAATGAACTAGTTTTAAAAAAGAAAATAAGCCTTGCAAAGGTTAAGGATAACAAGAAGAAATTTCAATTAGAAATTAAAAATAGATTCGAAGCTCTAAGAACTAAGGAGGACAGCGTGGAAGATATTAATTTGAATTTAGTGAATATCATTAGGGAATCGGCAGAGAAAGTAGGAAGTACAAAAGCATTAGAGAGAACTAATACTCCAAAGCTACAAATGACCTAATTAAAAGAAGAAGGACCATGCAGATTAAAAAAAGGAGAGACGAAATAGAAAGAGTAGAACTAAACAAGTTTATCAACAAAAGGCAGAGATTAGGGGAAAGAAATAGAAACATGGATGAAATAGAGGAAACTATTCGGAAAGGTAAAAGTATTAAAGTGACCGAGGGCAGACATGCTTTAGGAAGACAGCAAATGATATGTTTGAAAGATAGAAATGGAGAAATAATTAAATGTAGAGAAAAGATGGTAAAAAGAGTAGAAGAATTTTACCAAGAGCTTTACTCGTCGAAGACCGTAGTTGAGTCCGTAAATTCATGTGTAGACGTTAGTAGTGTACCAGAGATGACAAAGGAAGAAGTAGAACTTGCTCTAAAAACTATGAAACGAGGAAAAGCACCTGAGGAAGATGGTATATCAGTAGATCTGTTGAAAGATGCAGGGAAATTAGTTCATATCAAATTAGCTGAGTTGTACACCCAGTGCTTACGCCAAGAAAGCGTCCCTGATGCGTGGTGTAATGCTATAGTCATTTTGCACCTTAGTAACTATCGACCGATTAGCTTGCTATCAAACGTATATAAAGTATTCTCCAAGATCTTTACAAATAGACTAAGTCAAGTTTTAGATGGAAACCAACCGAGAGAACAGGCAGGAGAGGATATTCGACTCTAGACCATTTCCAGGGGATAAATAAACTAATCGAGAAAACGACAGAATACAATATACCTCTGTGTTTAGCTTTTGTAGATTACGAGAAGGCCTTCGACTCAGTAGAACAAATAGCAATACTAAACTCGCTACGCAAACAGGGTACAAACGAACAGATCGTAAAAGTTTTAGAAAAGATTTATGCGAAAGGTACCACTATAATTCGACTACATAAAGATACAGAAAAGATCAAGATCGAGAAAGGAGTACGACAAGGCAATACAATTTCACCCAAATTACTGACAGATTTTTTGGAAGATATTTTCAGAAGGTTGAGTTGGGAAAAGGAAGGTTGGAATATTAATGGTACACTACTAACGTCTACACATGAATTTACTGATCCTCGGGTGACCCAAGGCTGACCTAATTATGGTTGTAGAAGACAAAATGAATGTCGGTACTTATTTACCAAACCACGGTACGTATTTACTGGTAAATTGATTTCGGTCGGAAGCCATATTTCACGACATAACAGTAATAACAATCCCCCCGACGTGACCGGCTATTTCTTTTTCCCGTTTTCACACGAACCTGCCCCTAAGTTAGAAGAATTCCTTACAAATTTGGTGCCCAGACCGGGGATCGAACCAGGAACTTATAGATCAAGACGAAGCAATAAGTTCGCTATGAGAAGTTTAGAAGATGGAGGAATCGAAGAAGAGAACATGTCGCGGCGGCGCGGTCGGGCCGCCCGAGGGGTTAGGTTGCATAGGAATATTTATTCTTCTTATCCACATCCAACAAAGTTAGAAGACAAGTAGCAAGCTTAGTAAGATGCTGTAATGATTATGATTTATTTTATATTATTTATTTTTATTTCGTTATCATTTGTCTGTTTGATTCTCATTTATCATTAATTATATGTCAATTTATTATAATTTTCTATTTACCTATTTGTTTATTGTTTAACTATACCTATGCATTTATTTATGTATTTTATTTGTTATTTATATTATTATCATGATTTTTTTTCGCATCCGACCTAGATATGGACCAAAAGGTCTCTTGTCGGCATGCTCCGCCTTTGTAATCCTTTGTAACAGCAGCGCGGGGAAGGGTGATGCGTCAGGTGAACTCACTTATTGAAACGTATTCAGAACCTAATATCAGCGTAGTGAAGCTAAGCTGCCCCTGATGAAGCACAACCAGAAGTAGGAATGGAGTTGGACCTGAAGGACCTAGATGCAGACTTAGACAAGGCTCACCTGTTCCGAGAAAAAGGCAATAGTGGAATACGTGAAGGACAGTGAGAAACTAAATTTACGTGAACTACAAACGAAAGATGACGACAACGCCGACCAGCGCAGCAAGGCGTCAATAACAGTCCAAACCAAGTTACCCAAATTAGAGC
>NC_134782.1:52402027-52404527 GCF_046742065.1 Oratosquilla oratoria
TCGCTAGACGATTTCATCCATTGACTACTATTGATGGCTTTGACCCCTCGACCTCGTGATGTTGTTCTGGTTAATATCATAAGAGTGTGTTTGTTGTTGAGAAAACCATTGATTTCGAAAGGCAAAAAAAAAAAAAAAAAAAAAAGAAGAAAAAAATACTATTTTGTTCTAAATGTCATCAGACGATTTCATTCAGCTTACGGAACAGAAACTCCTCTCCTTCTTCTTATGGGCTAGCATTTGTGTCTATACACATAGGATAATGTGCAGTTCCCATTTGTTAAATTCCTGTCGTGTTTCTTTCCTTTCTCCAGTGCATGACACCAACGAGTATCTAATACTGAACGTGTTCGGAGGTCGAGAACTCCAAGTGGCTTTGGAACGGGTAAATAGGGAGAAGGGCTCAGGTGAGGAATCAGTTCCTCAATGCAATAAAGCGGACAAGTCGTGGATATTTCAAATATTTTATCATGTGAGTTTATGTGTGTGTTTACATGTATACAGCCTCAAAACAGACAAGAATGGCGTATTCATGCATTAGGGTGATTGTACTTTAACTATGACCAGGATAATATTTTCCATTATTCATAATAGAATAGATCGTGGTATAATATGGAAACAAAGAAATATAGAAATTTAGGCTCACTATTTGGTTATATTGATTATTATTATCAATATGTTTGAGGTGATACATGTAAATGCAGAACTGCATGTGCATATCTGTGTTGTATTTACAATAATAAAATTTGATATAAATTGATCTTAGGGATATACGAATAAAGGGTAAATTCTAAGGTATTGTGTATATTGTAGATGAAGTAGTAAATATACATTGTGTATATATGTACATATACTCGTATGTATAGTATATACCGTGTGTGTGTGCGTGTGTGCGTGCGTGAGCGTTAGTGTGTGTCTGTATGTGTGTGTGTGTGTGTGTGTGTGTGTGTGTGTGTGCGTGTATGTGTGTGCGTGTATGTGTGTGCGTGTATGTGTGTGCGTGTATGTGTGTGTGTGTGTGTGTGTGTGTGTGTGTGTGTGTGTGTGTGTGTGTGTGTGTGTGTGTGTGTGTGTGTGTGTGTGTGTGTGTGTGTGTGAGTGTGAGTGTGTGTGTGTGTGTGTGTGTGTGTGTGTGTGTGTGTGTGTTTTAATTATCTCTTACCTGGTTGGTCTGTTCAGGATTTATAGAGAAAATCAGAAAATTCTGTTTGTTGTGACTCCTTTCCCCTTCATCCTTATCTTCCATAGTTCTCTTCTTCTTAAGTCGGCTGGGTACATTTAAGAACTAACCACACGGGTCATAGTGTTCTCTATAGACTGAAGGTTTACTGAAGCTCTTCTGAAGATTTTCCCCTTTCCCTATCTCTCTTTTTTTCTATTCTCTCTCTTCTTCTTCTTCTTCATTTCTTTCTTTTACTCTCTCCTTTCCAGCTTTCCGTTTTCGTTTTTCCTGTTTTCTTTCCACGTGCCACACACAAGATTCTCATCCAATTTATTTTTGTTCTTAGCTCACCTTTCTCATCTCTCTCTCGCAAGTAACATTTTTGTGTAATTTCTTTTGTCTCTACGGGGCTTATTTCCCATGCAATGTTGTCCTCGTCTTCCTTCTAAATCTCCTTTTCAGGTTTCAGACCACATCGCCCCCTTGTCGTCTGCCTTCGTCCAGCCCGGGTCTCCTCTTCTTCGCTTCCAGAAGACCCGCATCGCGTATTTTCTGGTCTGACGGTAAAATGTACCGTGATTGTGTTTGGGTATGGAAGGCGACAAAGGAAAGAGTATAGGGGTAAGGTGTCGGGACTTATGGAGAGCGTAGGAGGAGCCGGGGTCACCGAGTAGTGTCTATTTGCTGAGGCAGGTGGAAGGAGGGTTTGTATGATGATTGGAGGGAAATCCTATGGGCAAAAAGACTGGGAACAACGGTTGAATGACAGACGAAGGAAAAAGAACAGAAAACGTGAAGGAAATGAAAATTACCGGGAGGAATATTGGAGGAAGAACCGAAAACCCTACGAGTGAGACTAGAAACTAAAGACAAACGACAACAAAACATACAGAAATGGAACAAGAACACGCGGCGGGGAAGAGGGGTGAATGAATAGGAGGAACTGAGAAAACGGGAAGAGGAGTATTAGTGCAGCCCATTAAGAAGCAGAAGGGGCAAAAGAAAACAGTGGTTGAATCCTCCTTTAGCGGCGCATGGGATCCGGTAAGATATTCTGTTCCTTGCGTCCCAGATGGAAAGTGTCACGAGCACCGAGAAATATGTGCATGAACATAGCAAGTAGGAAGAGAGGCTGTGCCAGGACCAGTGGAAAGATATATACATATACATATACATATACATATACATTCATACATACATACATACATACATACATACATACATACATACATACATACATAGATACATACATACATATATACATACATACATATATACACACATACACTCATATGTATATGTGCATGTGTATGTATATGTATATGTATATGTATATGT
>NC_134782.1:52407027-52424527 GCF_046742065.1 Oratosquilla oratoria
TAAAGCGTTGACAGGTTCTGAAGACATGTGGTAGGGAGATGATTCTCTTCAATGTCCTGTTCGTAGAATCTCCATGTGCAGGTACCCGATGCTTGTCCCCCCCACACAAAAAAAAAAAAAAAAGAAAGAAAGAAAGAAAGAAAGAAACTGCTGTTTCAGTGAAAGCTGAGCACGCGTAAAATTGAGCCTTAGGTTGGTCGGTTGGAACAGGAGTCGTTCACCTAAATCAGGCGAGGAAGTTCCCTTTGGAACCTACTTTTACCCACAACGCCTCCTCCAGGGACATTGGGCCCCCATAAACGCGTTTAGGTCCTCGAGACACGTGAGGACGAAGTTCCCCATGACGGCGCCAGATTCCAAAAGTCCCACTCGAAGCAGGTCCTTTGTCCCCGCCGCCAAAGCAAGGAGCTATTTTACCGCCTCACTTGGCTGTTTTGCCGTCTCATTTCCTCTCCGATGGATCCTGATGCAGTTCCCACCTTCCCTCCCTCCGCAACTTCTTCCTTGCCCTTCTTCTCTTCTCCTTCATTCTCTTCTTCGTCCCGCTCTCCTGGGTGGCGAAGGACCTCGCGTCACGAATCCTTTGTGACCTGGGCGAAAACCTCCCCAATGCTCCGAGATGAACTCTCCTGTCCTCATCGTGATTGGGGTCAGCACCCAGGTCACCCAGGGTCATATCAGGGTGACCCAGGCCGATGAATTTATTTTCAGGCAATATGAAGTTTGTTTATCAACCCAGGGAGTGGTAAAAGAAAGAAGACCACTCGGAGGACCACGTAAAATGTTGATAGACAATATTAAGAACGATTTAAAGATCATGAACATCTAGGGGCCAAAGGGCTGGTGGACACAAGACAGAAGGCAATGAAAACATCTGGTACCAGCAGCAAAGTACCACAAGGGTCTACAACTACAGGAGTATGAGAGAGCGACATGTAGTTTGATTATGCTGTAGCTATTGTATACGTGGGGATTATCCATCATACAGTCAAATAAATCTCGTTTGCTAGATTGATCCACAGAGCTAGGGAATGGTGATTACGACTATGTGTTCTACCATCGTTGGATGCTAAATATAGTAGTGTGGACTGAGTTATGTTCCTCGCCTGATGTGGTTGTACTTTACAATGCCTCATCTTTGACACTGAGTCTGGAGTGAAAAGAGGGCGTTTCTTCTAAGTGGAAGCATTACCGTGAATTCCATAAAATGCTGGTCTTGCATGCCAGCAGTCTAATTCTATGCTGATCTTCCTCTTTCTCTCTCTATCTATCTATCTATCTATCTATCTCGGTCTTTCTATAAGTGTTACTATGTCTGTCTGTGGGGTTGCGAATATGTGTTCTCATCGTCTCTATCTTCTTACTTGCCACGTTTCTTTTTTCCTTTCTACCTCTGTTTTAACAATTGTAATTTTTCTCTCCCAAGCCCTTTTTTACCCTAAACATTTTCTCTCCCTCCATCTTTCCTTTGCTTCCGTTTTTCTCTTAATGTTGTTCTGTTTTCTCTCCATAGTTGTCCAGTTTTATTTAATTTTTCCCTTGTTCTCGGAAGTACACATACACACAAAGTATATCTGTTCTTACCCTCATGTATGTAAAACCGTCTTTGAAGTGTATCAGTGACTACGTAAGTATATGCACATACAGGTGGACAGGAAAAAACATAGCCGCTTAGCAAACAGATGGAATTAAAGTTTGGTTAATTATGTAAAGTTAATTTGATTTCATTTAGCCCAAACTTTCTTTCCTTTCAAGGAGAGAGAGAGAGAGAGAGAGAGAGAGAGAGAGAGAGAGAGAGAGAGAGAGAGAGAGAGAGAGAGAGAGAGAGAGAGAGAGAGAGAGAGAGAGAGAGAGAGAGAGAGAGAGAGAGAGAGAGAGAGGGAGAGAGGGAGAGAGGGGGAGAGAGGGGGAGAGAGAGGGGGAAACAGAGAGGGAGTGAGAGGGAGAGAGAGGGAGAGAGGGATATATATATATATATATATATATATATATATATATATATATATATATATATATATATATATATATAGAGAGAGAGAGAGAGAGAGAGAGAGGGAGCTAATAGAGAAAGGAGAAGAGAAAGGAAAGAGAGATGAGAGAGGAAAGGAAGAGAGGAAAGAGAGAGGGAGGAAGGCGTGGGTGAAGAGAAATGGAGGAGAAAGAGAAAGAAGATGGTAGAGGGAGGGAAGAAAGAGAGGGGGAAGAAAGAGGATAAACACAGAAAAGATAAAGAAGGAAGATGGCGTTGGGAAGGAGATTAAAAGAGAAGGGAAAGAGAGAGAAATGAAATGAAAGAGAGAGGAAAGAGGAAGAGAGAGAGGGAAGAAAGAGGATAAACATAGAAAAAGATAAAGAAGGAGGATGGCGTTGGGAAGGAGATTAAAAGAGAAGGGAAAGAGAGAGAAATGAAATGAAAGAGAGAGGAGAGAGAAAGAGGAAGAGAGAGAGGAAAAGTAGACTAGTGCTTTCAGTACTGCAGATCTTTTCTATGCAAAGTGAACGTTTGAAAGACTCGAGGAACTCGAGCGGGTGCGCAAAAGCGGCGCATTAGCGGTGAAGCTTTGTAATATTCAGTATTTGTTCTCTGAGTAAACGCTGCCAGTATGTGACTCCGTTTTATTTCGTAGGATGTCCTCTGGGTTTCCAAAGACGAGGTAAAACATCAACAACATTTCTGTTTTGTACTTACAGTGAAAGTAAGAATTTTTTTTTCTTACTAGATGTCTTCTAGTGTATTTCGTCAATCAAGAAATGTTTTTAATATATAAACGTATAATGTTATGATGTTGAAAAACATCAACAACATTTCTGTTTTGTACTTACAGTGAAAGTAAGAATTTTTTTTCTTACTAGATGTCTTCTAGTGTATTTCGTCAATCAAGAAACGTTTTTGATATATAAACGTATAATGTTATAATGTTGAAAAACGTATTTCTATCTCTGGATACTATATTATTAATTTCCTTTGTAGTTACACGTAACCAAAAGCCCCACGTGACTATTGACCCCCTATTCTTGATGACACCATGCCATGATGTAAGTTTACAATAAACATATACTAAAACACACCAAATCACCAATAATCCCCTTACATAGGATCAGTAGATGGTTGCACCATGCCATAATTCTCTCAAATTATAGAGAAGTATATATAGATACTACGCAAACATCAAATAGAATCCCATATACACAAATAAGAATGCAAAATAAAATAAACGCAAACACCATCCAGCAACCAAGAATTTTTGTGTTTGCAAAATCATTGGTGTATAACCCATGGGCAGCGATGATGCGCGTATCTGTCTGGGGACAGTTACTGGCATTTCGATGCACAATTGTAAGCTGGCACCTTGAAGCCAAGGTACAGGACCTATGATTATCATAGTGTACCGCAAACCTAGCTAGGGTTTCATATATACCCCTTTATGGATGTTTACCATCCCGGGAACATATTATCTACCTACAAAAAAATTATGAAAAACTGACGTCTAGTATTAAGCCTAAAGTCCGAGTTTCATTCCTGCATGTGTAATGAAGTAATGAATAGGTACACATATGCATAGGCACACCCTGTACACACAAACACACACACACACACACACACACACACACACACACACACACACACACACACACACACACACACACACACACACACACACACACACACACACACACACACACAGATTAATAAATGAATAAGTATATAAATAAATAATTAGATAAATAGACAGATAAATAGATAAGTAAATAGATATGCTCTTACTGACGTCACGTGATGAATCTAGCGGAATTCGAACTGCCTTCCTCTGGGTTCTCTCCTCCAGACGCTGGTACCCTTGTCCACTCGGCCATCACGATCTTATTTGTTTGATAATATCATGAGATATTTACCATAACGAAGTACATAAAGTGTGCCACGGTAATAGAAGAATTTAGAAGTGTGACTAGAATCCTTTGGGTATCGAAGGGATCCCATTCACGATACGATCTGGTCATGAGGCAGCTGGGCAGATCTGGTCGGATACGATCAGATCGGATCGTGTATGTGCTGATTTTGGTCTCTCTGATCGACATACATTTTGCCAGATTGGACCGTGTATGTAACTGATTTTGGTTTATCAGACCGACATACACGATCCAATCTGGTCGGATCCGACTAGATCTGTTCGGTGGCCTCAAGACCGGATCGTATCGTGGATGGGGTCTTTAAGAATCTCTGATTTCTCTTTAGAGAGATTTATCCTCTCAAGTATTTTATTTATTTATCTATTCATTTATCAATTCGTTTTATTTTATTATCGTTTATTTCTTTATTTTATTTTCTTTATTTTTTTTTTTTTTTTACATAGTTTCTGTTACGTTCTTGGGCAAAGGCTTATCTGAGTGCATTAACTTTTTGTTCCCAAATTATTTGTTTAAACCATAAAGCGTTTGCCATTTTTTTTAATCATAACTCTTTCGTGGTTATATAAGCCCTAAGCTATAACGAGAACTCGTAAGATCTTGAGATCTTTTTAACACATCAGGAACATTCGGGTAAGGAATTAATACGCGCGTGCGGTACGAGAACAAAGGAAGAGGAGAGAGAGGGCGAAAGTATATGGAAAGGGACGAAAATGAGTGATAGAACAGAGATCAGGTAATGGGGCTATCGGCCTTTCTCGTGTATCCTGAGTTTTTCTCTTTCTTTCTTGGAAGGCATCCTAACATACATACATACATACATACATACATACATACATACATACATACATACATACATACATACATACATACATACATACATACATATACCAAGGCTTTTTCCCCCTTACAAGGGAAGTAGCCAAAAAGGAAAAGGCATAAAATCATTTCCATCTATTCTATCCCTGAATACACTCCACACCCCTCCATCCTCCATCTTATCTTAGCACCTCGTGGATGACGGGTCATCCTAATACCTGATGAATATCGTCAGGCTTCCACAAGCTATCGTTAGTTTTCTATCTTTGGTTCCGTTTGTGAAACTGTCAATCCACTTTGCCTAATCCACTTATAAACACTGGGTGGAGAACCACTGAGGCTGGAAAGAAAAGAAATGGTAATGAAAATGATATAAAATGAAAATAAAAAAAATTGAAACTGAGAAGAGCCAAATGAAACAAAGAAAAGCGAAAGAGGACGAAAAGCGAAAAAAAAATGGCGGCTGTAGAATGAAACGAAGAGAAAAAAAAAAACGGGAATGAAAACGAACGGAGGTCAAAAAAGGGGGAACATCAAAGAGAATTTAGATCTAAGATCTAATTGCTAAAGGCAAAGAACCAGAAGGAACGAGGAAGGAAGGAAGGAAGGAAGGAAGGCAGGCAGAACAGGGAGGATAGGAGAGACACGGATGCATAAAGAAAAAGGAAATGAATACGAGCCATTCGAACGAAAGGAACAAAGACACGGAAAACGGGAAGAAGAAAGGCAGGAGGAAGTCAGACACGCACTCAGCTGAAGGTGTAAGGAAAGAAAATCACAAGATATTAGTATGACTGGAAGTAGAACAGGAGTAATGGGAGGAGGGAGGGGGAGGAGGGTGGTGGCAAGGCAGGGGGGAGGGGAAGAGGGGGAAAGGAGGGAGGGGGAGAGTGGAGAGGGGAGAGGGAGAGGGAGGAGAGGGTCAAGAAATGGGGTGAGCCAGAGAAGAAGAAAATCCACAAGATATTAGCATGACTGGAAGTAGAACAGGTGTAATGGGAGGGGGGAAGGGGAGGAGGGTGGTGGCGAGGCAGGGGGGGAGGGGAAGAGGGGGGGAAAGGAGGGAGGGGAGAGGGGAGAGGGAGAGGGAGGAGAGGGGTGAGGGAAGTAGCTGGTAAAGACGGTAAGAAATCCATGACGGAGTTGCGGAGCAACATCGAAAGAAGAGGTTGTAACTAAGATGGGGCTGAAGGGAGGAGGAGGAGGAGGAGGAGGAGGAGAAGATAGAGGCGGAGAAGATAGAGAAGGAGAAGATGAAGGAGGAGGAGATAGAGGAGGAGGAGATAGAGGAGGAGGAGATAGAGGAGGAGAAGATAGAGGAGGAGGAGATAGAGGAGGAGGAGATAGAGGAGGAGGAGATAGAGGAGGAGGAGATAGAGGAGGAGGAGATAGAGGAGGAGGAGATAGAGGAGGAGGAGATAGAGGAGGAGGAGATAGAGGAGGAGGAGATAGAGGAGGAGGAGATAGAGGAGGAGGAGATAGAGGAGGAGGAGATAGAGGAGGAGAAAGAGAAGATAGAGGTAGAGATAGAAGGGTGAAATGACTAACAGGTAGAAGGGTCAAGTGGTCACGCAAAGCAGGGGTCAGAAAATATCTCCCTGATGCCCATTTTCAAAAGCTCTCAACATTATCATCCCTATTTGGAGGTGGAGCCCTGAGAGGCTGACGCTCGGTCTCTGGGCCCCAGAACCTCATTCTATAAACTTTAACTCAATGTCCTCCATATTTTCATATAAAGAAAAACCGACAAACGGTGACTGCTCACATGCCTTTACTACTTCTATAAGTCGGTAACATTAAAACTGTACCACGCTAATACAACACAGAAGACACTACAAGTTTTCTTCTCAAGGACCAACCACTGCGGGCTGCGGGTTCCCAGCCTGTGGAACCCGAGGCAAAACGTTATTATTAAGATGAAAAATGGGAGAAGATTGAAAGTGATGGCGGATGGGGGAGGGAGGTGATTGGGGAACTTAGAAGAGAAGGAAGAGAGGAAAGTTGATGTGAGAGAGACGACAAAAAGAGGCAAAGATAAACAGGAAAGGAAAAGAGCAGCGGCCGAAGAGGAAATTTACAATGGTACAAGAAGTGCCCAAGATACACACACAAAGGTGATGATGATATGGTTTAACGTCACAACCCACCCCCCTCCCTTTATAGGGAGGCTAGGTCAGTGCCCCTTTACAGAGGGCTTTGTAGCGTGGAATTTAATAAACCATGCCCTTGGTTGAACTTCGCCGGTGGTGGGGTTCGAACCGCCATCCCCTCGACCATCGCCGCAAGTAACGACGCCCTAATCCGCTCGGCCAGCGAACTTCCACACAAAAATAGCAGATTATTATTGAAGCCGTTATTAAACTGTGTGTTAAGCTGACACGGAAAATTAGAGAGGGAATAAAGGTGTGTGGATCAGGAAGTTTCTAGTAGGAGAGAGGAGATAGTGAAGGTGAGGATGAGGATTAGGGTGAGGCTGAAGGTTGAGGATTAAGATGAGGGTGAGGGTGAAGGATGAGGATTAGGGTGAGGCTGAAGGTTGAGGATTAAGATGAGGGTGAAGGATGAGGATTAGGGTGAGGCTGAAGGTTGAGGATTAAGATGAGGGTGAAGGTGAAGGATGAGGATTAGGGTGAGGCTGAAGGTTGAGGATTAAGATGAGGGTGAAGGTGAAGGATGAGGATTAGGGTGAGGCTGAAGATTGAGGATTAAGATGAGGGTGAGGGTGAAGATTGAGGATTAGGGTGAGGCTGAAGGTTGAGGATTAAGATGAGGGTGAGGGTGAAGGATGAGGATTAGGGTGAGGCTGAAGGTTGAGGATTAAGATGAGGGTGAGGGTGAAGGATGAGGATTAGGGTGAGGCTGAAGGTTGAGGATTAAGATGAGGGTGAAGGATGAGGATTAGGGTGAAGAAGAGGTTTAGAATGAGGATTGGGGTGAGGTTGTGTTTTAGGATGAGAGCGAAGGATGAGGTTTAGGGTGAGGATGAAGGATGAGTATTAGGATGTGGGTGAAGGTAAGGGTGAATGAAGAGGGCTAGTGTAAGCATGAGGCTTAGGGTGAGAATGAAGAATGAAGATTAGAGTGAGGATGAGGTTTAGGGTGAGGTTGAAAGAGGAGGATTAGGGTAAAGGTGGGGGTAAGAATGAATGATGAGGGTTAGGATGAGGATGAGATTTAAGGTTAGGGCGAAGGATGTGGATTAGGATGAGAGTGGGTGTAAGGGTGAAGGATGAGGGTTAGGATGAGGATGAGATTTAAAGTTAGGGCGAAGGATGAGGATTAGGATGAGAGTGGGGGTAAGGAAGAATGATGAGGGTTAGGATGAGAGTGGGGGTAAGAATGAATGATGAGGGTTAGGATGAGGATGAGATTTAAGGTGAGAGCGAAGGATGTGGATTAGGATGAGAGTGGGGGTAAGGATGAAGGAGGAGGGTTAGGAGGAGGATGTGATTTTTAAGGTGAAGGGCGACAGGATGTGGATACGATGAGAGTGGGGGTAAGGGTGAAGGATGAGGGTTAGGATGAGGATGAGATTTAAGGGATTGGAGGCGAAGGATGAGGATTAGGATGAGTTGGTGGGGGTATTGATGAGGGTTAGGATGAGAGTGGGGGTAAGAATGAATGATGAGGGTTAGGATGAGGATGAGATTTAAGGTGAGAGCGAAGGATGTGGATTAGGATGAGAGTGGGGGTAAGGATGAAGGAGGAGGGTTAGGATGAGGATGAGATTTAAGGTGAGGGTGAAGGATGTGGATTACGATGAGAGTGGGGGTAAGGGTGAAGGATGAGGGTTAGGATGAGGATGAGATTTAAGGTGAGGGCGAAGGATGTGGATTAGGATGAGAGTGGGGGTAAGGATGAATGATGAGGGTTAGGATGAGGATGAGATTTAAGGTGAGGGCGAAGGATGTGGATTAGGATGAGAGTGGGGGTAAGGGTGAATGATGAGGGTTAGGATGAGGATGAGATTTAAGGTGAGGGCGAAGGATGTGGATTAGGATGAGAGTGGGGGTAAGGGTAAAGGATGAGGATTAAGACGTGGGTGAGGTTTAGGGTGGGGGGTTAAGGATGAGGATCAGGGTGAGGGTAGGGTGAAGGAGATGGTGAAGGATGCAGGTAAGGAAGGGAAAAATAGTATCAGAAAAGAGCAAATAAAGAGGAAACAGCAAAAAGAGAATGAAGAGAGAAACATGGGAGAATAAAGAGAAAAGGTAAAAGAGAGGCTATGGAAATACGTGGGGGAAGACTAAAGAGAAGTAAAAGAGAAAGAGAGGAAGAGAGAAGAGAGAATAAGAAATCTTAAATAAAGAGAAAGGAAGAAGAAGATGAGGATAGAAAAGTATGAAGAAAAGGAGAATCAGAAGAATGAGGATGTTTGAAAAACAGAAAGATAGAGAAGGGAGAGTGATAAAAAGAGGAAAAAATGGAGGAAAGGATTGGGCAAATGAAGGGCAAGGGAAAGGGAAGCAATGATCAGGGAAGGAAAAAAGGAGGCAAAAGGATAATAATAAAAAACGAGGAAAAATAAGAAGGAAAACAGAAGAATAAGAAGGAGAGGAAAAAAAAATTAAGGAGGAGAAAAAGATCAAAGAGTAGGAACAGAATTTTTGGGGAGAAGGAGAAGGAAATAACAAAGAGACGAAAAAAACTGGGAGGAGGAAAAAGAGGGGAGAACAGAAGACTTTTGAGAAAAAGTGGAATGAGGAGAGAGGGAGAAAAAGAGAGGTCAGGAACCGAAGGCAGAGAGAAAGACAAAGACAAAGATGAAAGTAAGAAAGGAGAGGAATCTAAAAGTAACTAAGACGACTCTGAAAGCACCGAGGAAAGAACGTAGAGAGATAATGAGATGGGAGATAGTCGACGGTGCTCGAGAACCTGAAGTCTGAATGAGAAAAGAGAGAAATGAACTGGTGTCGGAGGAAGTCAGCCCGGGAAAGAGGAGCTCTCTTTAGGTGAGAGGGATGGGGGAGGAGGAGAGGAAGGAGAGGAAAATTAAGATGATAAAGGAAGAGAGTAAATGGTAATCAGGTACAAGAAAACTTGCGATCGAAAAGCCGCGCGAAAGGTTTCATGTGCAATTCATGATTCGTACGAGTTGGTCGTTCCGTGTCAGGTCTACCTCCTCGGAGGATTTTGTATTCATAATCCCCTGGAAAAGATCACTTACTAAACAGGGAGATCGGGGGACTTGTTCTAACTTCTCACCACACGCAAAATCGGGCCAATAACTCTCACTCGTTGTGTCTCACGAAAGTTCTCCGCCAGGTTCCTTTTTAGGTCTCTATCCCTCCTCCGGACTCTATTGCTGACCCATCATTTGCTTCCCCAACTCCATCCCCCAATCTATTTCTATATCTATCCATCTGTCTCTCTCATCTCACCTTCCATCGGTAGTATCTATAAAGGTACTTCTTATGTTCCATCCTCATGACGTGGTCATACCATCTCAGTTTACTTTTTTTCTATAAATTCCAATATTAATTTCTTCAGCGATCTCTATGTTAATTTATATGAGGCAGCGCTCATCTCTTTCGCCTTGTTGTTAGCCTCAAGGTCTTTGAGGTACATGTTAAAATTGATCTTAACATTGTCATTTTCACTCTTAAAGGGACGGGTTTTTAATTTTGTAGAGGCCACATTAATCTGGGCGAGTCGTTGAACGCAGGGCTCCGGTCGTCTCCTGCAACCCAACTAAGTTCTCTCATCAATCTTGCAACCGTGAAGGCCTCTGGGTCAGTCACGTCCAAATGGGACCCGGGAAGTTGGAGTTGCATGCAACGGTTTCCGGTAATGCAAATGCACGAGAGATTAGGAATGACTGATGGCCGGGGTAGGGGGGGCGGTGGATTGGCCGTGGATTGTTTATGTGGCGATGTAGAACGCCAACTTAAAAAAAAAAAAAAAAAAAAAAAAAAAACGAAACTGAAGAAAGACTAAATGGTTGGTTGGTTTCTTAACCCCTAAAACGGTATAGTATGTTTCTTCGGCAGAATTAAATCGCCTGGCGACATCCTGGATAGAATCTATATAAAACCCGGTCTCTAGTGGTTAAGGGCTAATCGATATCAATATGTTAAAATCTAACCATCTAGTTAAGAGACCAATACTACTAACCAAGAAAAGAATAGAAATAGAAGAAGACCGATGGACAAGAGGATGGCTGGACAGCGAGGAGAGAGTTGAGATGAAATAGCTTGTATGATGGAAGACTCTAAGATTATCCCATATTTCTTATAAACAATGACTCACCCAAACAAGTGGCGGGGGTAAGGCTTCCTGGCCAACCAGCCTGCGGGGAAAGAAAATGAATAATGATCGGAAGAAAGGAACTGAGAATGAGGAATGGAGAGAGTAGAGGCAGAGAAGCGAAGGGTACAGACAGATTCAAAGTTTGGTAACAAACTTGTAGTGTGTCTATATGCTAATAGATGGTGCCTTACTAAATTCGTTTTATTTGCGTAGTATGCAAATATTGTAGTAGTTGATACGCATAGTAAGTACGTTGTTGATATTGGTGAATTTTGGACACCGAGGGAGTATCCTTTTTATCTCAAGAATGATCAAATAAGTTCTCATAAGAAGATAAAACAAGATAAAGATAGATTTCAAAGAATATATATATGACAAATAGTTATAGCTTTCATGGCTAAAAAAGTGAGAAAAAAAAAAGAGAAATGTCAAGGATTAAAAAGAATAACAAGTTGTAGTTTCTATGGCTGAAATATGGGAAGGATAGAATAAGATGAAAGGCAAGTCTTGAAGATTAGAATTCACTTTAAAGAAAAAGGTATGCAGCGTCTGCATCTTTCACGGTTTAAAAAATTATTCAAAGTATGGGGGTCTGATCGTTAATTTTGTTCATTTGTCCAACAACAATCTCGCTGGGACTATTGTACTCGTTTGTAGTATATCATCCACAAATATTTGCAGAGTTGGGGTGACTGGGTATGAGAGAGGAACATCTCCCCCTTTCCACTCCCATCATATACGTCCCTTTCACTTTTTCATCGGATGAGGATCACACATCTTCACCTTCCTAGTGTAGAAGCTCTGGGAAACTATAGCCCATAGCTAGCGACAACACTAATCTTCACCTCTTGAGTGATACTGCCGGTTCGTTTTTGATACACCTCTCACATGAAACAGATCGTTGCTTTGTCTCTATACTCTTACCTATCCAGTGACAATAGGACGTTAGATGCAGGTGCGAATAGTCTTGCCAAGTAAATATTGTCTTTTTCTAACAACTCTGAGCTTTCGCCGATCGTCAATGTAAAACTTTTCCATGCCCCTGGCTTACGTACACTCCGTACAGTTGGAAACAAAAGTTATTCACATAGGAAAAATAAAAATGTTTTGTAAAGGTCAGATAGTGTGTTGTTTGCTGGCCGTTGTATGGCTCTCTACCCTATCGCCAGTCATGGGCTCAAGCCCCACTACTGTTCCAGTTGACAGTATTTTTCTAGCAATAGCAAACCGAGACGCAGTATGTCAAAGGCGTTCATAAAATCTATATGAAATACGGGCCGTGGTTCATGCGGCCCGCGGCCGTAAAATTCGATTGCCGTAGACCTTTTTCCACCCAAGACAGAGGACGGAAATCACGAGAAAGGCACGGGAGCTGCTGGTGAGGACGTAGGGCATGAAGCTTCTGCAGTCGCGGTCCAGGAAAGAGAAAAGAGGATGATGGAGCACCTTGGCCGAGGCGGAAGAGAGACACGAGCCCTCTGAAAGTCTGAAGACTAAAGGCCCCTGATGAGGTGTTGGATGAAGGGGTGGAGAGATGGAGGACCGTGAAGAAAGTGGGATGATGAGAAATGGTAGGAACGAAACAAAAGGAATTGGAAAGAGAGGACGCCGGGTGGCGAAAGGTTTTGAAGGAGAATACTTCATTTTTTTTTTTTTTGTGAACCACTGTAAACCAGGGAAGCGTCCACGCGCACTCGTGTGTGTGTGTGTGTGTGTGTGTGTGTGTGTGTGTGTGTGTATTTACATAGTTGTATTTACCTAGTTGTGTTTTGCGGGAAGGGGAGCTACGCTCGTGGTGTCCCGCCTTTGTATCTCGCAGTGTCTAGTTTACTTGTAAACTCATGAATGGTTTTTGCGCACACTATTTCCTGTGTGTCTGTGTGTGTGTGTGTGTGTGTGTGTGTGTGTGTGTGTGTGTGTGTGTGTGTGTGTGTGTGTGTGTGTGTGTGTGTGCGCGCGTGTTCAGTTGTTTATTTTTCGTGAAAGGGGGGCAGAAGTGCGTCTATTTATTTTTCATCACTCATTTAATGACTAAAATGACAGATGAGGGAGAGAATGATTTTGCTTTGTTTTATTTTATTCTATCTTATTCTATTCTATTTGATTTGATTTATTATTTACCTTTTTTTTTGCCACAATGTAAACAAAGTAAATCACCGAACACCCTGCCCTCTAGAGTTATTACACAAAAGATGAACTTTTTATAGAAGTACGAAGTCATATATCAAATAACCACACAGAGTGGCAAATGCATAGACACACACAAACTCATACAAACACCTGTGTTTATGAATGGTCTATACATTAAAAGTTGTCCGAATATAAAAAAAAAACTAAATATATCATTTGAAAAAAGGGTCACCAAAAAGCAAATGCTTTCAGTTGATGCAATTGATCATGCCAGCCATAAACACAAACGATGTCATACACGGATCGATGGTGCAGTGGTACCATTCTCGATTACTACTTCAGCGATGCAAGTTCAAGTTCCACCAGGACTGTAAAAAACAGTATATTTGTACTGCGAGCCGGCACTCCAACTCTGGCGGGCAAGTTGTATATATATATATATATATATATACATATATATATATATATATATATGTATATATATATGTATATATATATATGTATATATATATGTATATACATATATGTATATATATGTATATATATATGTATATATATATATATGTATATATATATATATATATATAGAATATGTGTGTGTGTGTGTATGTGTATAAGGTCACACATAACCCATAGATCGGGCCATAAATTATGAGCTCTAAACTCTCATACGGGAGGGTAATAGTTGTCGATCACGAGTCTAGCACGTGATCTAAGACCATGGTGAATTATAGCTGGTGGTGTTAGTGGAACTTCCACGGGAGGGTTGGCTCATATCTCTGAAGGCTCAGTGACAATAGCTTAACACTGCTACCTATTTTTCTTCGGTCTGTGCGTGAGTGGTGTTCCCATCGTGCCCAACCACTCCACCTTGCAAAGTACGTCACCGACGTCTCTTCCTCGTGTCTCTCGATCAATGGGCAGATCATTTCTTACGTGACGTCAAGGGTCATTTCTCAAGTGACGTCATCGATCCCGGGGCTGCATCAAGTGATATTGCAAAACCATAATGGATCCTGCAGCCGCGAAGGTGGAAGGTGTGGAGGGTTCTCTTAGGTCGTGGGAAATCACCATCAGGGGGTTATTGACGAGTGGGGAGGAGGAGGGGGGTTAATATTAGGGAGAAGCGATGACAACGCTAATGGCATGGGGGGAGGGGGGGAAGGGGGGAAGGAAAAATCATGTAAAGAGTGAAGAAAAAACACTACGTGTAGACTGAGGGACTTGAACTAGAAGACCAAGGACATCGATAATTAATGCACATTCAATAGTTGTACATGTATCAAAATGGTGATAATTTAGAAAATATTACTACAGATGACACCGATACGGAAGTTAGAGCAAATCAATAACTGCGAGTTATTAGAGAGGGAAAGAATGCAACGCAGGAAAGAAATGGGCGACTGAGCGACAACATGGAAGTGCATTACGGGATAATTTGGTTTATGTAATTAATGATGTTCATTCAATCGGGGTTGGTGGGAGCGAGCGTGATAAATGATGAGTCAAAATCCTGCAGGGAAAAAATATATATAGAATCTCTGTATTGAGCACGAGCTTATTGGGTCAAGTGAAAAAGATGAACAGAAATTATTGCAATGGATTGCACTGCATTGTAATGGCAAAGCGTGCGAGGTTGGGTCCAAAAATAAGTAGATAAATAGATGTATAAATATATGCATTAAAATCAGTAGAAATAAATAGAGAAATGAATAAACAAATTGATAAATAGATAAATAATTATGATAATGACAATTATAATAGAATGATAATATTGATAATAATATTGATAATAATGATAATGATGATAATGATGATAATGATGACGATGATGACGATAATGACGATTATGACGATAATGACGATAACAATATTGATGGCACAGCTTATCAAAATTTGTGTTGCATTGATATCAACTTCTGCTATTATCTATTATAAATGTACTAATCTTAAATATGAAGTTGTTTTTCTTGAAAGCTTTTATTGATTTATTTATTTATTCTTTTTCAAAGTATTTCAAAATATAATTTTTTTGTCTTCGTCTCACTGGCATTGACGTCCATCAAAAACATAATTTATGATTAAACTCTCATTAAATTAGATGGGGAATAGAAAAAAAGAAAATGTTACATATTCTAAATCTATTCACAAGACAGTCAATTTGAAACATGTTCCATCAATACAAAGGTTAAATTTTATATGAAACTTATTGTTAGGTAAGAAATTGGTTGTCATGAAAATACAAAACTCAGTTACATTTTAGTCAGGCAGGAATTTGATCTTGAAGCTCTTGCGTTTGTGGACTGTCCCAGGGCAATCTCGTTTAATGTTAGAGTAGCAATCTGCCTTGGTAGCGCCCCTCCATCGTCTTGAGGTACTGATGAAACCGCTTGCCTTGCTCGTCAATTACTGCCCCTAAGTTCTCAGGAAATCTATCAAGATGACCGTATAGGAAATGGAGTTTGACACTCATGCTGCATCCAAGGTCATGAAAAGCTAACAACAAGGTTGTTGCAAGGGTTTCATAGTTGTCAGTATTTTTATTACCGAGAAAATTTTCCATTACCGCCACAAATAAAAGACACGGTCCCCTTTTCTTATCATTCATTCTTCTGACAAAGTCTTGATCACGTACACGTGCGCGAGTCTGTGGTTCATCAAACACGACTGCACTGATCTTCTCGAATGACAAAGCAAGGAGAGCAGAGACCATGTGTTGGAAGCATACACCGTCAGTATTTAATGCTCTGGGAAACTGTTTCATCATCGTGTCATACTCGCAAGTGGTCGTGAATTCCTTTCACGGGGTCCATTGCCGGCTGCCTGCCTTGGTTTCCGACAGCCCTGGCCAGACGGGGAGGCGACCCAAACATCGGTAAAGAAAAAAAAAATAAAAAAAAAAATGCCACAACAAACCGAGCTCGCTCTAGCAGGGGTTTTCCACTTCCCACTTTGTAGGAGTGGGATGATGAGTTACTCGTAGTTTTTTTTAAAGAATGGCAAAAGAACGAAAGGGCTGTTATGTTCTTACACTAGAGCACAAGGATTGCAAAACAACTCGTTATTTCATTGTTTATCAATTATGCAGCCTCAGGTAATAAGTGGTTTTTAAAAATTAAAATTCAGTAGAATGGTAGTAGGAATGTTTCCTTGCATATTTGTTTTTGAATCATATAAAGTCAAAATGCACAAAAATGCAATAAATGAATATATCAAGAGAAATGTAAGGAAATAAATAAGTAGATAAATAGATATATTAATAAACAAATAGGTTGAAGAATTATATAAATAAATAGATAAACGAATGAAGAAATGCATAAATAAATAGATGAATAAATAAGTCTAATAGACAAATAGATAAATTAATGAATAAAGAAAAAATAATCCAAGAGTCAATTGTAACTTTAACGGGAAGTATATTAGGAAACGATTTACGATAAAAACAATTAAAACGAAAGCGAGGTGAATTGTTGAAAATCGATCAGTTGGTAATCTTATAAACAATTAATCCGTCCTTAGGTGCTAATTTCCTTCATTAACTTCATTTACCCTCTCCCCCACACATCTGTCAAATGTAGTACAAGTCTGATAACCTGTGATTTGTAGACTTGCTTGTTGTCTACATTGCGTTTGGAAGCGTTGAGACAGAGGAAGTTGCGGTTTGTTCTCTCTAATCTCTGTGACTAGACTGATCTACATCTCAAATCAGTACACGAGGAAAACACTGGTGGTTGCTAATGGTACAATTTTACATACAATATTCAAATGGTGGCTGTTGCCAAATCATAATGTTATGTACAGTTTATTTTCTACTATCTACTGTTTAATTTACTTCTACAATGTGCAATACACGAACTGAGTATGGACACTCAGTGTTTATACATAGTTTTTTATACATGAGTAATGGTGAATACAGTAATAATGATATTGGTTGTATGACGACTTGCAGTTGGCAATGGAGAAGGCAGGTGTCCTTTCGCTTTCAGCCAAACTGACCGTGGATGGGGTCCGACACAATAGGGGGTCCCGCGGGAGTTTCTGGAGAGGTAATTTGACGTCCTATAGATAAAATGTGTGCGTGTGCACGTGTGCACGCTGGACATCTAATGGATTGAATATTTCATTCAATCATCTTGCAACAGATTATTATTTCTTAGGCGAATGTTTGGGTTGCATTCTCGCCTGGCAGTGGGTCCCGGGAATCGAGCTCAAGACCACCTGCTCACGAGATCGACCGAGATCGACATGATATGCAATGGGCTACCGTGCGATCCTAGCTGGTGATAAAGGCATTTATTATAACTGTAATGAATATTGTATTCAGTTACACCACAAGACCTTCATGACGTAGATAAAGGTACATACATACATATACCAAGGCTTTTTCCCCTTTACA
>NC_134782.1:52432027-52434527 GCF_046742065.1 Oratosquilla oratoria
TTTAAGTCTGAAATCATTATACACCTGAAACTTATAATATACACCACACACATAGGGAGGGGGGTGGAAAACTTACACAGTCCCCTAAAAAGGGATAAAAAAAAAAAAAAAAAAAATTGTTCAGTGCGGCCTCTATGTGGGACGATGAATTGTAAGGTGGCCTTCATGCACAAAAAAGGTTCCCCACCCCTGGCTTAGACTGTCCCTTGGCTTGGCTTGGTGCCACGTTAGCCCTTTGTCCCATCAGCGCCCCATGTTGGAGGCGGCACCACGACATAAACGTCAATCAAAATACAAGTCGTGAAGGACACCACCGTATTGAGGGCTTTTTCGAAGTTTTTAACTTCAATTGTAAGTTTAGCTGAATAAAATCCCTTGGAGTCAAATGAAATGGGAATCCGTAAGGAGCGCGCACGGAATCAGATTCGTAGTCTTTCGTTCACCACATTTTTTTTTTCAATTTGTAATGTTTCGTTCAGTATTCGATTTTTAGAATTTTATTTTTGTTTGTTATTCTTTTATATTTATCTTTCTATTCATTCATTTGTTAATTTTATCTTATTTTTATTTATTTATTTATTTGTTTTATTTTATTTTATTATTATCATTTCTATTTACTTATTTTATTTTTTCATTGCCGTGTTGTTTTAGGCCAGCAAGGGAGCACAAAGTAAACAGCAACACTATCCCAATTAAGTCGTTAAGAGTTAACTTTTGGTCATTCAAGTTCTACATAACATGATACGCCCGGAAACAACAAATAGTGACTCCGATAGCCAATCACGTTCGTTTGTTTTTTTACGTCACATATCAGTGCAAGTGATCAGCTTGTCATCAGTTGTGTGAATTTCGAACATTGAAAATCACAATGGGCTATTTTTTCTCCAACCTCCAATTAATCGGTGATACCGTCCAGCTCCAGCATCTTTTCGGCCGCAAAATCATTACGGCAAACTATTTTGTTTTCTCAATAATTTATATAAATATCCTTTGATGTGCTGGAGGAAAATTATTTCCTTCCAGGATATCAGATTCCTTCACGATTCTGGTCCAACAGTTGAAGAGAAAATGGCCTAGTGGGATAACGCCTTGATGTGGTTTCCAGCAAGCGAAGGAAATCGAGAGTGGAACTCTGGCGAATTGGATTTCGTCCATATACTTTTTTTTTTTTTTTTTTTTTTTTTTAACCTTTACAAATTGTGTAAAATTTTAGCTTCGTTTGTGGTTATGAGAAGTTGAATTAATAATATGAGTGACCACGGTTCATGAACGTATTATTTGAGATTTTTATTTTGTGGCTTGCAGTGCGGTGTAAGACAACGGAAGAGGTGGCAATCAAATAAATGGATACAGTGCGGTGAAATCTAGGAATGAGGCAACTCGCCAGTCGTAGACACAGGGAACCTCTCTGCTCAGCTTCACCGGATGAACTTGCATACTTCTCTGATGTTTTTCTTAGTGTTTTGAGATAGAGTAGGTGTGGAGAACCGGTGTAACAGGCCACACAGTACCCTGTTCATAAATATAAGAAAATACATTAATGTACTAAAGTGTTTTATTTGCTTATGAATATTAGTGAGTGAATATACTGTGTAAATGATGCCTCCATGTAGTGCGGACTCGCAATCAATGTTGCAAAGACCAAACTTCTACTCCAACCTTGCCCTGGACATCAACCACCCCCTGAGGCCAAAATCACCATCAATGATTTGGATCTGGAGAATGTTGAGCAATTCACATACATACCTTGGCAGTACATCAATATCAAATCCTACCGATGAATAAGACATCAGCAATGGGAACAAGGCCGTCCATGTTGCATACGGAAAACTTCAAGAGTTTTCAGTAATCATGGACTGAACCTAAAAAACAAACTCATGGGCTACATTGCAGTGGTCGTCTCTGCCCTACTGCATGCGGATATGGTAATGTACTTTATAAAACACCTATACATATATATATATTTTTTCCTCTGTAGTCATGAGAGACACTGAAATGCTTTCATATTCTTCATGCTAGCCCTTGCTATAAACAATTAGATACTAGATTTTTAGATTTCAAAATATGTCCTTTTTTTCATCATGGGTTAAAGGGTTTACCAAAAAGACGTCCGAGAACTTAAATGGTTTCACCAATCCAAACTACGTCAAATTCAACAAATCAAATGACAAGACCTAATTACCAACCACAAAGTTCTCACTCGGGTAAACAAGGAAAGCCTAGAAGTCATCATTACCAGCACAGACTAAGATGGTCTGGGCAGCTAACCTGAATACCAGATTAACGCCTACCCAAATGAATCCTTGTCTCTGCATCCAACAAAAGACTACAAGGTGCCCCAAGAAAACGCTATAAAGACCAGCTCAAAATTACTTTGAAGCGGACCGAAATCTATCCTGCTAGTTGGGAGACGAAGGGTGCCGAAATAAAGACCTGAAAAAGGACTATTGATTAGAAAATAAATCAATTTCTGAAAACAACAAAAGGCAGCATGAAGAGA
>NC_134782.1:52439527-52452027 GCF_046742065.1 Oratosquilla oratoria
TTAGGAGCGACGTAGCCGACATTGGCACAGTCAAATTCTTAATATTTAATGATTTAGGTAATTTCATAACATTTAGGGTTCACGGAGATGTATAACCTAACTAGTAGTGATGGGACGATATTGTTGTAGATGTAAATGTTGGTTACAACACTGATGGAAAATGAAACTGTGGTCTCTTAAAGGTCGTTTAATTAACGAGTTTTTATGCACAGTACGCACTCACCGGCCTACCGAAATTGACTAAAGCAAGTGCGTCATGGTAAGCCTCGGGTGCGTAGCTCCAGATACTAGAGCTAACCATAATGGAAAATTTACATTTTATGTAAAGTATAAGAAGTATTTGTATAAACAAAATAATATGCAATTTACATAAGATATATACTCATGTGTATGTATGAATGTGAATGTTGTGTGAAAGTTAATAAATACATTGTTATGTAAATATAAATGTTGTGGTAATCAGGTTATGTGGAAAGGAAAAGTATTGATAGAATCTGCGTGGCGTCCACGTGTGTACGTACGTTAGCTTGTATATATGTATGTGCATGACTTACTGATCTATGAAAGCAGATTATGACAGGGTTTTATCAAAGATATCAGATTAAAAGATATCTCCGGCATGTGTATTGTTGAGGTCGACTCGGGACCAAAGAATAGCAATCTTCTGTAAGTCTTCAGTCACTTGACATCGGGAGAGCTAAGCATCAACACCCGAAAGGACGTTGTGTACAGAAATGTTGTGTCCGTTGAACAAAGGCAATGAATACGTATTGTTCACTAGTGCCATAGTGGCATTCATATTTGAAGGAGAAGATGGAGTAGATGAGAAAGCCATAACAGGAGATTGGACTGGGTCAGCGGGAGGAAGAGTTGAAGTCTTTGTTGGAGAAAGCTAAAACTTGTTAAATTTGCCCTTACGTGTCATGAATTTTCAAATGGAAGTATTGCACCTGGAGATATCAAAAGCAATATTTACTGACCTTACAAACGAAGAGATGAATAAAGATTTATAAACGGAATCACGACAGGCAGCCGCGGTCTTGGTTGAGAATTGATAACGAGGGTAGTCATAGAGGGGATCTAAATAATGTACACAAATAATTGCTAAAAGTATGGTTAAGATTACGAGACCAAAACGTACATTAATATAAAGGAATATATTTGAAGAAACTATATAAAAATAATTAACATTAACTACGACAAAAACAAAGGTTTTTGACCGAATGTTTTTAGTCTCGGGCGCACGAAACACTGCATGTTGTTTTGATTTTGAGAACCAATCAACATTTGTTTGTCGTGGAGACAGACATGAAATAAATGATTAGTTGCCAGAGGTACGATGTTCCAGGAAACGGACGTATAGGGAAAACTATTCACTACACACTAAACATAGCACAGAACACTAAACTCGAAACATAGAAGATAATTTAATGAACACAAGTAGTAAGCAACGAACTGAACAAAAGTTTTGAGTCACAAGAACGATGAAAGGAAAATAAAACGTTCGAATGTAAGCGAAGTCCGTAGCGGCGACGAGGCACGGAATGGTGGATGGAGTGATGTAGTAACAGCAGCGACGATTGAATAGGGCGGGGAGTAGCTGGGAACTCCAAGGTGCTGACGATGACCGGGAGAAGGAACAACGACGCCGGTAGCGGTTGAGGGAGGGGCAGAGGAGTCTGTTAGGCAGGCTTATGCACTCATAAGGCTAACTGGGAGCAAGTGGGAGGAGGAGGTGGAGGCCTCGTGCTTGTTGCTCGCGGATGCCGTATGGTAACGCTCGGCGCAAACTGGTAGTTTAGGAGGACGCCTCGAGGCCTGACGACGCAGGGCGGCTTGGGAAACTGCTTATGTAACAGGATGCGCAGGTCGTCTTGGAGAGGAATGAGATTATTTGTAGGCTTGTAGGACGACAAGGAGAGGGTAGAAGTAGGCCTTTGCTGGGGTGAGTGCGTAAAATATGACTGGGCAAGGGAAACCAGGGTGAGGTGCTGTAGGAAGTTTGCATATGTAAGTAGCTAGATACGCAGTAGATTTTTCCAGTAAGAAGTAGAGGACGTATGGTAATGCAGTTGGAGAGATGGTTCTTCTGAACTCTAAGCCGCCTGAAGAAAAATATAGGGGCAGTATAGGAAGAACTGAGAAAAACAGATTGAGTAAGTATCACATCGGAACACAGGATGCGATGAAGATAAAGTTCGAAGTAAAGCACACAAATTTTACAGTCACTCTATGCACACTAAGCAAAGCACACTCGTAACAAAATGTCCTACGACCAACGCAACCAACATATGTTGTAGTTGTAAATGATGAATACAAAATTGATGGAAATTGAAACTGTGGTCTCTTGAAGGCCGTTTAATTAACGAGTCTTTATACACAGTACACACTCACCGGTCTATAGAAAGGGACTAATAAAGTGCGTCATGGTAAGCCTCGGGTGCGTAGCTCCAGATACCAGAGCTCATCATAATGGAGACTATTTACATTTTATGTTATGTAGAAGTATTCACATAAAAATTATATGCAATTTACCTACGACATATACTCATGTGTATTTATGAATGTGAATGTTGTGTGAATATTAATAAATACAAGGTTACGTAAATATAGATATTGTGGTATTCTGGTTGTTTGTGTTGAAATGAAAGGCTATTTATAGAATCTGAATGGTGGTCACGTATGTGTGTGTGTATACGTACGTTAGCCTGTACATGTGTACATGCATAGTCTTATGTACAACAATACAAATATTTTCAACTTATGATACGAGTCCCGGTAAAGCTCTCAACTTTCGATTCCTATAAGTTATTTACAAATGTACTTTGTTCAAAAAGTATTTGTTTCACAAACCAATTGCGGAGCCTGAAAACAACCATGAACTATAATCATTGTGATTATCGGAATCGGACTCGTATCGGAATCTGAAGTTTAGAGCAGCATCGGGAC
This sequence comes from Oratosquilla oratoria, assembly GCF_046742065.1. NCBI lineage: Eukaryota > Metazoa > Arthropoda > Malacostraca > Stomatopoda > Squillidae > Oratosquilla > Oratosquilla oratoria. Next base: position 52,442,477 of record NC_134782.1, read on the forward strand.
CCGTATCGGAATCGTTATCGTCCCATCACTACTAACTGGCTAATGTTTTTTATGATTTTCACTTCCTTACTTGTCTTATCTTTCCAATCTCCCATCTGAAGTTCACTTTATCTACCCTGACAAAAGGACGTCCATTAACCTCGTATTATAGTCTGTACGCTCCAAGGAGTCTCTTATTTCCCATCTATATGCTATTTTATTTGTTTATATGTTGTACATAGTAAAGGAAACTGTATAAAAAGTATCACTTTTTAGGATTATGACAAAGATTTTAATAAATTCTATGACACGTTGCCTCGTCAAGGTGTCACAGGTGAGGCAGATGTGATGGGCTGGGTAATCCACGTTATGATCCTAAGAAAAGTTTTACTCGCTGTACTATACAGTTTCCTTTACTATGTGCAGAAAAAATTAAATAGCACATATATGGGGAATAAGATAGAGAGAAGCATATGTTAAGGTTGATTTGACACGACGTATGCCACACACCAAACGAACTCCTTGGGCTATAACTTATATACATAAACTTATATTAATCACGAAGAACCTACTGTCGGAATAAAAGGAAACTTTAGAAGAAAGTATTCCCGAAGAGGGCTATAGCTATTAGCCGAAATATAGAAGTTATACTTCCTTCTAAAGTTTCCTTTTTTATTCCGACTGTAGGTTCTTCGTGATTATTATTTACAAATGTGATACTACATTTTGTCTAAGTGATATACTTAGATACATATTTCCTGTATAGTCCTACACATAACTATAAACGCCTGGAATGTAGTAACTACTAATGTCTAAGTTTTTTCCTTTCTCGTCTCGTTGCTTTCCTTTACTTTGCAGTCCCTGGCGCTTCCCTTCTTCCTTTGTTTGGTAGATGACCGGTGCGCCATCTATGAACGTGGATTGGAAACCTACTCTTCTGGCTGGCTGAGATTGTCGGCAAACATTGCATAATGGGTGTACCCAAATTACCCCTAGATAAAGCTAGTCTCTCGATATAAGTGACAAATAAGCATCACAGTCAAAACATAAAGGTAGTACATATCAGCGATGGCGTTCATGATATCGTAATAGAGTTGTTATGTGGGGTATAACTATCATTGGCTTGTCCTACATCGATAAAAACTTCGACATTCAGGTTGTCAGGCGCACCAGCTCTTACGACACTCAACGTGAAGCATTTGTTGGTAAACATGGAACCCCCAATGGAAAGTATTTGTTTGTTTTTGTTTGTTTGTTATGTGTTCACCTGGGCCCAGGCAAACCGCAATGTGTTTGGTGTTGACAAAGAAACCAAGTCATTACATGAATGCCTTGCGCATACAGGCTTTCATATTTTTGGAACTAACTAAATTAGAATTTTTATCGCTCTTTATTAAACTAATCAAACTTGGCTTCTAATTACTGTCTACCGCCTCTGTAAATATGCAGGTTAAAAGAAATGGATAAAAAAAAAAAAAAACCAGCTTCGCTCTGATTAGTGACGGATACTTGTCTATAGAAGTCCTATGCGGAGAAACATGGACAATTACCCAACTAGGACGGAGTGGAAATATCACAACAAGGGTTAGGCAAGAAGAAACGAAAAATAGTCGAGGTAGCTTTCATAACATCCCAGCCCAGCTGTAACCATCGGGATGTTTTTTTTTTAAGCTGTCCAAAACGTCCGGGTACGAGAGGGAGGGATGGGGTAGGTTAAGGAAGGAACGCGCAGTGATGCGAGGTATAAATTGTTGATTTTCTGGCCATGTATGTACACTCTGAAGAAGCTTTGTTAAGAGCGAAACGTCAGTAATGAAAACTTCAACGATTCTTGGTATTTATCTCTTCATATATATATATATATATATATATATATATATATATATATATACATATACATATATATATACATATATATATGTATACATATGTATATATATGTGTAAACATGTATATATATATGTATATATATATACATATACATATACGAAATATTTTTTCCCCCTTACAAGCGAGGTAGCCAAAAATTAAAGGCATAAAAACCACTCCCACCCGTTCCATCCCCAACATAACCCACTTACCTCCACCCTCTTCTCTCCCTCTTATCTTGGCTCCTCATGGATGACGGGACATCTCTGCATCTTGCCCACCGCCCTGGGTCAGAGGTAGCGCCGCAAGACACAGCACATCCACAGCAAGACTGCTTCATTAAATCGGCGACCCTCCCTCTCCCTCCCCTCATATAGAAAAGGAGAAGACGGGTAAAAAATCCCTCCGGGCTGTGTCAAATTATTTCTCACACATACTCCCTCACCCCACCATTCCCCACCATCTGCCCCTCATACATCACAGCATCATCCATGCACAACCATTCTCCATTCACCCCTGTCTTCTGTCCTCTTCCGTCATACATCACAGCATCATCCATGCACATCCATTCTCCATTCACCCCTGTCTTCTGTCCTCTTCCGTCCTTCCTCACCAAACATTCCCCTCTTTCACAATGCCCCTTTTACCCCACCCATCCATCTCATCCTAGGTTGTCCCCTCATATTTACTACTTCCACCTCTGCCTTCCACACCTCTTTTACTAATCTTTCTTCACTCATTCTTTCCATGTGTCCAAACCATCCCAACACTCTTTCATCAACCCTATCTCCCACCTCTCTTTCCACTCCCGTTCTCCTCCTCACCTCCACTCTATCCAGCTTAGTAATCCACATCATACTTCTCAGGCACCTCATCTCAAACACATTCAAACTCCTCTCTTCCTCTCTTATGTTCCATGTTTCTGTCCCGTACAGTGCTGTCGACACAATCACTCCTTCATACAATCTCATCTTTGCATCCATTTCCAAATGTTTATTTCTCCTTACACTTTTTATTCCCCCGAGGTATTTATTCGCTTCTCTCAATCTACATTCTACCTCCACCTCCACTCCTCCTTTCCCCGCCACATTTGTAGCCAAGTATCTAAAATTATCCATTTTTTCCATTCTATCTCCCTTAATACTTACTTCCAGTCTACTGCCACTTTCTCCCCTTGTACATCTCATCACCATACTTTTACCCAAATTTATCATTAACTTTCTTCTTTCGCACACTTTCCCAAACTCTGTCACTAACTTCCTTAATCCCTCCTCCAATCCTACTACAAGGGCAGTGTCGTCAGCAAACAACAACTGGCTTATCTCCCACTTTTCTCCATTTCCTTTGACCATCTCTATCCTTGACTCACTACCCTTGCATTTACCTCTTGCACCACCCCATCCATGTATAAATTGAAAAGCCAGAGTGACATAACACATCCCTGACGAAGTCCTATCTTTACCTCGAACCACTCACTCTCTCCATTTCTAATCCTTACACAAGCTCTACTTCTCTAGTAAAAACTCTTGACTGCTCTTAAAACTTTCCTCCTATCCCATATACTACATCCACGCACATTAAAAGACTCAAACCTTTGGATACTGGTTGGAAAACTCCTAGACCCTCTTATGCCTTTACTTTATTTTTCGGAATGTCCCCTTTGGGGCTACAGGGAGAAGGATGCCTAGTCCTATCCCCGTCCCGTTTTTTGTCGCCATGCAGGACTCAAGTGGGAAGGCTTGGTGGCAGTAGTCTAGTCCCCCACCATAAGGCTAGACGAAAAAAAGGATATGAATATCAAGAGAACTGGTACAGGACAGTAACAAGGGGTTGGGGTACAGCATAAAGGAGGGACAGTCGCAGTATAATAAAGTAACATAATTTCTCTATGAATAGATTCCCTCTATCACATACAAAAATGATGTGTGCCTCTGGGCCGTAGGGGCACCCCATATAGACCCTAAAGTATCAGCTGCATGCTACTTACCCACAATAACATGCAGCCAATACCTCAGACGGGGTATATATATATATTTATATATATACAAATATATATATATATTTATATATATATATACACACACACACACACACACACACACACACACACACACATATATATATATATATATATATATATATATATATATATATATATACATATACATACACACACACACACACACACACACACACACACACACACACACACACACACACACACACACACACACACACACACACACACACACACACACACACACACACACACATATATATATATATATATATATATATATATATATATATATATATTGTAATTTTCTTTGGGAAAAAATCTGAATGCTATGTCAAATGTTAGTAGCTTTCCAGTGAATTTAGTTCTTTTCTTGTTGCATTTTTTTTTTTTTTTAGATACCACGAAAAGTTGTTTATTACAGGGAAGGGGGTCTTGGTACCATGGGAATAGATAAATGAATGTATAGATAGATAGACAGATGAATTGATAAACAAACAAATAGATGAATAGATAGATATATAAATAGATAAGTAGGTGAATAAATACTAAAGTAGATAAATAAACAGATAGATAAATGAATAGATAGAAAAATGGATGAATAGATAAATAGATAATATATAAAACGGTAAATAGAGAAATAGATCAAGTTAATAGGTAAATATAAATACTAATTTAATGAAATAAGTAAAAAGAATAAATAGATAAGTGAAATGAACATAATGAAAAATAAAAGGAATAGATAGGTCGTAAATGATTGAATGAAGGAATGAACGAACGAATACGAAAACATAGGATAAAAAACAAATAGTTAGATAAATAAATAAATGAACGAACGAATACGAAAAATAGGATAAAAACGAATAGTTAGATAAATAAATAGATGAAGGAATGAATGCGAAAAAATAGGATAACAAAAAAAATAGAGATAGATAAATAAATAGATGAACGAATGAATGAACGTATGGATGCGGCAAGTTCAAATTTGTTCAAATTAAATGGTCACAGGGAAGCATGTTGTGGGTATACACGAGATGTAATGTCAGGACAGACAATTCGAAACAACATTTTCATTCATTTTCTCAATTCATTTTCATTGTCCCTCCGCTATTAACAATTCCCTTTTGTCCATTGTGCTTCTTCATTTCTTTTCTTACTATCGACTACATAACAACAACTTTGTCTCGTTTTTACACTTCTCTTGATTAATCTTTGCATATTGATTTTCTTTTTTTTTTCTTTTTTCGTTTCTTATTTTTTTTCTTTTCCCTTTACTTTAGGCAATCTTTCTTCCATTCCCTCACGTTATTTCTCCTTTCCCTTCTCTTGCTCTTTCTCCTCCATCGAGCCTAATACCCTTGGGACGTGTCTACGCTGTGCAGTGGACATTTGCATAGCCCACGCAGACGGCCAGGGAACACGCACTCACGCACGCACACATGCACCGCCATCACTACACAAAATTTGCCCACAGAAATCATATTTCACAGTCGTCTTTCTCCCTATACAGCATGCCCATAAAGAAAGCTTTATTTTGTCATTATCATTATTTATTCATTTGTTTTTATTTATTTCTTTTGTGTTTGTCGTGTGTATTCATGGAACTGACATGGTTGTTTGTGTTTGGTAGGATTCAGGAGAAATAGATGTTTAGATAAATTACGAGTATGCACTCTCGTTAGGTCACAAATTTTGACTTAGTATTCCGGACAAAATTGGAATGGGCCCTATTTGCTTTATTCACACCTTTTTAACTAAGAGTAGCGTCGCCTTGCATAGCCTACTTTGCCTTTGCACGATTTTATTCAGCAGAGGAGAAACCTGTTAGCTCGTTAGAATGATTAGATATTTCTCGATTTACTAACTTGTTTATTCGTTAATGAGTGAAACTTATTTCCGTCGAACGTTCACTGACTCGCCTCGTCCTAAGACCTAACCCGTACTTAACTTAGTAATGACTTAGTGACTCAAATTCTAGAATAGCTTCCTTCGTGTATGTTCCGTTCGTCATCCCTATCTATTTTTATATATTTTATTATCTTATTTATTTATCTTTATTTTTTTGTGCAAATGTTGGTCTTCCCTGTGGTCTTCATACTTGGTCGTATTCAGAATCTCAGCTGCATTCCACTAAGCCTCGTTTCACACGTATCGACTTTGCGCCGTGCGCCGTACACGACACGACGTCGTGCACCCAATTAACCATATACGTCTATGGACGCTTTCACACATGGCCGTGGTAGTGACGTGTGAATGCGTCCATAGACACCCATGGTAGCACGACGACGTGCCGTGGACAATGCACGGCGATAAGTCGATACGTGTGAAACAAGCCTTACTCGTACTTTCCATGACCAGTGGCCGAGTCTCCCCATACTGCACTTGCTCTGTTTCTATATCAGATACAAGGTCAATACAAGGTCACTACAAGGTCAATACAAGATCAATACAAGGTCAATACAAGGTCAATACAAGATAAATACAAGGTCAATACAAGGTCAATATAAGGTCAATACAAGGTCAATACAAGGTCAATACAAGATAAATACAAGGTCAATACAAGGTCAATATAAGGTCAATACAAGGTCAATACAAGGTCAATACGTCCCTCTTTAAACACGAGTACAACCTTCAAGGTCGACTTAGCCCCTAAACCTTACCAAGTACGAACAAAGAGAATTTATTACTTCATAAACGTGTGTGACTTCCGGCCGTGACACTAAGGCGACCGGAAGTGAAGATCACGTGACCTGAGGTCCCAAAGGGCCACTTGTTCTGGGTCATGTTTTTTTTTTTTTTTTTTTTTTTTTTTTTTCCTCCGTCGGGAGAGCCTACCCTCCTTCTTCGCCTTCTCCTTCTGGTGCTGGTGAGGCGAAGGTTGGGGGTGGGGTGGGTGGGTGGGGGGGGGACGCAGATGGTCACATCTTGATGTACCAGCACACAAATCGGGCCAGGGATTGGTTGTGTTGATTTCCTCTATTTCTCTCTCTCTCTCTTTTTTTTTATCTTTATTTTTATTTTTTTTTATTTCCATATCTTTATCTTTTTTCTTTCCCTCTTTCTCTCATTCTCTCTCTCTCTCTCCATTTTTTCTTCCTCTCTTTCTTTTTTCTTTCTTTTTTCTCTCTCCATCTTTTCTTTCTCTTTCTCTTTCTTTTTCTTTTTTCCCTCTCTCTTCCCCCTCCTCTCTCTCTCTCTCTCTCTCCCTCTCTCTCTCTCACTCTTTCCTCTCACTTTCTCACTCTCTCTCTCACTCTCTCTCTCCCTCTTTCCCTCTCTCTCCTTCTCACCCTCTCTCTATCCTTCTCCTTCTCCCTCTCTCTACCTCTTCCTCTCCCTCTCCCATCTCTCCCCATCTTTCCCCCTCTCTCCCTCTCCCTCTCTTCCTCTTCCCCCCTCTCTCCCCTCTTCCTCTTTCTCTCCACATCCCTCTCCCTCTCCCTCTCTCTCTCCCTCTCTCTCCCCATGTCCTCCGTTTCTTCCTGTGTCCCCTCTCTCCCCCTGTCCCCCTCTTCCCCCTTGTTCTCCCTTTCTCCCCCTGTCTCCCTCTCTCCCTTCTCTATCCCATTATCCCCCTCTCTCCCCCTGTCCCCTACTTTCTCCCTCTCTCCCCTTCTTCCCATATTCCCACTCTCTCTTTTATCTCCCCTCTTTCTCCTTGTCTCCCCTCTCCCCCTTGTTCTCCCCCATTCTGTTCTCCCCTCTCACCCTGTCCTCCCTCTCTCCCATCTTGTTCCCCTGTGGTCCTCCTCTCCCCCTCTCGCTCTCTCCCCCTCTCCCTCTGTCCTCCTATCTTCCTCTCCCCCTCTCACCTTATCATCTTCTCCCCCTCTCCTCCTCTCCTCTTCTTCCCATCTCTCTCTCGCCCCATCTTCCTTTCTCCTCCTCCCTCCTCTCATCTCGATCTCCCCACTCTTCCCCCTCTCCACCTCTCCTACTCTCCCCTTTCTTCCTCTCCCCCTTTCCCCCTCTCCTCCTCTTCTCTTCTTCCTTTCTCTCCCTCTCTCGCCCCATCTTCCTTTCTCGTCTCCCTTCTTCCCTCCTCTCGCTCTTCCCACTCTCCCCCCTCTCCACCTCTCCCACTCTCCCCTTTCTTCCTCTCCTACTCCCCTCCTCTCCTCTTCTTCCTTTCTCTCCCTCTCTCGCCCCCTCTTCCTTTCTCCTCCTCCTTCCTTCCCTCCTCTCGCTCTCCCCCCCTCTCCCCCCCTTTCCACCTCTCCCCCTGTCCCCTTCCTTCCTCTCCTCCTCTCACCCTCTCCTCCTCTCCTCTTCTTCCCTTCTCTCCCTTCCTCGCCCCCTCATCTCCTCTACTCCTCCCTCCTTCCCTCCTCTCGATCTCCCCCTCTCCCCCCTCTCCACCTTCCCCCTATGTCCCCTTTCGTTCTCTCCCCCTCTCACCCTCTCCTCCTTTCCTCTTCTTCCTTTCTCTCCCTCTCTCGCCCCCTCTTCCTTTCTCCTCCTCCTTCCTTCCCTCCTCTCGCTCTCCCCCCCTCTCCCCCCCTTTCCACCTCTCCCCCTGTCCCCTTCCTTCCTCTCCCCGTGTCCCCTTTCTTCCTCTCCCCCTTTCCCCCTCTCCTCCTCTCCTCTTCTTCCTTTCTCTCCCTCTCTCGCCCCCTCTTCCTTTCTCCTCCTCCTTCCTTCCCTCCTCTCGCTCTCCCCCCCTCTCCCCCCCTTTCCACCTCTCCCCCTGTCCCCTTCCTTCCTCTGCCCCGCCGACTCCTCAGCATCTTGTCTGGCACGCTTTCGTTTAGTTCCCGTGCGCCTTTTTACAAATCCCAACGAGGCCCGGCAGCTTAGCAAACTCGGGGTAAAGTTCAGATAGTCGGAAATAAAATTCTCTTTAAAAACACCGGCGATGTTTGTCCTGTCACTTCTTCACGACTCACTTGAGGAGATTAACTTAGCCGAGGAACACAAAGCAGACTGAACGACGAAGGACGAAGGAGAAGGAGAAGGAAAGGGAACGGAAAGATATGAGAGGACAGAGGATAAATAGGAAGGATAGAAAGGGAAATGGGGAAAGGAGAAAGGAAAAGGGAAGGGAAAAATGGAAAAGGGAGGGGAGAAAGAAAGGAAAGGGGAAGGATGAAGGGGAAATAGTGAGGGAAAAAGGGAAGGGAAGGGAAGGGAAGGGAGAGGGACGAAAAAGGGATGAAAAAAGGAAAGAAAAGGAAAGAGAGGGAAAGGGAAGGGAAAGGACAAGAAAAGGGCAGGAAAGGAGAAGGAAAAGAGAAAGGAAAGGGAGAGAGGTGACAGGGAATAGGGATTGACAACGGAATGGGGAGGAAGAGGGAATCGAGAGGGAGACGGGAATCGAGAGGGAGAGGAAAAGGGGGGACACAAATGAAAACCAAAAGTGTAAAAGGGAAAAGTAGGAGGCGACGAGACTGAAAGGGACACCGAGAGGTAAAAAGATGATTTGCATTTCGTCTCGCATAACCAGCGCTTCCATCCTTGGGGACGATATTGGACCGAAGAGGGAGAGTCTTAGAGGCGGTCAAGGAGAGATTTAAGGCGGGCACCAGAAAGGAGGGACCGTGGAGGTTAAAAGTGATCATAAGTCTTTCTTGAGTGGAGGAACGGGGGTGAGGAACGGGGGAAAGAGGAAGGGGAAAGAGGAAGGAGGAAGAGAAAGGGGAAAAGGAAGGAGGAAGAGGAAGGGGAAAAGGAAGGAGGAAGAGGAAGG
>NC_134782.1:52454527-52477027 GCF_046742065.1 Oratosquilla oratoria
CCAGCCCACAAAGCAACATTCTCAACAATTTATATGAATTTCATTTCAAGACGTCATGTACTCGTACACAATGTACATCATGTACATTGTGTATAAGCACTGCAGGAACAACGTGCACGGAAATCTAATCTGGATCATACGTTGAAAAGATGGTAATAGTGATGGTGGTAGTGGTGATGGTGATGATAGTAATGGTGATGGTAGTGATGGTGATGGTAATTGTGATGGTAGTGATGGTGAGGGTAGTGGCGATGGTGATGGTACTTGTGATGGTGATGATAATGATGATGGATGTGATAGTGGTGAGGGTGAGGGTAGTGGTGATGGTGATGGTAGTGGTGAAGGTGATAGTTGTGGTGATAGTGATGATAGTGGTGATGATAGTAGTGCTGGTGATGGAAGTTGTGATGGTAATGATAGTGGTGATGGAAGTTGTGATGGTGATGATAGTGATGATGGTAGTAGTGATGGTGAGGGTAGTTGTGATGGAGATGGCAGTGATGATAGTGATAGTGATAGTACTCGTAATGATAGTAGTGATGGTAATGGTAGTAGTGATAGTGACATTAGTGGTAGTAGTACATCTTGGTGCAGTGATCGGTTCTGAATCATTTAAAAGGAGTATTTCAAAGACGAAGTTAACAAATGGATGGGGGAGATTAGGCTACCAACCAACTTCACAGAGACTGAACCGCAAGCAGGATATGCCACATTCATATATGGTGTTAAACACAAGTGGAATTACATCCTGATAACGGTACCGAATATCAGCGAACTATTGAGTTCTCTTGAAGAAATCACCAGAAAGAGTTAATTTCGGTCATCACGAACGAACGAACGAACGCCAAACGAACAGGAAAGAAAACTGATTGAACTTCCACCGAAAATGGGAGGGCTTAACCTTGTCAGCATAGAACACCAAAACTTCCTGAAACTCACGTCCTCCCTGACAAACAACATTGTGTCACAAGATCAACAGAAGGAAACCAACTTTGATTAAATCAGAGAAATTAGAAGAAACATATCAAAGTGCAGGGAAGTGAGGCAGAAGGAGAAGGTTCATACCTTATTAGATCAGCTATGGAATCATATAAAAAGAAAGAGAGGAATGGCATAGGAAGATTGGACGTCCATATGGTTGACAGTAGTACCAGTCAGTACACAGGGATTCAACCTAAATAAAAGAGAATTTGCGAGTGCCATTGCCCTGAGGTATGGATGGCCATTGAATAGGCTGCCTAACAGATGTTCTTGTGGTACACATTTTGATCCAAACCATACGATAATATGCAGGCAGGGTAGATTCATCGGGAGGTATGCAAGGCTGTGACCATCGAACCAATACTACTCTCCCTAGGGGCGGAGAACTTCAGGTGCCTCACTTCCAACACATCAGGTGAAGCACGAGTGGACGTCAGCGCAAGAGGTTTCTGGGCACGGGGACATTTGGCCTACTTTGACATACGAATAGTTGATCCAGTGGTCTCCTGTTGCAATATTCTAACTGTTGAGGCGTTCTATTACCGAAATGGGAATGAAAAAATTCGGATGTACGAGGAGCGTATACAGAACGTGAACCAGAGCTCATTCATTCCGATAACCTTCACAACTTCAGGCGGGATGGGTCCAAGGGAAAAAAAAACCTTCTACGTTCGTCTAGTATAGATGATGGTAGAAAAGAAACAACAACTAAAGAACAATTTTGTGGCGTGGATAAGATGTAGACTATCATTCACTCTTAAGATCAGCTCTCCTACGTCTGAGAGGTACCAGGTCCCCACCCCGTAAATCAGAATATATACAAAATCTTGATTTTGAGTAGACTGTAGTAGAAAGCAGGATAAATGAACTTCTGTATTAGGCTTCATTAAGTTAAATGATATAAAATATAAAATGGTAGTCGACCACAGTCATATACTTTAAAAGACCGTAATAAGCAAAACGTCGTATTAATAAAGGCTTTGTCCTCGCATCGTTTATTTCAATAAATTTGTCAGCAACTGCCACTTTTATACAGAGGACAATGAACTGTGTCTGTAGGAGACAGATCCTGACTGCTTTCACCACACAGTTCCACGAGGATGGAAGTCGTTGTTGTAAAAAAATTATAGTAAAGCATAAAAATGGAAACAGCAGTAGTAGTGGTTGTTGCAAATCCAGAGAAGCAAGAAGAGAGAGAGAGAGAGAGAGAGAGAGAGAGAGAGAGAGAGAGAGAGAGAGAGAGAGAGAGAGAGAGAGAGAGAGAGAGAGAGAGAGAGACAGAGGCAGGCGACTTGGGACTTCTTCCACCAAAACTCGTTTCTCGTGGACAGTTTTTTCCTTGTCCGACAATAGTAACTTCCCCCAACTTCACCACTTTATTGCTCATCTACTTTCCAAGGCTTGGCACAGGTGCCACGTTCGAGCCCTGTCCTCTTTTACAAAGAAACAACTTTCAAGAAGAGTTTGAAAGTCTGTCCATTTTTAATGTAATAAGAATATGATGAATCCTGGTTTTCGACTTTAAATTGAAATGTCTTAGATTTTTCTCCTTCCAAAGCGGCTTTTCGCAGTCTTCCTTACTTTTTTTGTGTGTGTTTTATTCTTTTATTGCTCATTGAAATATATAGGTAAAACAAAAAATTCGTACTAATCTATAACGGTACCGAAATTTGGAGCGGTTTTTACTAATCCGATTAAGGATAAACTTGATATGGAGGTGAAAAGTCGAGGTTAAGTTTGTAGTGCTTCAGGTAAAACTGGATTAGGTGGAGAGGATTTTTTTTTTTTTTTTTTTTTATCTAAAACTCAAAACTTTGATCACCGTAATTGGGATGAACTCCCAACCTCACTCAGGAGGAGAGTTTCCCTCGGATGAATAAAATCGCTTGGCGGCAGCCAGAATAAGACACAATTCAAAGTAAGTTTTTCTCAGTTGAGCAAAGATATCAAAAGCACAAAAAGTAAATTAAAACAAAATAGAGTGAAAGATGAATAGATAAACTACTTTTCTTCGAAGTAATTGCCCTTCCCAACAAAACACAAACACACACACACACACACACACACACACACACACACACACACACACACACACACACACACACACACACACACACACACACACACACACACACACACACACACACACACACACACACACATATATATATATATGTATATATATATATTATATATGTATATATATACATGTATATATATATATATATTATATATATATAAATTGACAGTGCCAAATCATGACTCGTCCCACAAAATATTAATGAAAATAGAAAATGCCATGTTTACTATGAGGTAAAAGAGGAGAGTCCTAGGATTTGCTTTTGTTTTTCCTTTCGTTTTTTTTTTCCGAAATAATTATTTTTAATATTCTATATTTTTCCCGCAGTTTACAGAGTTCAGGATGATTGACTCGTCCCTAATGATGAATAGCATCATCTACCCCGGGCCTGACAGTTGTGCCTTTTATGGGAAACGAGTGGATGGGAGAGATAATTAGGAAATATTTTTAATCTCCATGATACAATTGAATAAATGACGGCACGAATATTCGTCATTTCCTCTAAATAGATCGATGCGGTTCCTTTGGTTCCATTTAATGAGGAGAAAGCTCGATTAATTTGATGAATGCCAATATGATTTATTTTCCTCCCCTTTCGAGACCGCTTTTACCTTGTACTCAACATAAAAACACAAGTACATAAGAATGGAGGAGGCTATAAGAGACCATACTACATTCACTATGCAGTTCCGTGTCCCTTACCACATGTTATCCGTATCCATAAAGTTATCTAACCTTTTAAAACAACCGATAGTTGCAGCGCTCACTACATAGTCACTACATCTATTCCATTCGTTAACTGCTCTAATGGTAAACCAGTTCCTGCCTATTTTCTTTCTTAAATACACTTTTTTCCAATTGAAATCCATCATTATGAGTCCTGCCCTGGTGTCTTAATATGATGATCTTGCCTGCATCACCCTTGTTAAAGCCCTTGACCTATTTGAATACCTTTATTAGATCACCCTCTCTCAACGTTTTTCTAGAGAGTGTAAGTTAAGATGTCTGAGCATACCTTTGTAAGGTAAATTTCTAATCTCTTGTATCATTTTGGTCATTCTCTTTTATTGTATCATTTTGGTCATTCTCCTTTATTGAATGCAATGGATTAATATCCACGCTGTAGGACGGAGACCAAAACTGTACCGCAGTCAAGGAAGGGTCTAACTATCACTAGATAGTTTAATGATGGAGGTGCGGAAATATTAGATGACTTAACATTGGCAAAGGAGGTTGAATGGCAAAGTTCAGATATCAAATATCAGTTTCAAAATACTTCTAAAAAATCACCGAAAGCGTGGACCGGAAGTAGGTTCCAACAATGGAAAACCACGATCAAGTAATAACATAAACATTTCAAAGTGGAAACTACGTCCATTCCAAATACAACCTGGTAACTTCATTTCAAACATTTGTGGGGAAATGAAGTTATGTTCATTGTAATGCTTCATAAAAAGTATACTCAAAAAATATTTGGAAAAATTAATTCCATTTTGATGGCATGTGTAGTCACATTTTAAAATCTTACGGTCATTGAGAAAATGCTTGAAAACGTTATTGCAAAATTGCAAAGGAAATTTTTTTGACATTGCATGGTAGAAATGACGTTGAGCATGTGAATTAAATTAATCATTCATTCTAGACGTCAAGCTAGAACGACTCCTAATTTTTCCTCAAGTTTAAGAAAAAGGAGATACTCTTAAGACAATGTCTGCTAGAATTATCCAGTAAACATAAGAAACCAGAATATGTCTTATCACTAGATTATGTCTTTTACAATGAAAATTATGTTTAGAATTGTCTGCGTCCCAATACTTTATGTAGGAAAATGGATGCCATTGCTCGTAGCTATTCCATGTAGTACATCGTCTGACTCCACAGTAAGAAAGAAGCGCTGGTTATGGTTATTGTCGACGAAATACATTGCTCCACGTAGGCTCTCGTGTACATAAATGATAAAGTAATTGGTGAGGATTCGGTGTCGGATTTGTGAGAACGGAATATAGACTATTGCACGATCATAATAAATTTCGCTTGCAGAACTTCTTGACTCGACAATTGATCGAGCCGTTGATGTTACCATTGAACGCGATGAAGCCTAAGAAGGAAAATGCAGGAAAAATAAAACACGGGAGGTGTGTCACCGGTTGCATACTCAATTTCCCATTACCTTTGAGGCTCACTATGATACCAGTGCTCCACTGTACTAATCATAGGATCTTATCGGCTGTGGTCAACAGAGTTTCATAAGCATCTGGTGTATTCTATGCCTCTTAGGTCGATTTGATTTTGCCAGGGTATGGAGTGAACTGTGCCATTTTTGCACTGAACTCAACATTATCACATGTAATCAACACTTCTGTAACTGGGCTGTGTGATCGGGACCTGGAAGGTAACAATGTAATGAACACTGGAACAATTAGAGATGATTAGATAACTTTACGGATGGGGATGACAGATGGTATGGGACATGGAACTGCTTAGTGTAGGCCTTATGGTTTCTTGCAGTCTTCTCTATTCTTATGACAAATGGACCTTTGATTGTGTATGAAGTAGGCCTGTGGTTTGATTTGGTCACCCCCTCTATAAGGGGAAGGGAAATCTTTCATTCTGTACAATATAGTGTCTGTGTTACCATTTTCACCATATAGTCAACTGCATAAAACAAATCGAAGATATTCTGAAGAGGAGACATTGACAAGAAAATTAGAAAATTCTAATCCCTTTCTGTGGGGACTCACTTCTCTTTGCTGTTCTCTGAAGGGTTTTAAACTTATTTGTATTTTATTAGAAAAAATTGTCTGGCCTTGTCCTAATGTCAGACGGGTGACTCAGGAACATGATCTCAGATTCGATGCCTGGAGATATCCGTGCCAAGATGAAAACATGCAGAATAGACAAATAAACTTTCGCGCATATTATATAAATGGTTGAATGTCTTCTTGAAATCCAGTTCTCAAAGGCAGGACATAATTCAGGAGAACGCATAAATCAATTGTATTTTTGTTTTGACGGACAGACTACCTTGCGCCATTCGGGCATTCGTTAAATATTACTGTTATTATCGTTTTAGGTCGACAGGACAAACTCACAAATTTCCATTGTGTATTGAAAAACCCGTGAATTACTTACGACAGGAGACGCTCACTACAACAGAATATATCACCTTTGCCTTTTGTACTAGGACAACCAGGGATACGAACCCGGGTGTACGTAGTTTGAAGTAAGATCGAAACCACCGTTTCAGTTAAATCGGGGTTCCTCAAACAGTTTCTGTCACGTATCTGCCACTTATGTATTGCTGTTGATTAGGCTCCTGGAGGTGACCACTTTGACTCTGAAGTGTATCGCTTAATTTCTTTCATATTATTTGTTTTTGTTTTGTTATCATTTGTCTGTTTTGATTTTCATTTATTATGTGTCAATTCATTATTGTTTGCTATTTGCCTGTTTGTTTATTATCTAACTATACCTATGCATTTATTTATGTATTTTGTTTGTTATTTACATTATTATAGTTTTTATTGATTAATTTTTTATTATTATGATTTTTTTCGCATCCGACCTAGATATGGACCAAAAGGTCTCCTGTCGGCGTGCTCCACCTTTGTAATCCCCCTAACTACCACTAGTTTTTAGTGTGTAGACCTACTTAGGGACTTTGGTCCACTTTAGTGGCCCGTGAACCACACAACGAGAATCTCTGAGTTAAGAGGTTCCTCCTGAAGCTAGTATACAGCAAAACCACCCGTCCCCCTTCTCACACCCCCGCCCCTCCACCTACCACCTCCCCCTACCTGATAACCTCTCCCAGTTCCTTCCCCGTTGGCCTATATATACTTAGAGTGTTTGCCTTGTCTGTACTTGAAAAAGCTGTAACAAACGAAACGTCGTACCAATAAAGGTTTCGATCTCACACGGTGTTTATTCTCACAAAACCAATTCTATTTACATCTGCATCCCTGGGGAATCTTAATGACCGATGTCAACATCTGGACGCACGTAGGCCATAGGTTCGAATCCGGCCAGTCAGCGCGTGACATCAGTAAGGGAGTACGATATTAGATATCCCAATTTTCGACAAAGGCAATCGTGCATAGCCGCCTTGTAGGGCGGGTGGGTAACAAAAATGTTGAAGAAGAATCATTAGATGGAAACTATATCTTATGTAGTAAGCGTAAACTTTAATTCGGTCAAAGAATGATTAAGAATAAGACGTAAGTCTTTCTAAATAATTGATATTCTAGATGGAGAAAAGTTGTAGAATCATTCTTTGAGTTCAGTCTTAGTATGTCTAAGCTGACATACAGCTGACATCGAGAATGTCAGCTGTATCAAAGGTTGCTAAAAAAAGTGGACTTGTTTCGTAGAGGAACGTCGCTAAAGACCTAAAGATATTATCTGCATGAAATATATGACCAATTCCCAGTGCTCTAATCCTTGTGTTAGTTTGTTTACACTGTAGAGAAACCACATTAGACCATGAAATATCAGTAAAAACCCAGCAGCAGGTTATTGAATTTATGCCACGTATCAAATGAAACAATACGAAAGCCACTCGAAATGGCTGAATACTTCTCTTTTGAGTCGGAATCGAAAATGTCTTTTTGTATGTTTTCTTGATCTATCTTCTCGCTGGCCGAGCGGGTTAGAGGGTAGGTACTTGCGGAGGTCATGGTGATGGCGGTTCGAACCCTGCCACCAGCGTGTTGGACCAAGGGCATGTTTTATTAAATTCCACGCTACAAATTCATTAGTAAGGGGCACCATATTATCCTTCTGATATACGTTTTGCGACGTTAAAACGAAACGATCAATTAATCAGTCGAATTCATCCTCTCGCGTAAGTGATCTAAGTGTACAATCAGATCATCCCCTTGCAGTTGTGGAAGCATCTTTCTGGCTTTTATTAGACGATTTAATTCACTTGAAGGAGGCCTCACAGCTCAAGAGTCAAGCAGTTCTCTTTTTCTTCTTTTTTGAGCGAAAGGAATAGAACAACGGTTGTTTTCGACTATGATATCCACTTCGCTTTCCCCATCTCCCACCCCTCTCGAAGCCGCGCGGGAATAACTACACATACAGCTGTTGCTGTTGCTGCTGCTGCTGGAGCTGCCGCTCTGATGCGATGAAAGCTTCAAAATATTGAATGGCTTCGGCATGTGGAGAACTCTATTGCGCCATGACACGCCTCACCACTTATTTTCACCTCAGTTCAACATTCTGAATGTGGTATTTGCATACATAAAACACGCACACGAACACACACGCGCACACGCACATACATGCACACGCGCACGTACACATACACGCACACACAAGCACACGCATACGCATATGCACACCTACATTTACATTTACGCACACACAGACACACACGCACACAGACACACACGCACACACACACACACACACACACACACACACACACACACACACACACACACACACACACACACACACACACACACACACACACACACACACACACACACACACACACACACTCACTAACTCTCAGGGTCGTGTCAAGAAAACAAAGACAGACCCATGATTCTTGGATCTAAAGATAGTTGACCACGTCTTAGGAATCCGTCCCCACATTTGTTTGATTCATTTACATATCTATTTATTCATTTGTTTATTTATTAATTTTCATTCTATTTAAATATATTTTATTCTCATCTGATCTCTTGTCTTTTTTCTAATGTTACTTCATAAGCTCTTGCTGAATACGCCAACCAATAACAGTTAATATCACCAACTAATCCTACAATTCTTATTTTGGAAACCTGTTTAGATACATGGGGTTCTTGGAGCCTATGTTGAGTACCCCTTATTTAGGGAAACAAGGTCAATGAATAAAACAAACAGATGTCAGCTTGGGTCACGACCTGGGAGATGAGGAGAGAACGTTGGGGGGTGGGGGGCAGTTGCTTGATGAGATTTAGACTTTGGCAAGGTCCAGGGTCAAAATTACAAAATAAGAGTAGAAATTAGGGTCACAAAATGATAAATATGAAAAATATAGTAATAGAAAAAGGGTACGATAGATGCATGTTCGCGCGTTAGTATGGTCTGTTATAGGGTAATTTTTTGGGTGGGGGATTTTGTTTCCTTTTAGGAAAGAAATGTCTGAATGGAAACATGAAACTAGATAATCTATAGCAAGAGCTGGAAACATGCCCATTGTATGCAAATAAAAGGTTCGATGCTATTGCGTTTCAGGCGGCTAAAATAACTCGATACCCTTTGAATAAGCCGGCTTGAACAAAATTGTGATTTTTTTTTCTATAAACTCTGACAGAACAGTTGTTGTTTTATTAACCTTTTGAAATGCAGTTGATCTTCTGCCGTGAAGCATGTTTTTAAAACGTTATTTTTCAATATCCCCTTTGCTATGGACGGTACATTAGCTACCCGGGTGTTAGGTAAACTTTTTCAATATCACATCACGTATGGTAAAGTCACGTAAAGTCACACAGGTCTCCGCATGGAGGTTGGGTGGGAGGGGGGAGGTCCGAACCAGTGACATCAGCCTTAGTGTGAGAATTTAAAGTGTACCAAGGGGTATTCTTAAAAAAAAATTCTTTCCATTCCAAGGATTTATATAAGGAAAGATGTATATAAGGAAATAATTTTTCAAAGGATACCACCGTAAGATTCTTACGGTGGTATTCTTAAAAAAATTCTTTCCCTTCCAAGGATTTATATAAGATTTATATAAGGAAAGATTTATATAAGGAAAGATTTTTTTAAGAGCACCACCGTAAATGTCTTTCCGTGTAACTTTCCGCACCATTGTCGACAGAGATAATTCAAATTCGATCTTGAGCACATCTTTACATCATCACACTGAAGGCTGCATATGATGTTTTCTTTATATTCTTATCATTTATAAGTTCTATTTCATATAATCAAGTATTACAAAAGAGGAGGATGCCGACAGGAGACCTTTTGGTCCATAACTACGTCGGATGCCAAATAATAAGGATAATGATAAATGAATAAATAAATGAATAAATAGATAAATAAATAAATAAATAAATAAATAGATAAATAAATAAATAAATAAATAAATAAATAAATAAAAATAATGATAGCATGTGGTTTAACGTCACATACCTCCCCCCCCCCCCCTCCTCTCCTATCGGGAGGCTATGACGGTGTCCCTCACAGAGGGCTTTGTAGCGTGGAATTTGGTAAACCATGCCCATGGTTCAACTTTGCTGGTGGGAGGGTTCGAACCACCATCACCTCGACCTTCGCGGCAAGTGACAACGCCCTAACCCGCTCAGCCAGTGAGCTTCCAATAAATAAATAAAATAGATAGATAAATGAAATAAATAGAACTTATGATAGTATAAATAATAATAAAGTAATTGAATATATAAAGTTAAATAATGAATAAACAGGTAAATAGCAAATAACAATAAATTGACAGGTAATTGATGATAAATGATAATCAAGGAAATAATAAACAGAGAAATAATAACAAATAAATAAATAAATGATATAAAATAAATGACAGGCATTACAGCATCTTGCTTAGGTGTTTATCTAAACGAATCTTAAAGCTTCGAATTGAACTACATTGCACTGCCTCTACAGGAAGCTTATTCCATTCATTAACTACACGGTTGGCGAAATTGTTTCTACCCATTTCCAAATCAAATCTATTTTCTGACCGTTTGAGACCATTATTTCTTGTCGGATTCTCATTCAGTGTGAAAATTTTGTCACTTTTGAAGTTGTCAGTTCCCTTTAAAATCTTAAAGACCTGTGTCAGGTCACCTCTGAGTCTACGCTTTTTTAGGGAAAACAGATTCATATTACTCTTGCGGCGTAATTGGAAACGTGCTGACCTCGTATTTGATTAATTGTGGTTTCGAATGTCGTTCTCTTATTCGATTCCGGGCAGTGAATGTCACCTGTCCTAACAGTCTCAACCGCATAGGACAAAGGTAATAGCTTCGGCCGCAGTTACTCAGCGCCTCCTAGCGTAGGCTACTTACCTTTATATTTTCACCCTTTTATAAGGTCCGTTTCATATATCAGTAATTTTGGAGGCTTACAGTGGCGAGAAAATTGAAATCTCCCTCAACATGGAATAGTCCCTTTGTTGCCGTTTCGGACTATGGGTCTTTAAAACGATGGTTTGTTTTTTTGTAGTTGATTTGAAATACGGCGTTCTTCTGTTGCTAACAACACGCAAAGGACCGTTCTCTCTTCGATATGGATAAGTTAGAATTTTTGTTGCCGGTAACTGGTGAGTATGGGTGGATCTTCTGGGACCTCTTGGACCTCGCATAGGGCGTTATCATACTGGAATATTTTTCCTCCGACTGTTGAAGTAGATTTGTACCCCGAAGCTTTCGAGAAGGAATATGATATGCTGTTAAGACTTTTTTTTTTTTTTTTTTTTTTTGCATAGTGATTTTATGGTGGGAAAAAGTCCTGAAGGTATAGTACCGTCGATTAATTAGAGACTGGAGGAAAAATAGCCCAGCGTGATAATGCCTTAGGGGGAGGGGGAGTTCTTCGACTCCCGGCCAGGCGATTGAAGTCGACGAATTTGAGGTTCTGGCATTCCTCTGTCTCGGCGTTCTTAGGCTCTGACTAAGGGAAACTTGTTCACCTTCATTCTCGATTGCCTATTACGTATGCATTGGTTTTAGGCCCCTTTCACACTAGGCAACTAGTGACCGTCACTAGTGGCAGTCACTAGTTGCCTAGTGTGAAAGTCTCGAGCAACTGCAAGCAATCAGTGACTGTCACCGAATTGTGGAACCCTTTCTCATCATCTCATTATTCGAAAGAATGTCATCAATGGAGGAGGTGCCTCTGTTGGCTTTGCTGGTCAAGAAAAAGAGATGGTGGGTGACGGCAACTGCCAGTGACGGTCACTTGTTACAGGAACGGGCAACAGCCATAGCCTCTTGCGCAACCAGGTAACCGCACTGATCTAGTGTGAAAGGCTCAATTTGAAATAATGGTAGGCAACTAGTGACCGTCACTAGTTGCCTAGTGTGAAAGGGGCCTTAGCTCTTGTATATTCAGTTGTGGAGTTACTCGTGTCTTTGTACCTCTCCATCTCTAAAAGATATATAGGTCCTTAGGCGGATCTATTTTCTTTTTAACATTGTAAATGTATGTACACACTAGTACCTTAGAATTACATTTTAATTTCCATTAACATTTTTGAAGGAGCTGACACTAGCCAAAGAAAATTTAATCTTCTGAGGTAGATAGAGCAATTTAGCATATTTTTCTTAGAAGTACACAAAACTACTCGTAATACACATTTTTTTTTGAGATGTCACCACGGCTAAAGACGAGATTAAGGCAATTTGGAAATCAAATGGAAATCCAGGGGTGAGAAAATAT
This sequence comes from Oratosquilla oratoria, assembly GCF_046742065.1. Taxonomy (NCBI): domain Eukaryota; kingdom Metazoa; phylum Arthropoda; class Malacostraca; order Stomatopoda; family Squillidae; genus Oratosquilla; species Oratosquilla oratoria. Next base: position 52,466,976 of record NC_134782.1, read on the forward strand.
TGTGCAACATTTTGGAAAATGACAATTTCCATTTATCTTTAATATTTAACTTTTTATAATTTATCTATTTATTATTTTATTCCTCTAAAATCAATTTCTAAAACGTTGCGCAATTAATTTGAAAGCTATGCTTGATGACCTTTCTATCCAAATGTATAATCGTGTTATTTGTCATGAAATAGCTTGACAACTACAGACTGATCTTTATCGCTTTAGGGACGGTGAAGTTAGTGGAGATGACCCCTCCCTGAATGCTTCCTAGTTAACATTGCATTGGCCGACTCATGTTAGTGTCCTCTTAGACACTTAGGCCCTCTTCACACAAATGGCTTGAACCGCGCGAAAACAGCGGCGGAACCACATAGTCAAGGAAAACCTCCGCGGTTGTGTGTGAAGACTTCCATTAATTTACCTTGTAATTCAACCATCGTGGTTCAAACTGCGGGGCTAGAACCGCTAGTGTGAACAGTACTTTAATTTCCTTCCTCCAGAAATGGTTTAATTAATGTGGTTATTTCAACTTTGTCAGGCCTAGGGTGTTAAAAATGTAATTAATATGTATTCAATAATCAAATAGAGCCAAGCGAATAAGCAAATTAGATATTCCATATGAAACATAACTCTGAAAGAAGTATACGCATGCTATTATCATCTCTTTTTGCTGTTATCATCTTTTTCGATATTCAGGGTGTCTGTCATCTCCCTTCGATGCCTAGCGTGCACACACGCGCACGCACGGACATGCTACGAAAGGGTACTCCGACGACTTCCACCGTCTCCTTGGATCTCCCAAGGGAAAATCCACATCTTTGCAGTGACCCAAGCCGCCAACTTTCCAGCCACACCCTAACGAACAATAGGCTCAGCGCATCTCGGGTCAAGCCACCTAAAGCCCTTTCCTTGAACACCTGCGCTGGGCAAAAGGAGGAGGTCTTCGACATGCAATATAATCAGTGCCTAATCCGGGGCCTTTCGCTGTCGTTCAAGTCGAAGCGACAAAACCTTGTAAATACCAAGTTTTGGCAACATTGTAAATATGTATATATAAAATGTTTCTGGCAACCCTCCTAGCTTTGAACGGAGCTTGCCTTGTATTTGAATCCAGAGAGCTGTCTGGTACATTAAAAAGAACAACCCCAGGCTTATTTTTTACCCAATATAGAAGTTAAACTTACACTTTATAATACATACAAAGATACGCACACACGTATATACATGCATACAATCGCACACACGTATATGTATGCGTTATGTATAAACCTGGGATAGCGGGGATAGGGGTAGAGTAAAGGGATGAAGATTAGGGATTGTGGGTAGGGATGGTGGGAAGGACCAGGGAGTGAGAGCAGAGATTATGGGATGGAGAGAGTAGAGAGCAAGTATAGTGGGAGGGAACGGTGAGGGAGAGCAGGTAAAGAGAATAGGGAGAGTAAAAGAGAGCGGAAAAAGAGAGCAGGGATAGTGAGAGGGAGTGGAGGAAGGAGAGCAGGGTCAGTGGGAGAAGAACCCAGGATGCATGGAAGAGAAATCGAAAAAAAAAGGGTGTGTGTGAGTGTGTGTCTGTGATATCAGAGCCGGCCAGGCTTACGGTTACTGTTATGGTTATGGACTTCGGAGGAACTCCACATCCATCTGGTGGGCGGCCCGTTTGCCCTCGGACTCCTTTGCCGTCTTCCAGATCGACCCTATCATGAGATGGGAGGGTCTAGCCCCCCCCCAAAAAAAGAGGGTGGAGGGGAAGGGTGAGGGTGGAGGGGGAGGGCGAGGGTGGAGGGGAAGGGCGAGGATGGAGGGGAAGGGTGGGGGTGGAGGGGAAAGGTGGGGGTGGAGGGGAAGGGTGGGGGTGGAGGGGAAGGGTGAGGGTGGAAAGGGTGAAGGGTGAGGGTGGAAAGGGTGAAGGGTGAGGATGGAGGGGAAGGGTGAGGGTGGAGGGGAAGGATGAGGGTGGAGGGGAAGGGTGGGGGTGGAGGGGAAGGGTGGGGGTGGAGGGGAAGGGTGGGGGTGGAGGGGAAGGGTGGGGATGGAGGGGAAGGGTAGGGGTGGGAGGGAGTTGGGAATATGGGAAAGGGCTGAGTGGCCAGGAAATGGAGTCCGGCTTTAAGGGCTTTTATGTTATTTTCTTTTTTTTTAGGGGCTCTTGTATATACTTTTATTTTATTTTTTTTTTCTTTGATCTATTGTTACCTTTCTTCTTCCTCACCATCGTCGTTTTCTTTCGTCTGTTTCTTTTGGTTTTGGTTTTCTATCGCTGATTCAACTTCGGGTGTGTCTCTTTTTTTCTCTCGTTTTTTCAAGTTTGTTTGTTTTCTTTATTCTCGTTTCGACTCCTGCAGATGTTAATATTCATCTTAAAAAGAAATCTTGGGAATAATGACATGTGTTCATAAGAATTCTCTCATCGCGTTTGGCAAATCATATGGAGAAAGGAAAACTGTTGAATGGACGTTTTCTTCTATTAAATTATCTTCAAGGTACATAGGGGTAAAGAGCAATAACATGTATACAGAAAGGAGGACAAGAAACGAGAAAGTGTGGGAAGGACCATTTTAGGGTTATTGATAGACAGAGGATTTTTTTTCTAAAAATGTTTGTAAAACGAATTATAATTGATACCGGACTATTGTCTCCATTTAGAGAGTATGCGTTGTCAATAACGTAAAGATTATCTAAGCCAATATAATACTTAGTCCCCCACTATGCGAACCAAAAAATAGAATTACCAAGTCATAACGCAATATTTGTTAGTTTATTGTAATTTTCGAGTGTTTCCTGGTCTGACCAATCTAACATTTGCTGCAACGTCGACATGGGATGGAATAGGCAATCATCCATTACTCTTGGAGGAATTTTCAATAACAAACTTGTTCGCTATGCTCGCGTTTGCAAAATTTTCACGGAAAAAGAGAACATTTATTTGTTCCAATTTCTCTATAACTTTCTAGTTTTTCCAAGTGAACTGTCTAAAAAGTTGCTTCGAATTTCTTAGATTTGAAACCTGTTAGATATTCTTAAGAATACATTAACCAAATATTTTGGACTACAAAATATGCATCCTCTCAGAAACATTGACGATATTATTGAAAGTTTGGAGCAGTTGCGATAAAGAAAAATGCATGTATGTACGTGTGTGTGCGTGTGTGTACGTGTGTGTGCGTGTGTGTACGCATTTGTGTGTGTGTGTGTGTGTGTGTGTGTGTATGTGTGTGTGTGTGCGTGTGTGCGCGTGTGTGTGTGCGTGCGTGCGTGTGTGCGTGTGTGTGTGTGTGTGTATTCACTTGGTCTTTGGATCACGTGTTGGACTCGTGATCGACAGCTATTTCCCCCCTGGAAGAGAGCTCAGAGCTCGTAGGTCCGATCTATGGGTAATGCTATGACCTTGCACACACACACACACACACCCAACTCCCCGCCCACGAGAGTCAGAGTAACGACCCGAAGCGCAGCGGTACCGAAGTAATTTCGGCCCTGGGCAGGATTCGAACCATGAGCTGCGGGCCACTATTGTGGCAGCTCAGTGCTCTACCAACTACGCCACCGAGTCGTGTGTGTGTGCGTGTGTGTGTGCATGTGTGTGCGTGTGTGTGCGTGTGTGTGTAGAACACGTTGCTTCTGCCTGTCATATTAGTGGTTTTTTTTATTTCTTTTTGATAAATCGGATGCATTCGTCATTTGGACAACTTCGTTCATTTGTCATATGAATTAACCTTAATTCACCGACAATGATGAACCTGTCCAGGCATCGACGTAGATTTATTGACTTGGATGTGTTAGCCATATACACTGACTTTAACGTATTCCCCAAACATGATAAAGTTCGAAGGGTACATTGAATACAACTGTAAAAAAAATGAAGGTTTTGTAATCCCATTTTTTTTTTACTGAATGTTTCTTTTTTTAACATTGATGTAACGTATTCAGTTACGTTCTAGCTAACTTGTCTTAAGGGGAACCATGGGTGACCTCGAATGACCTTGGGTGACCTCTGGTGACCTCAGGTGACCTTGAACGACCTGTGGTGACCTCGGGCGACCTCTTTTGACCTTGAGTAACCTCTGGTAAATTCTGTTGACTTCTGTTGACCTCAGATGATTTCTGGTGACCTAGGGTGATTTCTGGTGACCTCGGGTGACATAGGTTGATCTGGGGTGACCTCGGGTAACCTCTGGTGATCTCGGGTGACCTTGAGTGGTCTCGAGTGATCTCGGCTGACCTTGGATGGCCTTGGATGACTTTGGGTGACATAGTGAATTAGAACTAGTAAATAGTGCTACATCAGCAATGTACAGTTGAAGAAACAAGTTACTCAACACCATTCTAGAGCAATCTCACTCTCTCGTGACAAGGACAGAAAGTTGTCGAATTGTAATTTGTCAAAAATAAACACACTAAATTCTTTTGTTTATTTCTGTGTGACCGTCAGTGTAGGATAAGTTTCCAATTGCTTGTGAATTGAAATATTTCTACTACCACGATATCCTAGCAAAGTCTGGAGGGTCTTTTTATCCTGTGTTAAACAGAGTATTGTGATGAAACTACTAAAGTAAATGAGCTAGAAATGGTCAGCTGAAAGTATTAACTTTGTAAGACAACATTCACTTAAAAACCAAAAAGTTCACATGAAATACACCCCCTCCTACCATTTCTAAGCGAATTAAAGAAATAATTCCTGATCACCTTCCACATTGATACTGTAATTAACCCAAAAACTCACCTAACACGCGTTACCATTCTTTCTAGCCCGGGTGATGTCAGAGCTGCGCTAGCCCTGGGCTTCTGAAGGCCATAAGCCCATTTGGGAGAACACGGGATTTCGTTGGGGAACACGCGAACACACTTTGTAACAGACCCGGCTCTATTCTTTGGCTCTATTCTTTGGCCGGGTCTCCTGTTATTCACGGTCTTGATTCCCCTTTTCACAAGCTTGACACCACTGAAACGCCAGAGGATTCAAAGAATGGCGTAAATAAAAGCATAAAGTTTACGGTTCTATCCTTTTAACGAGATTTTCGTGGTTTAAGAGACCCGAATAGGTATTTTTGTGTTTGTGCGATGCTTTAAGAGGTGATTTTATTTTTCGTGGTTTAAGAGACCCGAATAGGTATTTTTGTGTTTGTGCGATGCTTTAAGAGGTGGGTTTATTAATAACCAGACATGGTGAGGGAAGAAAAAGACTATGGAAACCTCCCTCTTTTCGTATATATATATATATATATATATATATATATATATATATCCTATATGTTTTGTAATTTTGTTTTTGTATATTTGCATGTTTTGTATTTTGTTGTTTTTCGTACCCTATTTTTGTGTTTTTCGTATCCTTTCTATTTGTTTGTATTTTTTTCATTTATTTTTGTATTTTAGTATTCAAGTATTTTAGTATTTTTTGCATTTTTGGGTAATTTTAATTACTATCTTATCTAATTTCATTTTTGTATTTTTTGTATTTTTGCCTCACCAGAAGTAGAGACAAGTGTGAATCGGCTACCCTCCTTTAAAGAGGATTCAGACTTTTGTACGTGTAATTATTTTATAATGTCACGAAAAATAAGAACAATATAATATATTTAAGTCTAAGGAACAGCCCTGAAAACCTTTTCCCCGATAAAAAAGGGCAGTCATTTATCGACTGCATGACTGTATTATATATATATATATATATATATATATATATATATATATATATATATATATATATATATATCTATATGAAAATGACAATTGCCATGCAAGTCTATCGAATTAAACACTACGTGAGTAAGGGAGGGAGAGAGGAAGGTAGGGAGGGGGAGGGGGTCCCTGAATACTAGGAAAGGTTAAAGAGAAGGTAGTCCATCTTCTATTTAAACTTTCCTAGGATTCAATGACCCTCCTCCCCCCTACCTACCTTCCTCTCTCCCTCCCCCTATTCCCTGCGTTCTTCTTATTCAATCTCAGTCATGTGTATTACGAATATGTATTTGAAAAGGCTGTAATAAGAAGCAGAATGTTGTACTAATAAAGGGCCCTCCATTCTCATTTGTGATGTTTATTTCGATATATATATATATATATATATATATATATATATATATATGTATATATATATATATATATATATATATATATATATATATATATATATTTACTCTTTTTCTAACGCCCGTTGAGTTCTTTCATTACTGCCCACGGTACCTCATTAGCACCGGGGGTTAAATTTTCAAAACAATTTGACACTCAAACGTGATTCATAATGTACAGAAGCTATGCAAAAATGTATCGTTTTTCGGTACTGCAGTGACACGAATTCGTCAAAAAAAAAAAAAAAAAAAAAAAAACGGAAGCACTATCATCCTAGTGGGTCAGGTTCGGGTGTCCGCAGCAGCACCCACAGTTTGGGTTGTGAGACATGGTCCGGGTTTATAACAGGTTGGCAAGACGAGGCGAGAAGTCCGCGGATCAGATTTATGGGACACTTTCTCCTGAGGGTCTTCTTCTTGGTCAGCGGTTCTCAAATCCGCCTCTCTCGTAAATCTACACGGTCCCTCCTTGGCTTGATGTGCTCAACCACTTACACCATCATAGCTAGATAAATTAATAAACAAATAAATGAATAAATAAATAAATTAATAAATGAACAAATAAAAAATAAATAGACAAACAAATAAATAAATAAATAAATAAATGAATAAATAAATAAATAAACAAATAAATAAATAAATAGATAAATAAATAAATAGATAAATAAATAAATAGATAAATAAATAAATAAACAGATAAATTAGAACATAAGAAGATATGAATGAAGGAGACTGCAAGAGACCATAAGGCCTACACTATGCAGCTCCGTAGTAAATTAATATATAAAAAAAATAATATAATAGATAAATGCAAAAAAATATCAATGAATGAATAAACAAATAATAAAAAAATATATGGATAAATAAATTAATAAATTAATTTTAAAAATGAATGGGTGAATGGATGAATGAATGAATGAGTAAATGGGTGAGTGGATGAGTGGATGAATGAATAGATGGATGGATGGATGGAGGGATAGATGGATAGATGGATGGATGGATGAATGGATGGATAGATGGATAGATGAATAGATGGATGGATGGATGGATGTAAGGATGGATGTAAGGATGAAGGGATGGGTGGATGGGTAGGTGAATGAATGAATGAATGAATGGATGGATGGATGAATGGGTAGGTGAATGAATGAATGAAATGATAGATGGACGAGTAGATAAATGAATGGATGGATGAAAGAATGGGCGAATATATTAAGATATATAAAAAATGTACAAATAATTATAAAAGACGCCTTTTAATATCAATGTCCTTCATAACACGGATATTGATAAAAAAAATTATACGCGCGCGCACACACACACACACACACACACACACACACACACACACACACACACACACACACACACACACACACACACACACACACACACACACACACACACACACGCACACACACACGCACACACACACACACACACACACACACACACACACACACACACACACACACACACACACACACACACACACACACACACACACACACACACACACACACACACACACACACACACACACACACACACGCACACACACACACACACACACACACACACACACACACACACACACACACACACACACACACACACACACATGTATATATATATATATATATATATATATATATATGTATCAATATATATATATATATATAAAACATGACATCTGGCCTATGGCATTTAATGAATCAGATTTAATAATTTTAAATATCAAGGCGTGATACATTAAGCTCTTAACATGTAATTTATTTTCTATTTTTTATGATTCATTTATCTATTCAATTATTTTTTATCCTAGGAGTAGATTTAACCCTGGCTGAAGAACACTGCACTTGTTCTTTTGTTCCCAAAAGTTCTTTGTTCTTACGAAGTGTCTCTGTATTCTCCTGTTCCTCGCCTCTTCCTTCTCTTCTTATTCCTTTTCTCCTTCCTCCTACTCTCTCGATCTCTCTACACATTTCCTTTCCGTAACTGCATATTTCTTTCTCTTTTGATCTTCATAATCTCCTCGTCATCTCGTTCATCTCTTTTTCATATTCAATTCTGGGAAATAAGATTTTTTTTCTTCTCATTTAATATTTTCTCTTTCACGTGAAGATTTCTTTTGCGTCCTTACCATTTCCATATTCTCTTCTTCTCATCGTCATCGTCATCACCACCTTTCCATTTTCGCCCTCATTTTTATTCCTTCTTTCTTAAGTCCTTTCTTCATGGAATACCTTCTCTCCTATTTGTACGTAAATTCCTGCCTTTCTCTTCACCAGTATGGACGACGTAACGTAACCATTATCGTAAGGGTTTTAGTGGAACCCCTACGGACCAGAATCACGAGACATTCGTGGGAATTTATATACGACTAGAGACTAACATTTACATTAAAAATGCTGGTCATCCAGATATTACTGTTCCTCATTTACTAACTTCCTTAAATCTTTTAGAAAGGATTACAAAGGATTACAAAGGCGGAGCATGGCGACAGGAGACCTTTTGGTCCATATCTAGGTCGAATGCAAAAAAAAGAAAAATCATAATAATAAATGAATAAATAAAAACTATAATAATGTAAATAACGAATAAAATACACGAATAAATGCATATGTATAGTTATATAATAAACAGGTAAACAGTAAATAATAATAAATTGACATATAACTAAAAATAAATGAGAATCAAACAGACAAATGATAAAAAAAAAAAATAAAAAAAATAAATGATAATCATTACGGCATCTTGCTAAGGCACAATAGGCGTCCGGAGGAAAGAGGGGAGGGGGATGCTGGAGGCCAAATTCAATGTGTGTTTTAAACTTTGCCGGTCGTCACGTATAATTTCGTTAAATATTTGAGTTATAGAATATCACTGTATGGTTGATGAAAGTCAAAATGCAACTCCTGTAGATGATGTAAATATATACCTGTGCGTCTAATTTTACAAAGGATTACAAAGGCGGAGCATGCCGACAGGAGACCTTTTGGTCCATATCTAGGTCGGATGCGAAAAATATAATAATAATAATAAATGAGTAAATTAAAATGATAATAATTTAAATAACAAATAAAATACATAAATAAATGCATAGGTATAGTTAAATAATAAACAAACAGGTGTATAGTTTGAGGTGTGTATCTTGAAATGCATTTATTTATGTATTTTATGTATTTTATTTGTTATTTGCATTATTATAGTTTATTTATTAATTTATTATTATTAGTATGATTTTTTTCGCATCCGACCTAGATATCGACCAAAAGGTCTCCTGTCGGCATGCTCCGCCTTTGTAATCCTTTGTATAACCCGACATCATTAACCATATATGTATAATATCTTTTATTTTGCCAACATACAGACGCCCCTGTTTTCCACTTCTTGCTTTACCTTTCCCCCAAGGATGGAAGCACTGGTGATCGTTAAATACTATATTCTGTTTCCCTTTCATCTAAGCATCTTTCTCATCTGACCCTTGCCGTCTTTTATTTGCCTTTCTTGATCGCCACTCCTTTCTCCAAACATTTCGTTTTCTTCTTCTTCGTTAACTGCGAAAAGTCAATATTTTTTGTGCAGTTCAACCGCAGAACTGTATATAAAAGTAAACTTTATGCTCAGCAAATTGAACTCGCAGAGGTTTGGTAGCAAGGGGGAAAACATCCAGAGCGTTTCTGTAACTACTTTCGCCCTGTTATGAAAAAAAAAAAAATGTTCGTTGTTTACTGAAGTGAAGAAAGTTGGAGGTCTTGTTCCGCATGGAAATGTTGTTGTGTGAACATTTGCAAAATCTCCAATGAAGTACAAGATATAGTGAGAGAAGGTTGGGGAGCTCGTTTGTAGGGCCATCTTTTGAGTCGTTTCTTGTAGCTATTTTGAGCAAAAATTTTATTTGGGGATGATTTTTTCTTCAGTTGAGCATAATAGTTTCTATGTTTCCGATGTTAAGTATTAGTATATACAGTAATACAATGTAATTATGAAATT
>NC_134782.1:52482027-52484527 GCF_046742065.1 Oratosquilla oratoria
AGAATATTAGGATGGTTTGGACACATGGAAAGAATGAGTGAAGAAAGACTAGTAAAAGAGGTATGGAAGGCAGATGTGGAGGGAGTGAACATGAGGGGACGTCCTAGGATGAGGTGGATGGATGGGGTGAAGGGGGCTTTGGGGAAGAGGGGAATGTCTGTTGAGGAAGGAAGGGAGAGGACGGAAGACAGAGGTGAGTGGAGAATGGTTGTATATGGATGATGTTGTGACTGCATGAGGAGGAATGGGCGGGGGGGTGGGGGGTGGGGTAGTATGTGTGAGTAAATTTTGACGCAGCCCGAAGGGATTTCTCCCCGTCCTCTCCTTATATGCAAAGGGGGACGGAGAGGGGGGGTCGCCGATTAAATGAAGCGGCCTTGCTGTGGATGTACTGTGTCTTGCGACACTGCTTCTGACCCAGGGCGGTGGGCAGGGTGCAGGGATGACCCGTCATCCAGGAGGTGCTCAGATGAGAGGAAGGGTGGGAGGGGTGTGGAGTGTATTTAGGGATGAAATGGGTGGGAGTGTTTTTATGCCTTTCCCTTTTTGGCTACCTCCCTTGGAAGGGGGAAAAAGCCTTGGTATATGTATGTATGTATGTACGTATTTATCTATTTATTCGCTTGAATATTTATCTATCTATCTATCTATTTATTCATGTACCTATATACTTATTTATGCATTCATTAAAGCATTTATTCATTTATCTATCTATTTATTAATTTGTTTGTATCAACTAATTAATTAATCAATTAGTTACTCTATTTTCTTATTTTTGTGTATTCTACTAAAGTTTTTGATTAGCCTTTTTACTTCCAAGGGAGTGCTAACAAATATGAACAAGGTAATTTGCAGTAATCTTTCATGTTTTAAAATATTCAAAATTACATTTCTCCATAACCAGCTTATGAGTAATTTCTTTGCTGCCATGAGCGTCACAATGATAATCGGGATAGTCTGACAGCAAGTAACATGGAAAAGAAAGTACCACATGCAATGCGCCACATGGATTGGTGAACTGAAATGAAACGAATAGCCTGGTGTCAGCCAGATTGTAATGAAAAGTACCAACATGCACAAGAAGGCTCGAGAATAGATGTTTGTGTATTTCTCTTTCCACAGAGATAAGTACGTTAGAGAAAACATTATTTTATAGATTTTATCAATTATAGTATGTGCCACATGCAATGTGCTACATGGATTGGTGAACTGAAACAAATAGAGTAGCCTGGTGTTAGCCAGAATGTAATGAAAAGTACCAACATGTACAAGAAGGCTCGAGAATAGATGTTGTGTAGTTCTCTTTCAACAGAGATAAGCACGTCAGAAAAAACATGATTTCATTAATGTTATCAATTATAGTATGTGAAACTTTGTGAAACCAGATTCGCAGTGCTAGTTTACACTAAGTACTGTTGTCGGACACTGACTGAGGTCTTTGGATATCAGAGATTATATTCAAAATCATCCAGATAGGTTTAACCAAGGATTAGGTCCAGATAGAAGATCATTTTCCAACAAGTTAGTATTGTACTTCGTTGCTGTTAACCAGCGCTTCTATCCTTGGAGATTGTTGCGCCGAAAGCAAATCGTAGACCGAGTAAAGGTGATATTGAAGGAGTGGACAGAAGCGATGGATAGGTGTTGGAAATGATCATCATTTTTCTTTTGAGTGGAGATAAGTTTCTGGTCATTAAAAAATGCTGCGTAACTCTGGACTGTAGGGGTATTCATACTAAAATGGGGCACTGCAAAGAGGCAGACCATCAGGGCAGGATAAACTGTGTACTCTATAGGTCATATTTTTTCCACAAGGCAACAACGTAAATAGATCACTTGCACGGGATATTAACAAATACAGGTTTGTAAATCCGAGTAGCTGTTGACTGAGGCATGAAAACCAGACGATTTTAATCAGTGTTGAAGTGGTCTTCATGAGTTTTAAAAGAGCTACACGAGGGTATTTGGTACAAGACCTTAAGAAGCTTCTGGAAGACTCTGAAGTGCAGTTTCAGAAAGGAGCTCGAGATCAAAACCCAACTTTCAAAAGGTCCAAGAGTCGTTTCTAAACGAGGTCATATCCAGTAATTGGTTTGAGGTTATGTGATCGAACTTGAAAGAATTTTTTAGCTGGGAATAAGTGGGAGGGTCTGCGAAATGAGCTGTCGTTAAGTCTTCGAGTAGGTCGAAGTGTTTGGTTTAAATGAGCTGAATTTTCTACTAACAATTGAAAAATGAAAGTAGAAAAAAAGAAAAAGAAAAGGAAAATCACCCGAAATGGAATGGGAGCTTGAACCATTGTTGCTCTCAGAAAAGGTTTCTTGAGCTAGTCTGTCCTTATCGTAAAGACGATATTAGTTTAATGACCCCTCGGTCCCTTGTGCTGAAGCCTTCGATGTCAATATGATAATTATGTCCTCTGAGTTGTTGGCCGGTCCAACTGTAATTTATGCTTATGTCATTCCTAATTAGCGCTGTTCCCGCTAATCTATTCGTCTAA
>NC_134782.1:52489527-52499527 GCF_046742065.1 Oratosquilla oratoria
GTTTTTTCGTATGAAGCTTGAGGAACCCCATACATTTAGACAAACAAGATCTTCGATGCTTTGTTGGCATGTATCAATGTCAAAAGAGTTTAAGTCACATTAGCCTAGTGAAACGTCCGTCATTATAAATCTTGTTGGTTGAGGTAAAATAGGGAATTTTATTCAGTTATATATACTTCTGTTCACTTAATTTTCTTTACATAATTCATTTATAAACAAACAGAATACGTCTTATTATTATATAAATGTTTTGTCTATTCCATTTATTCTATAATTAGTTTGATATAGTTTTATTAGTTTAGTTTGTTATCTTTATAATATAATTTTTTTTGAGTAGATAGATTACAATAGTTTTATTTATTCATATATATTTTTGGTGATATCTTTTCTTATTTTCTTCTATACAAGAATTTCTTTTTGGCAAAAAAAAAAAAAAAAAAAAAAACACGTTGGTTTTGGATGTTACCGGTGCTAAGACTGGATAGCAGTCAGTATCGAGGAACTTAATTTTTTATAAAGGATATATATTATAATACATATCTTTTTCAATTTTTATTCTAGGTGACGCGTTGATATTTCATTCACCCCTTTGGACCATTTTGATAAACACCCATAACTGGATGATGCTATCTTGTTTATGACCGTGGCTCCATGTTGTTAGTGAAGGGAATATGAGCCATATTCTTAAAGGATTACAAAGGCGGAGCATGCCGACAGGAGACCTTTTGGTCCGTAACTAGGTCGGATGTGGAAAAAATATAATAATGATAAAAGCAATTATAATAATATAAATAATAATAAATAAAATAAATAAATGCATAGGTATAGTTAAATAATAAACAAAGAGGTAAATAGTAAATAATAATAAATTAACAGATAAATAATAATAAATGAAAATCAAGCAAATAATGATAAACAAACAGACAAATAATAAAAATTAAAATAAATAAACATGTAATTTGAGACCAAAACAGCATACCATGGAAATAAGGTCGACACTTCTTTCAAATACTAAGGACCTCCAGAGTACTTAGGCATACAAGTCGGTGTCTTAAATTGCCTCATTTGTCCACATCTTTCAAGTTTGTTTTTTGAAAACTGGCAATTTATTTCCAGTCTCCTTATACCCTTTTCCCCTGAATTCGTATTTGGTGAAATATTTTTGAAGTTTTAGTAAAATTCTCATGCAATTCTCTATAAGATCTCTCGTTACATATTTCAACCATGGACTGCTACTCCTATTCATGATTAATTTCATTTTGTATAATATATGCAACTCAACAAGAAACTCGCTTCCATCGTCTTGTTTGATCTTGTTTCGTTATGCGCATCTTATCCTGTCATTTCTTTTCTTTTTCCATCTTGTCTTGTCTCAGAGTTAATTACTAGGACGAGACGAATGAACGATGTCAAGAGGCTTTGGAGGAATGTGGAGTGCCTATCAAGCAGAGAAGAGAGAACGCATAGAACAGGATTGAATGGATGGACTTTGTAATGAAAGGATGACATAGCTGTAATGGATATTCTCATCTACTTCATGAAATATTTGGAATGGATGATGATGTGGGGGGGTAGGTGCGCCATTTAATAAAGTGATGGTGGAGGTAAAAAAAATCCGGTTATCGGTATCTGTGCCTACCTGCATTGCCTTTGACCCGAGCCGTTTTTGTAGGGAACAAGGGTGACTCTTCGTCCATGATATATTGAGATTAGAAGAATGTTTGAAATGGCCTAATTCTTTCACTCGGCCACCCTTCTTTGTGTGTGTGTGTGCGTGCGTGCGTGTGTGTGTGTGTGTGTGTGTGTGTGTGTGTGTGTGTGTGTGTGTGTGCGTGTGTGCGTGTGTGTGTGTGATTCACATATGGTCTTTGGATCACGTGATGGACTCGTGATCGACAGCTATTTCCCTCCCGGAAGAGAGCTCAGAGCTCATATACTGTATGACCGATCTATGGGTAATGCTGTGACCTTACACGCACACACAGTCCCAGCTTCCCGCCCATGAGAGTTGAAATAACGACTCGAAGCGCAACGATACTGAAATAGTTTCAGCCCTGGGCAGGATTTGAACCAGGTACCGCCGGCACTGCCGGCACCGCCGTACTGACAGTCTGTGTGTGTGCGTGTGCGTGTGCGTATGTGTGTTTGTGCATGTGTGTGTGTGTGTGTGTGTGTGTGTGTGTGTGTGTGTGCGTGTGTGTGTGTGTGATTCACCACCATGGTCTTAGATTACGTGTTGGACTCGTGATCGACAGCTATTTCCCTCCCGGAAGAGAGCTCAGAGCTTATATATGACCGATCTATGGGTAAAGCTGTGACCTTACACACACACACACACACACACACCCAGCTCCCCGCCCATGAAAGTTGGAGTGACGATTAGCAGCGCAGCGATACTTAGATTATTTTAGTTCTGGGCGGGATTCGAACCCGGACCGCCGTAGTGGCGGCCGCGAACTCTACCATTGCGCCATCGTGTGTGTGCCTGTGCGTGTATGTGTGTGATTCACCATGGTGTTGGATCACATGTTGGACTCGTGATCTACAGCTAATTCCGTCCCGGTAGAGAGCTTAGCGCTCATATATGACCGATGTATGTGTTATGCTGTGACCTTACACGCACTCACACACCCAACTCCCCGCCCACGAGAGTTGGAGTAACAACCCGCAACACAGCGATATGAAATTATTTCAGTCCTGAGCGAGATTCGAACTCGGACTACCGTAGTGGCAGCCAGGAACTCTACCAACTGCGCCACGTGTTAATCTATTTTAGTCTGGACGCTACTTCTCAGCTCAATTTTGCCTCTGGCAGAACAAACGAAGATATTAACATCATTTCATCATTATAATTCAGCTTCTCTCAACGACAGTCGAATGCAAGCTTTATCTTTTCATTGATTTATTTTCGAGAAAATCTAAAAAAAACATTGAAATTAAAGATTATTTCACTTATTCTATTCTGGCTATTATCTGGGTGATGGTGGTTTAAATCATTGATGATTATTGAATTAAAAGAAATTATAATTCGTCGTTTCTTCGCAAAACTTTATATTTGTTATTTAGTAATAACTTCTTTTGGTAACTCCATCCACCAACTGGTCAGCACCTACGTTTTCCACCTAAAATAACAATTTGTCCACCATGGCCCAAAACTTCTGTCTGTAATTCACAAATATTTGATATTTCTGATTTCAACACATTGACATCAATCTCTTTATACGCCCTGCTGTACCACATCATTTCCCTATCGTTGTATTCTTAAACATTGAAGGCATAGATTTTTATTAAATGAAACATCATGTGAAAGCTGAGCCTTCATAAGTATAACGTTTCGCTTGATCAATCTCTAATAAGCAAAAAATTGTGCCAACATAGGCTCCGTCGTCACGGGGTGTTTTTAAAAGACTTGTCAACAAATACCAATTGCATGCAAATTGATTTTTATAAACCTTTCACAATTTCCACATTTCTGTCTACTATATAATTCCAGCCAGCCCTCTTAGATTCAATCTCGCAACTCTTTCATATTTTATGAATTTCATCTTAGATTATAAATAACCTCTTTTGGGCTCTCTAACCAATTTCAGTATAAGATAACGTCCATTAATCTCCAATTTTAATTGCGCTATGAGGTCCCGGTTCATCACAATGCCTTACTTGAAAATCTTCACTACCATACATTTGTAGTCTGTAGACTACCTTGGTTGGAATGAAAGCGTGAGAGAAATCTCTGGGACCTTTTCTTTAATTTCTTAAATTTGTTGGTTTGACAGTCGAGCTTCGTTTGTCGCTTGCCACCCTAGGGAGCAACGAAGAAAATGCGTGACGGTTGCCAATACATCTTTACAATCTGTATTTATTTACATATTCCTTCTGTTTATTTTATGTAAATTATGGATCTGAGTGCAAACACCCAGTAATTTTACATTTACATCTACATATATACATGAAGAAAATATGTGGCGGTTGCCAATACATCTTTACAATCTGTATTTATTTACATATTCCTTATGTTTATTTCATGTACATTATGGATCTGATTGCAAACACCCAGGAATTTCACATATACATCTACATATATACATGAAAAGCATTATTAGAAAAGAAATATACATTATGGTTATGATGATGCTTGTGTTGGTTATCTCTGTGAGCTTGGTGGTCAAGTGGCTGCTGCGGTTGGCCAGAGGTCAGATCCACTGACCGAAGGTCAGATCGCACAATAGGCATCCGTTGGAGCCTTCCACTATGTACTACTTTGCACCATGAACACACACGTATACATGCACAAGTATAGACTGAATAACTCATAACTCAAGGGCATAAAGGCATATAAGTATTGTCTTGCAACAAAAAAATTTCATAGGTTTTTACAAAAAACCTGCTTCAGCCTCTGCCTATTATGCCTCCTATGTCTACAGCCACCTATTGAGTAGAAATAAAACTTCCGACAAAGTTGTACAGATAAACAACTTGAACATATTGAACATCTAATTCTAGGTGCTTCTAGGTTTTCGTTCTTGTTTTAATGGAAAACGGGTGTATTCAGAAATGTGTCTAGACACATCGTTTTGGTGCTAGTTAAGTTACAAAATGAAGGGGAACAAATGGGAATAAAACAACTTAAATAAAATTCTACCCTCTAGTCCAATGAAAAATAGGTTGAAGATGATAGCGATTAATTTAGCTGTACAATATGTTTTACATATTGTAATAAGGTCTTCAAGTTGGGTTACTTTTATCTTGTCATCAGTAACCTTTACCACTTACCACTTACTCCAAGCAGCTCATAAATCAACGCTATCTTTCCTCCGCCGGCTCATAAAAGCACAAGTTTTCAGAATTTTCTTAAATCATATACAACCAAGTATTTGTGTTCATGTAATCTTCTTCAGTTCATCTTTGTAAATAATGCTCCTTGGAGTCTGTGCAGACATATATCCTACACATCCTTCATGTGTATACGCTCCTTTCTGAGTCGTGGGTTTGAAGATGGAAGGAGAGGAGTTAGAAGACTCATAACTGTGGGCGACATCACCACCTTTGCCCCATGTGCTTAGAGAACCTGGGGAGTGCCTTATACATTCACAAATCGCCTCAGACAAAAAAATATTCCTTTTGACTCGCAAGTACTGTTACATTCTTCCTTTTTGCCTCGATGTAGATTTTCCTTAAAACAGGAAATTCTATTCAGCTTTAGGCGAGGTATTGCATCTCAAGGGTTTAGGCTGTTCGTTGATATAGCTAATGGCTAGTGTGGGATTTCGCTGTGAAGTGTTTAAATTATTCTGAATTGAAGTGATTAAATTATTCTGAATGATTGTTCTTCATGAAAATGGTTTCTATTTGGTCTTCCATATCAGAGGATTTCAATATCTTTTTAACAAGGGGGGAAGGTTAGAACCACAGAATTTTCACTCAAATTATTGTGATATGTTTTTTTTTTTACGAACTACATTTCTATGGGTTCTACAGCTTATATAATCTCCAGGATATTGTACTTCAAGTATCATATTGAATTAACGATAAATGTAATTCACATTTATGAATTGTGCACAGTTATGAGAAGGGGCGAGATGTCATGATGATATATGGTGAAACGGGGGAATGTGACAAAAAAAGAGAGAGAGAGAGAGAGAGAGAGAGAGAGAGAGAGAGAGAGAGAGAGAGAGAGAGAGAGAGAGAGAGAGAGAGAGAGAGAGAGAGAGAGAGAGAGAAGAGAGAGAGAAGAGAGAAGAGAGAAGAGAGAAGAGAGAAGAGAGAAGAGAGAAGAGAGAAGAGAGAAGAGAGAAGAGAGAAGAGAGAGAGAGAGAGAGAGAGAGAGAGAGAGAGAGAGAGAGAGAGAGAGAGAGAGAGAGAGAGAGAGAGAGAGAGAGAGAGAAAAGGACCTAGTGTCATCAATGTCAGTTCTTCATGGAAGATATTTTGTCTCTTGTCTTGTAGACGTCATATACAAATTCTCTCGACATTCCCAAATTCCGCCAGCGAGGCAGGACTGTCCAATATTCCAGGACCTACATGGAGCTATTTTCTGTTTTCGGTCTTGTAGATCTTACACGCAAACTTCCCTCCAGTTCACCAAATTCTGGAAGTGAGGTAGTGGAGAAACGCCCTTTGTCGTGCATGCTTGCCTGTGTGCATGCATTCTCTCCTCCTCCGCCCATATTCCCCCCGCACACACCTGCCCTCCTACCATTTGTCATTTCTCTAATTCGTGTTTGCAAACAGCCCTACGTCCTTGGAGATCCCTATTAGCCTAATATCTCTCTCAGCAAACTCTTGGTATGGGTTTCGGACAAGAGCCTCTCCACCTCGAGAGGCCTGAAGCTGAGTAAGCTTGGAGTAAAGTAGCTTATCATAATTAAAAGTTAAACCGAGCTCTGCGCACGTGCATACGTTGTCATAAAACTTCGACTAGAGAAGAAATTGGGCACGCGAAATATAACAAGCCCATCAAAACTTGAACCCCCCCACACCCCCTCAACCCAGTCTTCTTGCTTGCAACCTCTGCTGGCACAGAAGGAACGCATGATTACCTGCTTAACAAGACGTGACGCGATTACACTTGGAAAGACTACTTTAACAACGGGCAAGACATTATGTCGAGTTGGATTATCTTCCGTGCTCCAAGTGGCTCGGTGTTTCTGCAAATTGTGCCTCACAATAAAGCACCTGCATCTTGTTTGCTCACTCAAAATGAATAGGATATAACATGGTGTCTCGCAAACTAAGACTTTAACTAACGTTTTGAAATTGGTCATGATGAAAGTGGTGCTGGTGGTGAAAGTGATGGTGGAAGTGGTGGTGCTGAAAGTAGTGGTTGTAGTATTAGTGGTGATGGTGTTGGTAATAGTGGTAACAATGGTAGTAGAAATAGTGGTGGTAATGTTGGTAGGAGTAGTGATGGTAAAAATGGTAATAGTGATGTTGTTGAGGGTGGTGGTAATAGTTTTGGTGATAGTGGCACTAGCAGCCCTTAACACACACACACACACACACACACACACACACACACACACACACACACACACACACACACACACACACACACACACACACACACACACACACACACACACACACACACACACACACACACTTTCAACGAACGGACGGCTTGAAGAACGTTCTGAAGAAAAGTGAAGATTGTGGATCCCAACGCAAAGAGAAGTGCCTTTTTGTATTTGCAGGGTGGGGGGAAATTGCTCGTGGGGTAGTGGGAAAGTAAGGAAAGAGGAGAGGGGGAGGGATTGCTGGGGAAATGGAAGGTAATGAGGAGGTGGAGGAAATGGCCCTGACGGGCCGCCGTAAGGTAGACAAACGACCCCAAGACGAGTTGGATGATGACGACATGTCTAATAGGAATGTGAAGATTAGAGGTATAGATAGGAGCAATATAGCAGAAAGTGATGAGAATATTTTCAAGGGATTTAAAGAGGGTGGGGGGGACACAACCCCCCCCCCCCCCCCGACTGACAAGACTAGAAGAGAAGGTCGATAAGGTGATCGAGGACTTGGAGAGTAGGTTAGGTCATATGAACACCATTTTACAAAGGGTTGAAAGATTGGAAGAACTGGAAAAGGCGAATAAAAACTTAACTGATGAAATAGAAGACCTAAAAAGACAGTTAAGAGAGGTAAAGGTGGAGAATGAGGAATTGAAGAAGAATAGTAAAGAAAACAGAGAAACGATAGCTAAAGAAAGTAAAAATTGGAAGAAAACCCAAGAAGGAAATAAGGTTTCATTCACTGACATAGTCAAACAGCAATTGAAAGAACATACTGAAGACTCAGTTATTAAAGTGATGAGACAAAAGGAGAATATAGTAAGGGATTTAGCAGACAAGAAGAAATGTATAATTATATTAGGAATGGAAGAGAAACACAACACAGATAGAACCACAAGAATCAAAGAGGAAAATGAAAAAGTAAGCCAATTACTAGAATCAGTTCAGGAAGATGAACCAGGAATTATGAAACAAATCGAAGAGAAATTTAGACTCGGAAAGTATAGCACAGACAAGACCAGACCAATTAAGATTAAATTCAAGTCACAAACAACGGCAGAGAATATCTTATCCAAAACAGGGAAACTAGCAACAAGTGAACAATACAAAAAGATATGGATAAAAAGAGAAATGAATAAAGAGGAAAGAGAGGAAGAAAAGCAGAAAAGACTGGAAGCTAAGACAAAAAACGAGAACAGAACGGAGTCAGAGAAAGAGAGATTCTATTGGAGAGTAGTGAACATGAAACTAAGGAAGTTCGACATACAAAAGAAAAACATAAGGGAAACAGAGAACACAATGGAAGTGGCAGAAAACTAAGAGTGTCTTACACAAATATAGATGGATTAATAACAGGATTGAATGAGCTGAATGATTATTTGAAAGAAAAAGAACCGGACATAATGGGAATTGTAGAAACAAAATTAAAAGGCCCACTACCACCCAACAGTGTAGGACATGATGCATACAATTATTGGATTAGAAACAGAGAGAAAAAGCAAGGGGGTGGAGTTATGTTCCTGACTAAGAAGGATATAAACGTGAAAGGTGTCATATATGGAAAGAATACAGTAGAGATGATTATGATAGAAGTGGAAGACAGAGATAAGAAGAGCAGAAAATTTGTGATCAATTATGTGCCTCCGAAAACAGCCTCATGGGAGGAGAGTGAATATAAAAGTATGTTAGAGGACACAAAGATAGCATTAACTAAAATAATGGAAGACGGAGGAAGAATAGTTATGATGGGCGACTTTAATTGCAAAGAAATCTGCTGGGAAGAAATGACAGTAAAGAGTGGTGATGACTCATGGGGAAATGCTCTACTTGAGATGATTACTGACCATTCAATGACACAATGGATACAAGAGAACACTAGGTATAGAAATGAAGAAGAACCATCGAGGCTAGACTTAATAATTACATCTGAACCTAGAATAGTGGACAAGATTGAATATAAAACACCAATAGGTAAAAGTGACCACATATTGATTGAACTGGAACTTAATGAAGAAAAATATATGAAAAGAAATGAACAATATAGAAGAGGAAGAATGATGTATGAAAAAACAAACTTTGATAAAATAAGAGAATTCTTCCAACAAGAAAACTGGGAAGAAATATACAAAGAAGAAACATCAGTGGAAGAGAAATGGAATATTTTGACAAAAATTTACAAAAAAGGAGTGGAAAAGTATGTCCCAAGACAAAAACAAGAAAAAGAATATGTAAAATGCTGGTACAACAAAAGTTGTAGGGAGTTAAAAGACAAAAGAGACAAAGCCTGGACCAGATGGAAAAAAGACAGAAGACCTGAAAAATGGAAAATATATACTGGTTATAGAAATGAATATGTACAAAAGTGCAGAGAGGAAAAAAGAAAATATGAAAAAGATGTTATAGAAAAGTGTAAAGATCAACCAAAACTATTCTACAGATTTGTAAACAATAAACTGAAAAACAAACAAGACTTGGAGAAATTAAGACAAGGAGGAGTTGAATACACTGAGGAAATGGAAATGGCAGAAATTATGAACAAACATTTTAAATCAGTGTTTACAAGGGAAAATATACAACCTGAAGAGATTGAGTGGAAAGAAAAAGTCCCCCCTATGGAAGAAATAGAAGTAACAAAGAATGAAATATTGACACACTTGGGTAATTTTGATGTCAGAAAATCGCATGGACCAGATGAAATAGCAAACTGGATTCTGAAAGAATGCAGGAATGAACTGGCAGACAAAATACATAGCATAATAAGCAGTTCCTTAAAAGAAGGAAAAGTTCCAGAAGATTGGAAAAAAGCAAATATAGTACCTATATATAAAGGAGGAAATAAAGAAGAACCTACCAACTATAGACCAGTCTCTCTAACAAGTACAATAGCAAAAATTTGTGAAAGAATTATCAAAAGTAGATGGGTAAAATACTTGGAAAAAAACAACGTACTAAATCCAAGGCAATTTGGATTCAGACAAGGACGATCATGC
>NC_134782.1:52504527-52507027 GCF_046742065.1 Oratosquilla oratoria
AATAAAAATCGACCACTTCGGTGCAAAATAACGTGAGCAGAGAACGAAACAAAACGAAAGGGGACGAAACAATTTGAAATCGATAAGCGTCTCAAAACTTTGCAAATAACGAATTGTCCCATTGTGACTTAATGATAATTTTTACTCTTGCAAGTCACTTTAGCCCACGAGGGATGGACAAACTTTCGTTTTCAGAAGCTTGCTCAAGGTCACTCGGGCATGGTGAAGGTCAGCCAGTATTGATGAAGGTTAGCCGGGACTGGTGAAGCTCAGCCAGGGCTAATAAAGGTCAGTGGGACTGGTGAAAGTCAGCCAAGACTGGTGAAGATCAGTCGGGACTGGTTAAGGTCAACTGGGACTTATAAAGGTTATTCGGGACTGGTTAAGGTCAGCCGGGACTGGTGAAGGTCAGCCGGGACTGGTAAGGTTCAGCTGGGAATGTTGAAGTTCAGCTGGGATTGGTGAGAATCAGCCGGGACTGGTGAAGGTCAGCCGGGACTGGTGAAGGTCAGTCGGGACTAGTGAAGGTCAACCGGGACTGGTCAATATTAGCCGGGACTGGTGGAGGTCAGCCAGGACTTGTGAAGGTCAGCTTGGACGGCTGAAGGTCGGCTGGGCCTAGTGAAGGTTAGCCGTAATTGGTAAGGGTCAGCCTGAACTGGTGAAGGTCAATCGGGGCTAGTAAAGGTCAGCCAAAACTGGTGAAAGTCAGTAGGGTTTGGCTAAGGTAAGTTGGAACTGAGGTGAACCTGGACTGGTGAAAGTTAGCCGGACTGATGAAGGTCAAGCGGGACGGGTGAAGGTCATTCGGGGCTGGTGAAGGTTAGCCGGGGCTGGTGAAGGTCAGTCGAAACTGGTGAAGTTCAGTCGGATTGGTGAAGATCAGTTGGGACTGGTGAAGATCAACAGGGACTGGTGAAGGTCAACAGGGTCTGGTGAAGGTCAACCGGGACTGGTGAAGGTCTTCCAGGACTGATGAAGGTCAGCAGGGAATGGTGAAGGTCAGCCAGGACTGGTGAAGGTCAGCCAGATTGTTACCCAGGACAGATGAATGTCAACCGGGACTGGTGAAAGTTAGTTGGGATTGGTAAAGGTCACCCGGAACTGATGAAGATCAGCCGGGACTGATGGAGTTCAGCTGGGACTGGTGAAGGTTAGCTGAAACTGGTAAAGGTCAATTGGGGCTGGTGAGGGTCAGGTAGGAATGGTGAAGGTCATCCGGGATTGGTGAAGGTCATTTGGGCCTGTTGAAGTTCAGCCGGGACTGGCGAAGGTAAGTTGGGATTGGTAAAGGTCAGCCAGGACTAGTTAAGGTTAGCCGGGACTGGTGAAGGTTAACCAAGACTGGTGAAGGTCAGATGGGATTGGTCAAGGTCAGCTGGGCCTTGTAAAGGTCAAATAGGACTGGTAAAGGTCAAATGGGACTGGTAAAGGTCACAAAGATAGATTAAGGTCACTAAAACTGACGTTGCACAACAAAAGATAAGTTGTTTTGGTAAGTAGTGAGACAGTTGTTGAGCGTTTTTTAATGAACAAAGAAAGGCAGATATATACAATTTAAACCCTGACAGAAACTAGAAAAAGTTACCACACTAAAATTGTGAACACAAGAAAAGGTGATAGAATGGTGTAATTGGTTGAGAAAATAAAAGGATAGAATGAAACAAAAGATACTTATCGAAAATAGTTTTTAAAAACATTAATTTGCTTATTGTACATCGATTATAAACGTCGGTAATCTTTCAAGTGCTTGGTAAACAGAAAACTATTAGCACAAAGAAAGAGGAAAATTTTCCCGTGACTTGAACTATAAAGTAGAGGAAGTTTTACATAGTGTAGATGAAGACACGAGAAGGAGCATAATGCACCATCAAACGAAGTCTTTAACTCTAAGAACGTTTTATTTTTATTTTAGTCCATGTGATTTAATTAAAATAAGGGAATTCCCTTTCCGATGTCGTTTTGTGCACAAATAATTAATTGTATTGGATGAATCATCGTCAGGAGTATAAAAGAGCAACACTACTGGATGAAAGAAGAGAACCAACCGAGATGTTTTCGTGATAATGGCTATTTGTTCAATATTTGTTCAATTCCTCGTATTTTTCTAATTTCTGAAATATTCTCTTGCTCGGTAGCCTAAAAGGACTAGTATAGGATATGTATTTCTATTAATTTGTATTCATCTCTTCCGTTTATGGATTTGATTTGATTGATTTGTGCTAAGAGGTGCTAAGATGGGAGGGAGGGTGGAGGGGTGTGGAGTGTATTCAGGAATGGAATGGGTGGAAATGATTTTATGCCTTTTCCTTTTTGGCTACCTCCCTTGTAAGGGGGAAAAACCCTTGGTATATATATGTATCTACCTATATTTACTAATTAATTTTCATTCATTCCTATTGGTTTATTTTTATAATTTTGTTTCTACTCTTATTAATAATTTTTTTGTAGCTGTACTTGAAGAAAATTGTCTCTACCTCAGTTCTATAAAAGAATTTGA
>NC_134782.1:52509527-52522027 GCF_046742065.1 Oratosquilla oratoria
GGGAATGTCTGTTGAGGAAGGATGGGAGAGGACAGAAGACAGGGTTGAATGGAAAATTGTTGTATATGGATGAAGTTATGATGCATGAGGTGGAATGGGCGGGAGGATGGAGGTGAGGGATTATGTGTGAGAAAAAATTGACGAAACCTGAAGTGATTTCTCCCCGTCTTCTCCTTTTCTGCATGAGGGGACGGAGAGGAGGGGTCGCCGATTTAATGAAGCGGCCTTGCTGTGGATGTGCTGTGTCTTGCGACACTGCTTGTGACCCAGGGTAGTGGACAAGATACAGGGATGACCCGTCATCCAGGAGATGTCAAGATAAGAGAGAGGGTAGAGGGTGGAGGGGAAGGGAGTGTATTGGAGATGGAATGGGTGGGAATGTTTTTTTTGTCTGTTTTTTGGCTACCTCCCTTGTAAGGGGGAAAAAGCCCTTGGTATATGTATGTATGTATGTACTAGTTGCAGAGAACGATGTGGCTTTTCATTTGGCAACTGGTTTAGGTTGGTAGATGCCAGCAGATGGCCAGCGCCATTGTTTCTTAAGACGTCAGTTCTGAAATAGTTTCAATGCCCAGGCAAATGGGGACTTGGGACGTAGCCAATTCACGTACACTTTGTTTATATCCTAGATTTAAACTGTATTCATTCCCAAATAAAAAAACAAAAATATCTATAAAAACATTTGTGTTAAAAATTGTATCACGGTTGAAGTAAATATCATAAAGGTGTACCAACTTAATTCAAAGTGAGACATAAATGTATTTTTAATCTATATTCATGAACTACGAAATTATAATGTTAAAGTAGATCCTAATTTGCATTTATAGGGATAGAATTACGTTTCCATTTACTTATAGAAGGCATAATTCTAAACGGGTCATATTCAGCGGGAGCAGGAATCACCAGACCATGAATGTATTTTACGTCCTAGATCAGACACCCATGTAATTTGACATGTACATATTACGAAACAGATAAATTCATTTACGCGATTATACTCACACATGTAAGAAAACTCCCAACCACACCCACACCCACACCCACACCCACACCCACACCCACACCCACACCCACACCCCTATCCACATCCACACCCACACCCACACCCACACCCACACCCACACCCACACCCACAACCACAACCACAACCACACCGACACCCACACCCACATCCACACCCACACCCACACCCACACCCACACCCACACATACACCCACACCCACGCATTCGCTTCCGCACATGTCTATAACCATGTTTGTGCACGTACATACAAGCCATACAAATAAAATAAATGTATACATATATACGTGCTTACATGCATGCTTGCCCTCATATACGAAAATACATGCATACGTAATTGCATACACATATAAATGCATGCATACGTGCATGAATGCATGTATACATATGGGCATACATATGTACACACGTAAATACGTGCATATGTACATAATTCAATATTGTCATCAGTGTCTTAGAATTTGTACTCCAAAATAGTTGAGTAAATATTTCTTGAGTATATTTGAGGATTTCAGTACAATGATATCCGAAACAATTTATAAATAATTAATTCAAAATGGTCTGAGAAAATTATCTTGAAAGATAATTGAACAAAAAAATAGTAAACATATAATTAAAACTAAGAATAGGTAATGGTTTTCCTTTTTCAGTGTATTTTTTGTCTTTTTCAAAATAGAGAAACGGTAAGAATTTTTATTATTAGAAAATTTAAAAGAAATAGACGACATGTGTCTTCAATCTATTGTAAAAAATTGTAACAAATATTATTTATGTTGGTCAGATAAGATTAAAAGATAAAAAGTAAAACATACCAACGAATATATATATGCATACATTCACACACACACACACACACACACACACACACACACACACACACACACACACACACACACACACACACACACACACACACACACACACACACACACACATATATATATATATATATATATATATATATACAGTATTAGATCTGAGCAAACACATCGTATTTTTTCTGCACGAGAAGACTTCAACCGTTGTAATGAATGGAAGGTCTGATACGAAAACCCTTTATAGATAAGAGCACAATAGAGCACGTCATCAAAGGTACATTTTAAAACTCTGTAAGTCTAACTTGACATAAACTGGGTAATATCAGTGCTAAAAAGATGTTTGATAATAAGAAAAACACAAGAGAAAGGTCATTGAATATAATAAAGGACTGTGGGATTTTTTTTTTATAATATTATCCATTGACGTCCCAGATCAGACACCCATGTAATTTGACATGGACATATTACGAAACAGATAAATTCATTTACGCGATTATACTCACACATGTAAGAAAACTCCCAACCACACCCACACTCACACTCACACCCACACCCACACCCACACCCACACCCACACCCACACCCACACCCACACCCACACCCACACCCACACCCACACCCACACCCACACCCACACCCACACCCACACCCACACCCACGCACTCGCTTCCGTACATGTCTATAACCATGCTTGTGCACGTACACACAAGCCATACAAATAAAATAAATGTATACATATATATGTGCTTACATGCATGCTTGCCCACATATACGAAAATACATGCATACGTAACTGCATACACACATAAATGCATGCATACATGCATGAATACATGTATACATATGTGCATACATATGTACACACGTAAATACGTGCATATGTACATAATTCAATATTGTCATCAGTGTCTTAGAATTTGTACTCCAAAATAGTTGAGTAAATATTTCTTGAGTATATTTGAGGATTTCAGTACAATGATATCCGAAACAATTTATAGATAATTATTTCAAAATGGTATGAGAATGCTATCTTGAAAGATAACTGAAAAAAGTAAAAATATAATTAAAACTAAGAATAGGTAATGGTTTTCCTTTTTCAGTGTATTTTTTTTCAAAATAGAGAAACGGTAAGAATTTTTATTATTAGAAAATTTAAAAGAAATAGACGACATGTGTGTTCAATCTATTGTAAAAAATTTTAACAAATATTATTTATGTTGGTCAGATAAGAAAAAAATATAAAAAGTAAAACATACCAACGAATATATATATGCATACATTCACACACACACACACACACACACACACACACACACACACACACACACACACACACACACACACACACACACACACACACACACACACACACACACACACACACACACACACACACACATACACACACACACACACACACACACACACACACATATATATATATATATATATATATATATATATATATATATATATATATATACAGTATTAGATCTGAGCAAACACATCGTATTTTTTTCTGCACGAGAAGACTTCAACCGTTGTAATGAATGGAAGGTCTGATACGAAAACCCTTTATAGATAAGAGCACAATAGAGCACGTCATCAAAGGTACATTTTAAAACTCTGTAAGTCTAACTTTACATAAACTGGGTAATATCAGTGCTAAAAAGATGTTTGATAATAAGAGAAACACAAGAGAAAGGTCATTGAATATAATAAAGGACTGTGGGATTTTTTTTTTTATAATATTATCCATTGACGTCTCAGATCAGACACCCAAGTAATTTGACATGGGCATATTACGAAACAGATAAATTCATTTACGCGATTATACTCACACATGTAAGAAAACTCCCAACCACACCCACACTCACACTCACACCCACACCCACACCCACACCCACACCCACACCCACACCCACACCCACACCCACACCCACACCCACACCCACACCCACACCCACACCCACACCCACATCCACACCCACACCCACACCCACACCCACATCCACACCCACACCCACACCCACACCCACACCCACACCCACGCACTCGCTTCCGTACATGTCTATAACCATGCTTGTGCACGTACACACAAGCCAAACAAATAAAATAAATGTATACATATATATGTGCTTACATGCATGCTTGCCCACATATACGAAAATACATGCACGTAACTGCATACACACATAAATGCATGCATACATGCATGAATACATGTATACATATGTGCATACATATGTACACACGTAAATACGTGCATATGTACATAATTCAATATTGTCATCAGTGTCTTAGAATTTGTACTCCAAAATAGTTGAGTAAATATTTCTTGAGTATATTTGAGGATTTCAGTACAATGATATCCGAAACAATTTATAGATAATTAATTCAAAATGGTATGAGAATGCTATCTTGAAAGATAACTGAAAAAAATAAAAAAATAATTAAAACGAAGAATAGGTAATGGTTTTCCTTTTTCAGTGTATTTTTTTTTCAAAATAGAGAAACGGTAAGAATTTTTATTATTAGAAAATTTAAAAGAAATAGACGACATGTGTGTTCAATCTATTGTAAAAAATTGTAACAAATATTATTTATGTTGGTCAGATAAGAAAAAAAGATAAAAAGTAAAACATACCAACGAATATATATATACATACATTCACACACACACACACACACACACACACACACACACACACACACACACACACACATATATATATATATATATGCAGTATTAGATCTGAGCAAACACATCGTATTTTTTCTGCACGAGAAGACTTCAACCGTTGTAATGAATGGAAGGTCTGATACGAAAACCCTTTATAGATAAGAGCACAATAGAGGACGTCATCAAAGGTACATTGTAAAACTCTGTAAGTCTAACTTTACATAAACTGGGTAATATAAGTGCTAAAAAGATGTTTGATAATAAGAGAAACACAAGAGAAAGGTCCTTGAATATAATAAAGGACTGTGGGATTTTTTTTTTTATAATATTTTCCATTGATTCCCATATATTACAAAATTGTTGCATATTCAATTTTTTTGTACTTCGTACACTGGTTTTACTTTATGTAGTTCTCTGTGCAGATGTGAGTGTATATATGTATGAATATATACATATGTGCACATGTTTCCACATTATAGAAATATATATACAATACTGAAAGAACGTATATTTGACATTGCCGCTGCCTTTGTGAAACATGACAAAACAGCACCGTAGATTATTCCATGATGTGCCTCAACCATAAAGCGGGAAGATTAATCTACAAATATAAATGGAACGATTAATTTTGTCCTTTGTTATTTATCTATCTATTAATATATTTATTCATGTATTTATCTATCTATTTATTTATTTATTTATTTATCATTATTTATTTATTTGTATGTTTATATATCTACGTATTTATATATTTATCTATCTATCTATTCAGTTATTTATTTATTTATTTCTTAATTTATTTACTTATCTCTTTATTCACTTTAGTGTTCTTAGCCTAAAGCAGGTTCAGATTCAAACACCTATTATGTGTATCTATTCGGGAGAAGGTGAATATTTTTCATATGTGAAGAAATGCAGTAATTATGTTCATTCATGTACTATCAGGAGGTAATTTTTTTTATCATCGTCGCATTTCTCACAACGCCAATATCAATAATTTCTGTCGAGTATGTGATATACTCGAGTATTTTCCTACGTAGTACTTACCGTGTGGTTAGGCAATTTTACTGAATCGATAAAAAATATAGGTCAGATAAAGAATTTGTATTTTGTATCATGAAAATCTGTGGGGGGGATAAATATTTTTGCTCGTCACTATGTGTGTGTGTGTGTGTGTGTGTGTGTGTGTGTGTATGTGTGTGTGTGTGTGTGTGTGTGTGTGTGTGTGTGTGTGTGTATGTGTGTGTGTGTGTGTGTGTGTGTGTGTATGTGTGTGTACATGTATGTGTGTGTGCGTGTGTATGTGTGTGTGTGTACATTCATGTGATTGTGTGTGCACATGTATATGTGCGTGCACACGTATGTGGTTGTGTGTGTACATGCATATGTGTGTGAGTATGCATGCATGTGTATGTGTGTGTACACACACACACACACACACACACACACACACACACACACACACACACACACACACACACACACACACACACACACACACACACACACACACACACACACACACACACACACACATACACACATATATATATATATATATATATGTATATATATACATATATAGATGTATATATCATATATATATTATATATATATATACATATATGTATGTGTGTGTGTATGTGTGTGTGTTTGTGTGTGTATGTGTGTGTGTGTTTGCGTGTGTGTGTATGTGTGTATGTGTGTGTGTATGTGTGTGTGTGTGTGTGTGTGTGTGTGTGTGTGTGTGTGTGTGTGTGTGTGTGTGTGTGTGTGTGTGTGTGTGTGTGTGTGTGTGTGTGTGTGTGTGCGTGTATATGTATGTATGCACATGTATAATCACATATCTTGCTTTGTCGTCCTAAACAAGTTCTTGGTAATTTTTAGCATAATCGCCTTTCTTCCATTTTCTATCATTTAAGTGGCTTTTCTGCCTTATCTTTCTTCATTCCATCAATCCATCTTTGCTCCCTCACCCCCTTCTCTCGCTTCTCGTTCGCCCCATTGCTATCCCTCCTCCTGTACCCTCGCTGTCTCGCTAATGTCACATCCTACATTCCCGGTTTTCAATCAGAATCTTATCTTTTTATGCTCGAAACATGACCCAAATGTCTCAATCAATTTATTCCCTCTTTGTTTGTCGTCGAGCCCTGTTTAATTATCCTCAGCAGTTTTCTGTCATGTCCCCTCAGGCTGCCAACGCTGTCTTCATAAATCGGAATCAAGAGCCTTAGACCACTTCGATTTTCGTTTCGTTCTAATTTATTATTAGTATTTTTAACCTTCTTTCTTCAATCTTCCACGACATAGATGACGAAAAGCAATATAATTAGAATTAAGATGTACAGATAACCTAGTCTTGAATTTTTTTTTAATTCTTCATTAACCAATTTCATGAGTGACTTATAAGTTTTGATTTACGCACCATTTGTAGTTAGGGACTATTATGGTTCTGTGACCTAGGGCATCAGTATCTGAGGGTAGGTTGGTTCGAGTCCTCTAGTCAGCGCGTAATGGGAGTGGGGGAGTCAATGCAGAGCTGAGAAGTTGGTGGGGAGGTGGAAAGGGAGTGTTATCAATACCTGATAGCTGCTAGCACTTACTTTCGACATGGGAAACTTTTATCCTCTTTTGCAATCCCGTCTGCCAATTGCAGAACACACGCGGCGGCTTAAGGTTGCGTTTCTCTGCGTGTGGGCAAGATTTTTGTTTTATCTTTATTATATTCTGAAGCATGTTTGCCAGATTTCCTTGTGAAAGTTAGGAGGGGATGGCTTTGTCAATGTTATATAACATCACTGTGTTAACATCGTTAACATAAAAATTTACAAATTTCTTGACTCTCAAAAACAACTTTTTTTTTCCTTGAGTGTTAGACTAAACTTTTTTAGTTATTTTGATTACCATTATCATTCTTCTCAAATATCATTTTCAAACTTTTAAGCTGCTTTTTATCTATAAACTGTTCACACGTTCCTGAAATAATTTCGCACGTACTCTATTAATTCTAGCTACATTTTCTAGTAATGTTTCTCTATTTACAATCACAAACAATTAACCGAAAGAAAAGATTTGAAGATAGAATTAGATTTTTTCTAAACATGGGGAACAAACACGCGTTTATTTTTTACATTGAAAGGCACTTCAACTCTCTTCCTCCCTTAGACATTTTCTACCTGGACTTTTTCGGGGAAGAAATTTCGACTCAGCTGACCTACTCATCTATTTGACCTCGATTTGGTATTCCTCTTTTTTTTTGACTAATTAATTTTATTTTTATAGTCCTTTTTACCATTATGAAATATGTGTATTAACGTACAGTTGAGTACGTACACACACACACACACACACACACACACACACACACACACACACACACACACACACACACACACACACACACACACACACACACACACACCATTATTATTATTACACACACACACACTATTCGATGGTGGAGTGGTAGTGATCGCAGCCGCCTCTACGGGAGTACAAGTTCGAATCCTGCCCAAGCCTTAAATAATTTCAGTATCGCTCCGCTGCCAATCGTTACTCCAAATATCGTGGGCGAGGAGTTGGGTGTGTGTGAGGTCACAGCATTACCTACAGATCGGTTATTTGTGAGTTCTGAGCTCTCTTCCGTGAGGGTAATAGCTGTCGGTCACAAGTCCAACATGTGATCTAAGATCGTGGTGAAATTTACACACACACACACACACACACACACACACACACACACACACACACACACACACACACACACACACACACACACACACACACACACATAAGCAAACACACACACACACACACACACACACACACACACACACACACACACACACACACACACACACACACACACACACACACACACACACACACACACAATAGCGAACGAACACACGAGAACACGAGTATGTGAACACATGAACACCAGAACAAACGAACACGTGAACACGAGCATACAAATAAGGTGACATACCTACGAACACGCACGACTTTAGGTACATGAACACACATAAGCATATTTACGAATACATACATATAGAATATATATCTATAAATATTCTTGTACTGAGGCATGTAGACCTACACCAAGAAGACGGTTTGCTGGTGTAGTGGTCTTGTGTACCTGAAGAAATGAGCTTGAGTGGCACTGGGAGATGGAGGGGCATATTGATCCGTATAATGGCGACATACAACATGTACCACCGGGCGGACGGCACAAGGACATGTACGTCCATGTTCTAAGTCCTACACACTCGTTCAGTTAAACGTTTTACTTCCCTCTCCTTCTTCTCTTCATTGCTTTCTCCTGCCACTTCTATCTTGTTCCTCTTTTTTCGTTTTCTTTTTGTGCCTTTCCACCATCTTTGCATTTATTAGTTCTGTCATCTGCATGTTATCGTGGCAGAGTAGCATGCAGTTGATACTTTAGGGTCTATATGGGGCGCCCCTACGGACCAGAGCCATACATTATTTTGTCTGTGGTAGAGGAAAACTCTGTTCATAGAGAAATGATTACACTTTTATACTACGACTGTCTCTCCGTTATGCTGTCCCCCAACCCCTTGCCACTGTCCTGTATCATTTCTCTGAATATTCAGTTCCTTTTTTCGCCTACCCTGTGGTGGGGAAAGGGAGTGCTACCACCAAGTCTTTCCACTTGAGTCGTAAGAGGCGACAAAAAAAAAAAAAAAAAAAAAAAAAAACGGGACGGGGGATGGGATTAGGAATCATACTAGCTGTAGCCCCAAAGGGGACATTCCTAAAAAAAGTAAAGGCATAAGCGGGTCTGGGAGTTTTCCAACCAGTACCCTAAGGCTTGGGTATTTTAATGTGCGTGGATGTGGTACAGATGAGAGAAAAAGGGAAGAGATGGGCAGTATGTTTGCGAGAAGAAAGATGGATGTGCTGGCTTTGAGTGAAACTAAAATGAAAGGGAAGTAGGGCGAGTGTGAGTTTGGGAGTGTAGCTGGGAGGTACTCAGGAGTGAAGAGGGGACGAGGGAGAGAAGTGGTGGTTATACTAGTAAGTGAAGAGATAAGTAAGTGGAAGGAGGTTTCATCAAGGTTGATGTGGATGAAGGTGAAGCTGGGAAGGGAGATGTGGGTTTTTGTAAGTGCGTATGGGCCTGGTAGTGAGAAGAGCGTAGAGGAAAGGGAGTCTTTTTTGGGTAGATATAAATGAGTGCATAGATGGATTGGGGAGAAATGTCAATGTAGTTGTATTGGGAGACCTGAATGCTAGGGTAGGAAACGAACCAATAGAGGGAGTGATTGGGAAGTATGGAGTACCAGGTAAAAATCTTAGTGGAGAATTGATGGTGGAGATGTGTCTTGAAAGAGAGTTGATGATAGCAAATACAGTGTTTAGGAAGAAAGTCAAGGATAAGTACACATGGGAGAGGGTGGTGGATAGAAGGGTGAGAGAGGAGTGGGAGGGAGTGAAGGATAGAGTAGAACTAGGAGTGGAGGAGGAATGGGGATGGTTCAAGGAGGGAGTCATAAGGTGTGCAAAGATGGTGTGTGGAACAAGGAGGGCAGGAGGAAATAGTAGGAAGGGTAGTGAGTGGTGGGATGAGGAAGCAAAGAAGGGTACAGAGGAGAAGAAACAGGCATTCATAGATTGGCTACAAATTAGGACAAGGGAATCGTATGAGAGGTACCAAGTAAAGAGAAGGTAAGTTGTGCATAAGATAAAGGAAGCAAAGAGGAGAGCAGATGTGAAATGGGGTAAGAGTATGACAGAAAAAATTGAAAGTAATAAAAACATGTTTTGAAAAGAAATTAAAAGAGGAAGAGGAGGCGAATCAAGTAGAGAAGAAAAGGTAAAAGGTGCAGATGGAGAGATGATAATGGAAGAGAAGGCAGTGAGAGGAAGGTGGGCAGAGTATTTTAGGGAGTTGCTAAATGTGAAGGAGGATAGGGAGGGAAAGGTATTTGCATTGGGAAATGCTAAGAAAATGAGAGTGATGAGTGAGGTAAATGGAGGAGAAATAAGGAAAGATGAAATGAAAGCAGCTGTTAAGAAGATGAGAGCAGGCAAGACACCTGGGTCTAATGGATGCCATGAAGAATGTTTGAAGAAAGGAGGTACAATTATGGTGGACTGGCTGGTGAGGTTATTTAATGTTTGTTTAAGAGAGAGTAGAGTGTCGGAGGACTGGAGGAGTGCCTGTATCGTCCCGCTTTACAAGGAAAAGGGGGAAAAGTGTGAGTGTATTACTTTTAGAGGGATCAGCTTGTTGAGTGTAGTTGGGAAGGCTTATGGGAGGGTCTTGATTGAGAGGATTAGAAGAGGAACAGAGGGAGTAATTGGTGAGGAACAGAGTGGGTTTAGGATAGGTAGGGGTTGTGTAGATAAGATTTTTGTGGAAAGACAGATATGTGAGAAAGCTATAGGTAAAGGTAACGATGTATTTTGGGCTTTTATGGATCTGGAAAAGGCTTACGATAGGGTAGACAGGAAGGTACTGTGGGAGGTACTGCAAATATATGGGATAGGAGGAAAGCTGTTAAGAGCAGTCAAGATTTTTTACGAGAGTAGCAGACCTTGTGTTAGGATTAGAAATGGAGAGAGTGAATGGTTTGAGGTAAAGGTGGGACTTCGTCAGGGATGTGTTATGTCGCCCTGGCTGTTTAATCTATACATGGATGGGGTGGTGCAAGAGGTGAATGCAAGGGTAGTGGGTCAGGGGTTGGAGATGGTTAAAGAAAATGGAGAAAAGTGGGAAATAAGCCAGTTGTTGTTTGCTGACGACACTGCGCTTGTAGCAGGATCAGAGAAGGGATTGAGGAAGTTAGTGACAGTTTGAGAAGGTGTGTGAAAGAAGGAAGCTGAAAATAAATGTGGGCAAAAGTAAGGTGATGAGATGTACAAGGGGAGAGAGTGGCAGTAGGCTGGAAGTGAGCATTAAGGATGAGAGACTGGAGGAAGTGGATAGTTTTAGATACTTGGGTGCAAATGTGGCAGGGAAGGGAGTAAATGCCTTGGTGGATTGAAAAGTGTAATGAGAAATAGACATCTGGGAATGGATGCTAAGAGGGAGGTTATATGAAGGAGTGATTGTGCCAACAACACTGTACAGGGTAGAAACATGAAACATAAGAGAGGAAGAGAGAAGGAGTTTGAATGTGTTTGAGATGAAATGTCTGCGAAGTATGATAGGGGTTACAAGGATAGATAGAGTGAGAAATGAGGAGGTGAGGAGGAGAACAGGGGTGGTAAGGGAGGTGGGAGATGGGGTTGATGAAATAATATTGGGATGTTTTGGACACATGGAAAGAATGAGTGAAGAAAGATTAGTAAAAGAGGTGTGGAAGGCAGAGGTGGAAGTAGTGAATATTAGGGGGCGTCCTAGGATGAGATGGATGGATGGGGTGAAAGGGGCATTACAAAAGAGAGGAATGTCTGTTGAGGAAGGACGGGAGAGGAGAGAAAATAGGGGTGAATGGAGAATGGTTGTGTATAGATGATGCTGTGATGCATGAGGGGGAGTGGGTGGGGGATGGGGGTGAGGAAGTATGTATGAGAACATTTTTGACGCAGCCCGAAGGGATTTCTCCCCGTCTTCTCCTTTTCTGCATGAGAGGACGGAGAGCGGGGGTCGCCAAATTTATGAAGCGGCCTTGCTGTGGATGTACTGTGTCTTGCGACACTGCTTCTGACCCAGGGCAGTTGACAGGATACAGGGATGACCTGTCATCCAGGAGGTGCCAAGATAAGAGGGAGGGAGGAGGGTGGTGGAGGGGAGTGGAATATGTAGGAAATGGAATGGGTGGGAGTGGTTTCTATGCCTTTTTCTTTTTGGCTACCCCCCGTGTAGGGGGAAAAGCCTTTGGTATATGTATGTATGTATGTATGTATGTATGTATGTATGTATGTATGTATGTATGTATGTATGTATGTATGCTTACTCTTGTGAGTTTAGTGTTAGTTATGTAACCTATCTTGCATTGTTGTCTCGTTA
>NC_134782.1:52532027-52557027 GCF_046742065.1 Oratosquilla oratoria
GTTTCTCTCTCTCTCTGTCTCTATTTCTGTCTATCTGCCTATCTGTCTGTCTGTCTGTCTGTCTGTCTGTCTGTCTGTCTGTCTCTGCTTCTATCTATCCCTCTCAACCCCTTTCTGTCCCACTTTGTCCCTTTCTGTTTCTCTGTCTCTATCTGTCCTTCCCTTTCCCTCTGTCTCTCTCTGTTTCTCTCTGTCTCTCTAACTCTATTTGTCTTTCTTGGTTTCTATATCTTTTTGTCTCACTTTGTCTCCTTCTGCCCATATCTGTCTCTCCCAGTGTCTCCCGGGTATCTCTCAGTCTCTCCCAGTCTCTTTCTCTGTCTCTGTGTGTCTCACTCTAACTATTTTGGTCTCTCTCTCTCTCTC
Source organism: Oratosquilla oratoria (assembly GCF_046742065.1). Classification (NCBI taxonomy): domain Eukaryota; kingdom Metazoa; phylum Arthropoda; class Malacostraca; order Stomatopoda; family Squillidae; genus Oratosquilla; species Oratosquilla oratoria. The sequence continues at coordinate 52,532,394 of NC_134782.1, forward strand.
TCTCTCTCTCTCTCTCTCTCTCTCTCTCTCTCTCTCTCTCTCTCTCTCTCTCTCTCTCTCTCTCTCTCTCTCTCTCTCTCCCTTCTCTTTCTCTCCCCCTCTCTCCCCCTCTCCCCCCTCTCTCCCTCTCTCTTCCCCTCTTTCCTCCCCCCTTTCTCTCTCTTGTTGCTGGTAAAACTCTGAGTAACAATGATACAGAAGACAAATATGCCAGATTTGGAAAATATCGAGAAATATTACAGGTTGCATAGTTCTAGATATTATGAACTTCATATAAAGAATATAAAAAATATGTAATACGTTTCAGAAAGCAACATTTCCAATCATTTTTCACCCTGAAGTGAAAAACATAAAGCTTCTGACTAAACTTGATCAAAAATATGTCAACTATATTAGTTAAATTTCCAAAGTTATGAGAAAGTTGAGAACGCTGTCAAATTTTTGTAAAACTTGCTATCTATTATAATGAATTTTTTCAGATAATTTGCAGCAGGTCATTTAGGTTATTAAAATCAGGTAGGTGAAAGTTTCTTGGAAAATGGAAACGCCTTCTTATTTATAAACATATATACACACACATGCATAAGTAACCACTAGGAAAAGTAAACTAACGAAGCAGAGCGCTTTCGTATAATTACATCTTCAGTGTATCTGCACTGAAGATTTAATTATACGAAAGCGCTCTGCTTCGTTAATTTACTTTTCCTAGTGTTTACTTACGCATTTGTGAACACACGCTCCTAGTGTTTTTATTGCACACACACACACACACACACACACACACACACACACACACACACACACACACACACACACACACACACACACACACACACGCACGTAGCTCAACCAGCACTTCAACGCCTTTCCGACAAAGGTTCAAGATATCCTTCTTGGCACCGATTCCCCCAAGGGGCTGTTCATGACACCGAAAGTGACCAGAGAGGAACCAGTATCCAACTAACGTCCAGACCATCTGGCAGCCGGACCTCGCGTTTTCCCCGACATGAAAAGAAACTGCTAGCGCTTGATCAAGAGGTCTCGCTGCATGTCGGGTCAGACGCCCGAAAACTTCTGCGCAAACAAAGAAGCCGACAATGTGTCGCTGGCACTCTTTGATCTTACCAACCGTCTTAACGACCTTTTTCCTTAGCTGTTAACTTATGGCAACAGCCAACTTGTAAATAGTTATCTAGTAACCCCCCGAGTTTTCCTCGGAGGTTGCAGAGTATTTGTACATAGAAGAAAGCCGTGATCAGTAAAGAAAGGACTCAGCTCAAGTTTGCCTCCCCCAAGCACTAGTACCTTATTTAATTACTATAATGTAGAGAGAAATTCACAAACTCTCCATCTGGTTGACCACGGTCGGATACAAAGCATTTCAACACTACTCCGAAGCACAACTCTACCACAGCGACTCCGTTTGAACATAACCATCTCTCAATGCTACCAATCTTCACCAACAACCCAGGATTGCTTCTAGTCAACCCCTCTCCCCTGCATCGCGAAGCATCATTACGAGGCAACCCCTCTTAGTGGTATTGCCCACTATCTTACTACGAAGCCAAAAGTTCTACTTCTTCGATGTGTTACCTCCAGCATCTACGACGAGAAAATCATCATCCGAGGCATTCTCCAAACCGGATACACTACTAGTTACTCCCCCCTTTTTCCAGCAGTGCACCTCTCCGCCGAGTCGCCCGACGGCACCTTTCATTAAGTAGATATTTTTCCGTTGCCAGTGTCATCTAGGAGCAACGCGGTCTCCAACAATCTCTTTTATACATGAACGTGTCCAAATTCATCTCTGACTCGACAGACCAGCCCTGTGCACGAAGCCGCTCTGCGCTCAATTTTTAAACACAAAACATGACCCCTCCTTCTGCTAGCAACTCTTCAGAAACTTCACCTGCTACTCAAAACACCATGACAACACAAAACCTTATCACTGTAGTCAAAGATGAGACAACATTACCCCTCCTTACCTGCAAGAACATTCCTGTACACAATTTTCTCTTGGAGGTTGAATCAGAGATAACACGAAGAAACTCCACAAATGACAAAAACAAAAATATCCATACTAACATCCAAAATAGATAAGAATAACATACTAGCTTCTGACGTCACTCAGTCACACTCTACACACGGTCTTCTCACGACTAGTAAAAGCAGGTCTTAAATTGAAGCTTGAGAAGTGTTCCTTCTTGGGAAAAAAAAAAAAAAAAACCGCTTACTAGGGCGTGCCCTTAATTCACAAGAAAATTTAACTCCACAGGACAAGGTCAAGGCAGTCATTGATTTTCCACACCCTACTTCTGTTGAACATACACGTTCATTCCTTGGTCTGTCAGGATTTTATAGACGTTACATTCAAGGTTATGCTAGTATAGGAGCACCATTAACTACATTATTTAAGAAGAACACACCCTTCATTTGGACTCTTGACCAAAAAAAGCCTTTAATGACTTAAAGAAAGCCTTAACTACGGCACCTGTCCTTGATTTCCCGAAGCCCAAACTTTCTTTCACAATCTACACTGATGCATCCTACACAGGACTTAGCGCAATCCTCGTGCAACACCACGGCACAAAAATTATCCCAACTACCTATGTGAGTCGCACACTCAACAAACACGAGCGAAATTACTCAGTCACAGACATAGAAGCTTTAGCAGTTATATACGCACTCAAACATTTACACATGCATACAGATCATTAGTCAATCTTACACTTCTTCAAGGGAAAGAATGTTTCAGGAAAACTTGCCCGCTGGTTCCTTATTATGCAAGAGTTTATGCCCACTTTTCATTTTTGTTCAAGGAAAAGCGAACTTAGTTGTGACCATCACTGAGAATCCAAGTTCAGTAACTCTTACTCAAGCGCGCGTTGCCGCAACGCAGAGGGATTCTAGAAGGAACGAGTGTAAAAGTGAGGAATTTGGCCAGTAGCCTGAGATATGGGATCATTTCCCCTCTATCACATAATTAAGAAGTCACTGGCGTGGCGGTCCAAGACGACACTGAGTATTTCACACACTTCTGTATTTCAGCTGCTGTAATGAATATCATTTCTCCTTTTGTATTTCCTTTATCAATTCATGTTGGCGACATGGAATTATTTCGCCAATAATATTGTATGTTTACTCAGGATTGCAGAAAAGATAGAAAAATATATTACCCATAATGTGATTAAAATAATCTTAAGATTACAATACAATCCCACAACGCACTGGAAGTAATATCATGGTTGTGTTTCATATTCAGACACAAGCCAGACATCTGTTAACGAAAGCAGAGCATATGTCAGTAAATCGTGGTGAGGTTGGCAGTCTTCTAAAATGAAATCTTCCCGCACAGTTATTGCACTTGTTCTGCTGAAGTACCCAGCGCGGATACCAAAGATTCACTGGACAAAGGACCCCAATAAGTTTCCCGTATTGACACATTACCGATAATATGTCGCAACCTTGGAGGACGACTTCAGCCGAGGAATCCTTATCCTATAACACTTGCATAGGTCATACATGACCCAATAACGTTTTAGCTGCCGAGGTCGACTCTTTCTTTAGTCTTGCCAGACCATTTAATTAATTTTCGTGGTTCCCTTTCTTCTTCAATAAATCGGTGCATTTTGAAGATGTCCTTGTGGAAATATCTTGTGACTTGATTTTGATTCGTATTCATTCTATGACAATTTTTCACATTTTCAATACATTACGCCAATATATACTACTAGAAGGAATCTACGAGAAATAAATAGAATAGCCAGGAGGTATCCAGAATAGAGGGGTAATTACGGGAGGGTTTGTTCGAGAGAAACCTTTCATTATCAAAATATTTCCACTGAAATAAATCAAATATCCTAGTTGCAACCAGAAAAAAAGACACGACCCATTAAAAGTGGTGTTTATTTGAGATTGGTTTATTAACATTGAAAATTCATATCAAAAAGAGACAATAAAGCCTTTGTAATACAAGCATTGTTGAGAAAACAAACAAATTATTGTGGAATCGTTGCAGAATGACATTGATCAAATCCCGTCTTTAAGCGATACTTCCCAACCACTTATGATGTTGTTTCCGAACCTCCCGAAGACCTCTTCAACACTGAATGAGATCGTTTAGCATTACGAACTGCTAATGGAGACCCTCATGGGAGGTACTGAAGACTCCAAAGAGCTTGAGGACCCCATGACCTCAGGACACCAGGAAACCAAACACCCAGAATCCTGGTTGTAAAGAGAGGATACAGGACAAGTTTTTTCATCGAAAGGGTAAAATCGCTTAGTATCCACAAACTACTATTGGTGTATTCTCTGGTTATCCTCTTGGGAGCTTCTGGAGACTTCCAGGGACTCAAAGACCCCAAGACCCCAGGTCACCAGGAAACCAGACATCCAAGATTCTGGTTGTAAAGAGAGGATACAGGACAAGCAATTTCATCAGGCGAAACGGCCAGTTCAATTGCCTTTCATCCTCGAGGTAAAATTCCCGTGATTCAACTTGTTCTCTGACGCTTCTTTCTGTGTTCTATGTGCCGAGTGTACGAAGCATCGTAGGCCAATAACAGAATTGAACGTTTGAGAGTTCGAATGTTTGTTGTGATGACACTGGAAACGTTATAGAGAGACAAGAAGCTATAGCGAATGAGCGGGTGTTCTAGCCACTGGAAAACCGTGACGTGTTTTATGTATTTAAGTGATGTCAAATGATTTTATTTATATGAAGTATTTAAATGTTTATTCTGAATGGGCTAATTACTAGGCGACTGGTGGAGGCCGTATGAATAAAAGCGTCTCGTATAAAAAAAACAACAACTTTGATGTAGAAACATAAATAAGTTCATGGTACTAAACCCCTTCAATACAGCGACGCAATTTATAGAATCTACTGTAGCTGGGGACAGGCTATTTTATTCAGTTAGTATTGGGCTACTTAATTCTTAGGCCTTAGTGCTCAAGGAGTCAATGTCACAACGTTGTGATCAAAGAACTAATGATCAGGATCCCAATTCGTTTCGAAACTGTCTTCCACACGAATAAAATCCTCTGGCGCCAATCACAACAATGTACATAAAGATTGCCACCGGGCGAAAGCTAAGAACAATCCGGAGCGCCACTTTCAAACAAGAACAAATAGTGAACAAGAACAAATAACTTCTTCAAGTTGCTGTGTCCCGCTGCACTGCATTGAGTCACTCGGTGTGCCGGGGGTGGGGGGTATAGATGACTTAATTTCCGAGGTGCTGAGGTGTAGGGCTGTTGTCGGTGGCCAGTGTACGTTGACCAAGTTTAAGTTAGTTTAGGTTAGCTTAAGTTAGCTTAGGTTACCTTTGGTTAGATTAGCTTGAGTTAGCATAGGTTTGCTTAGGCTACCTACGGTTAGATTAGCTTGGGTTAGCTTAGGTTAGTTCAGGTAAGGTTAGAACAGTGGATTCTAAGTCAGGAAAGTGACCCATCAGGAAAGAATTATATTCCTGCGCTGGGAAGTATACGAGGGTAACTGATAATGCCCTGAAGGCTAACCAGATGAGGGGGGTAGAGCGAGAGGAGGATGAGAGGAGGATGAGAAAGAGGAAGAATGGGAGGAGGACGCTGAGACAGAGTACGAACGAGACGAGGTTGAACGTGTGAGGAAGAGTGGCCAGGAGAGGAATGCTCTCGTGTAGTGGAAGATTTGAGCATTTGTATGTGTAGCGGCGAGGGGGGGCTCACCTCCATTGCCGCCGTCTACCCCAGGTGAGGCTGCAACACCCTAAGGAGTTGCGGGGAAGGAATAAAATCGTGCAAGGTCGTGCAGGGTCGTGCAAGGTCGTGCAAGGTCATACGAGGTCGGAATAAATGCTGAGATTGAGGTGAAGGAGGAAACCAAAGGTGATTATGGGATTAAGGATGGGGGAAGGGAAGGAGGAGGGAGGGAGAGAGAGAGAGAAGGAGGGCGGGAGAAGGTGGGTGGTTCAAAGGTCAGATAGGACGGAAATATAGGAAAAGGAGAGAGAAGGGTGAGGTAGTGAAGAGGGATGGATGGAGGGAGAGGGGACGGAGAAAAGGAGAAAGAAACTGGAGGGAGGTAGAGGGGGCGGAAGGAGTGATGGAGAGAGGATGATAGAGGGAGGGAGAGGGAAGGTTGAGGGAGGGAGAGGGGGTGAAGGAAGGGCTGGAGGGCTGGAGGGAGAGAGAGGAGGTGGAGGGAGGGAGAAAGGATGGATGGATGGAGGTAGAAGGGGTGGAGGGAGGGAGAGAGGATGGAGAGAGGGAGGGCTGGAGGGCTGGAGAGAAGCAAAGGGGATGAATGGATAGAAGAGGGATGAATGGATTGAGGGAATGTATGGAGGAGGTATGAGGGATAGAGGGAGGGAGGGAAGGTGATTAAAGGAAGGGGGTCGACGGAGGGGAAGTAGAGGGACGAATCGTGACAAAACGCCCTCGGACAAAACACCCCTGGACAAAATAAAACAAAACAAAATATATATCCCCCGCACAAAACACTAAGATGATGATGATGATGATGATGACGATGACGATGACAATGACAATGACAATGACAATGACAATGACAATGACAATGACGATGATGATGATGATGATGATGATGATGATGATGATGATGATGATGATGATGATGATGATGATGTGATCGTGGTGATGGTGATCGTGATTATGAATATAGTGTTTATGGTGATGGTAGTAATGATAATGGTGGTGATGATGATGGTGGTGGTCATGGTGGTGATTATTGGTAGTGATGATGTTGATGATGGTGATGATGGTGGTGATGGTGGTGATGATGGTGGTGATGATGATGGTGGTGGTGTTGATGGTGGTGGTAATGTTCGTGGTGGTAATGGTGGTGGTGATGATGGCGGTGTGGATGGTGGTGATGATATAGTTATGGTGGTTATGATAATAATGTAATGATGGTGATATAATGGTGGTGATGATGGTGATTATAATGGTGGTGGTGATGATGGTGGTGATGGTGATGATGATGGTGTTGATGGTGCTGATGGTGAAGGTGATGGTGGTGATGGTGGTGGTGAAGATGGTGGTAGTGAGTATGGTGGTGGTGAAAATTGTGGTAGTGGTGATGATGTGGTGATGGTGATTATGGTGATGTGATGGTGTTAATGTAATGGTGGTGGTGATGTGGTGATGCTAGTAATTTGGTGGTAGTGATGTGCTGGAAGTGGTAATTTGGTGTTGATGGTGATGCGCAGTTAGTGATGTTTATGGTTATGACGATGTGATGGCGGTGGTTATGATGTGTCAGTGGGGATAATGTGCAAGAGGTGATGATATTCTAGAGCTTTGTAGAATACAGTAGAAATATGTAGAATACTCAAGAATGTCCCAGAATACACAATTATTTTCTAGAATGATTCAGAATATTCTAAAGCGGGTTCAAGAATATTCTAAAAAGATTGAGAACATTCTGGAACACATTCTAGAAAGACTAAGAATCCCCGTTTTCTTTGCCTTTGGGACAGTGGAGACAGAACAGCACATTACCAAAGAAAGCACCGGCCTCCAAGTACTGACGCTACAATGTGAGCACACAATATCAAACATGAGCCATTGGTGAATCCTCAAAAGGTTTTGTTTCCTCCACTGCACATCAAAATGGGTCTTATGAAACATTTTGTTATAGCTCTTGACAAGGAGTCTGCTGCCTTCAAATACTTTCAAAGCTTTTTTCCTAATCTTTCAGTGGTAAAAGTTAAAGCTGGTATCTTCAATGGACCAACAATTAAGGAAAATTATGGAGTGCTCAGAATTTCTACATAAGCTCATAGAAAAGGAAAGAAAAAAAAACTTGGAAGTGTTTCATTACTGTAGTGCAGGACTTTCTTGGCAACAAGGCTGATAATTATATGAAACTAGTTGAAACTTTAGTAGAAAACTATGGCAAGCTGGGCCGCAGAATGTACTTGAAGGTTCATATCCTAGATGCTCACTCCGACAACTTCAAGGAGAATATGGGAGCATATTCAGAAAAACAAAGGGAGTACTTCCACCAATATATAATGAACTTCGAACAGAGATATGAAAATATGATGGGAGACTACATTTGGGGGTTCATACGTGAAAGTGATTTGTGTAGCCTTTGTAGAGTCTTGTACACCTTTGTAGACCGCTGCCACCAATTATGTAGCCTTTAATGTCTACATTTTAGGGTGGTGCAGGGAGAATATATATAGCCTCTTCGGGCGTTCTTGGCTTATTGGGTGAGATGATAATTACAACAAGAGGATGTAACCTCCTACGGGAGAGTCTCTCCTCCTTCTTTCTTTCCGGTTCCCGCTTGGCGACTTAGTCGCCGGGATTCAAATATTCAGAAATAGCTGTATCAGCGGTCTTGTGTATGGTTGCATATACTTACTTTCCACAGTAACATTTGTGGGTTAGTTGCATTGTAATGGATCTATTTAGTACTATATTAGTTAATTATGACATGAAATGGTGTATGCTTTGCAGTTATGATTATGTAGTTTGGCAGGTATAAGGAAATGGTTAATGATCTGTCTGGTGACACTATGTACTTGTTTCGGTAACTTTCAGTAGGGCAGTGACGTGAGTTGCGTGTCGCAAGTCTGAGTCAGATGTTTACGATTTGGTAATGTGGAGGTCAGCAAGATTGGAGATATTGCAAGGAGCCATTTCCTGTCGGGCACAATGCATGCATGTGGATCACGTGTCAGGCATATGATATATCGTATTGGTTAGTAATGGTACGGACACATTTGTTGTATTCACGCAAATCAAGACAAAAATTCAATCCTAGAAATTATTTTCAGAAGTAAAAAAAGGAGAAGAAAAAAAAAATTGTGTCACTTGAATCTATGTCCCAAAAATAGTGAAAATAGTAAAATTGAGCTTTTTTGAGTAAAAAAATAATGTTAAAAGCCATAAAAGCAAAGTTTGACAGAAAATTTGTAAATTTTCTATTGTTTTGCAATGAAAAGCGTTGGAAAATAAAACTTGCTTGTCAAAGACAAAAATCGTATTACAGACTGTAGTGTTATCTTCGAAATAAATGCCCAACAGAGTCACAAGATCTGCTGGATTATTTTGTTGCCACTTATGGCAATGGAAGATTTCGAAGTGCCTAACTGGCACAGTATGAGTACAACAGGGACATTACTCTTGTTAGTGTTAGAAAAAGTTTGCCTTTCAGAGGTGGAACGTCCATACAGCAACAGTAATCGGAGAAGATCAAACAAACAACATTTGTGAAGCATGGAACGCTTTTCATTATCTCATTGAAATGTGATCAAGAGTTTACAGAAAGACCAAGCAATAGTGGCAACCAGTATGCTCAAGGTAAATCTATACGAAGACGTTTGAAAAAAAAAAAAAATCAACTGCGTCTCCAAAACATATGCCGTGAATTTTATGATGGCAGAACGACAGTCGTTGAGTTTCTGCAAGTACTTGGTCATTGCATTTGCTTTAAATGAGCTCAAATATTGGAAATTTACTTTTGTACAATTCCTTCAGCAGATATTGATTTATACAGTTTTAAGAACAAATAAATTTTGAGAAAATTGATATGTCTGAATAGGTATTTTTGCTCCATTCCTAAGGAAGCTAAATCTATGAATAGACAAACGATCGTTTCAATTTAACGGAACGGTGTGCATGGTAAACGAAACTTCAAAGAATTCCGTGTCACAATTATGCTGTCTAATTTTTTTTTTTTTTTTTTTTTTGTCCATGTGGTGTTTTGTCCTACCCTCATAGAAGAAAGGGAGGGGTGAATGGATGGATGGATGGGGGAGGATGGAGGGAGGGAGGGGTGGATGGATGGAGAAGGAGGATGGAGGGAGGGAGAGGTGGATAGATTGAGGGGGGAGTATGGAGGGGGAACGATGGGAGTTGAAGATTAAACTTGGAGGTAGCTACGGACCCCAAAATATAACAAAAACAGTACCTTGACAAAATGTGGTGACTTAGATTTCCCTAGGGAGTGTGGATGGAATTAGTAGAAAGGTTTAAAAGAATACCAACCCGCGCTAGAAGTGAGCGTATAAAAAATTAAAAACATGTGTTTAATTTGTTCAGATAAATAGAAGTAGAAGGTAAAGGTGAAGGTCAAAGACGTCCTGGAAGAGACTGGAAGAGACTGGAAGAGAGGGTGAAGGTGTGGTTAGAGAGGAAAGCCAAAGGCTGAATGAATAAATAAATAGATAAATAAATAAATAGATAAATATATAAATAGATAAATAAATAAATAAATAAAAATTAAACAAACAAATAAACATATGTATAAATAAACAAGTTATTGAAAGCAAATTGATATATAAATATATGAATAATGGCTAGAGAGGAAAACCAAAGGAAGAATTCCAAGTAAGGTATGGAACGGAGGAAGAAGAATGGGAATAGTTCTTCGAATGAAATCAACGCTTCCATAATTGGGGACAATGACGCGGCAAAGAGGTGAAATCACGGTGGTGGTTAAGTGGATGGTCGAAAGAAGGGGTAGTAAAGGTTAATTGATTGGCATTCTTTTAGAGTGGAGATTAGTCTCCAATCGTAAAAGAATGACTATGTGACCATAATCCATAGGAATAACACAAAAGCTCTTAAGATATTGGTTTCATAAAATTTATGTAACCAGTATCTCATATAGAGAAGACAAATAAAGAGGGACGAGAAGACATGGGCTGACAATATAAAGGATTACAAAGGATTACAAAGGCAAAGCATGCCGACAGGAGACCTTTTGATCCATATCTAGGTCGGATGCAAAAAAAAAATCATATTAATAATAAATTAAAACTATAACAATGTAAATAACCATTAAAATACATAAATAAATGCATTGGTATAGTTGAATAACAAACAAACAGGTAAATAGTAAATGATAATAAATTGACATATAACTAATAATAAATGAAAATCAGACAGACAAATTATAACAAAACAAAAACAAATAATATAACATAAATTATAATCATTACAGCATCTTACTTAGGTATTTATCTAAATGATTCTTAAAGCTTCGAACTGAACTACATTGCACTACCTGTGCAGGAAGTTTATTCCATTCATTAACTACACGGTTGGCAAAGTTGTTTCTACCTACTTCCAAATTGAATCTATTTCCGGACAGTTTGAGACCATTGTTTCTTGTCTGATTCTCATTCAATGTGAAAATTTGGTCACTTTTGATGTTGTCAATTCCCTTTAAAATCTTAAAGACCTGTATCAAGTCACCTCTGAGTCTACGCTTTTTTAGGGAAAACAGATTCATGTGCTTAAGTCGATTTTCGTATGATTTATTTTTGATATTTGGAATCAGTTTTGTGGCTCGCCGTTGTACTTTTTCCAGTCTGTCAATGTCTTTAATGAGATTCGGTGACCATACGGAAACAGCATATTCCAAATGTGGACGAACTAACGATTTATATAGCTTGTTAATGAGTGATGAACTTTTGAAATCAAAAGATCGCGCAATCAATCCCAGAATCTTATTTGCTTTCTCAGAGGCTGAAATACACTGCTTGGATGATTTGAGGTCGTTACTGATAATTACGCCGAGATCTTTTTCACTATCCACTTTTGTTAACGAATTTCCAAATAACTTGTAATCGTACTTGCTGTTATTTTTACCTATGTGCATTACCTTGCATTTACTTGTGTTAAATTTCATTAGCCACTTTTCAGACCATTGCTGTAATTTATCTAAATCTTCTTGAATATCTAATTGGTTTGAGTGATCATTTGCCACTCCGCACAGTTTTGTATCATCAGCAAATTTGGAAACAGTAGATTTTACTCCATGGTCTATATCATTTATATATACTATGAATAGAAGTGGCCCAAGAACGGAACCCTGAGGAACTCCACTTGCAACACTTTTCCATCCAGAAGTTTTTCCATTTAAAACAACTCTCTGTTTTCGACCTTTCAACCAATTACTAGTCCAACCTAATAGGCTACCACTTATTCCATGCAAAGCTAATTTAGTAAGTAGTCTTTCGTGTGGGACGGTATCAAAAGCTTTTGCAAAGTCTAGATATATTAAATCTATATTGTTTCTTTTGTCATAATTCGAGACAACTGTGTTGTAGAATTCGAGTAAGTTAGTCACGCAAGAACGTTTCCGTCTGAAACCATGTTGGCTATCATTTATCAAACGGTTACTTTCTAAATGATATTCGATAGCATCTCTGATGATAGTTTCCATTATTTTTCCTACGATCGAAGTCAAACTAATAGGCCTATAGTTATTTGGTTTCTTTTTGTCACCTTTTTTGAATATGGGAGTAACGTTAGCTAGCTTCCATTCTCTTGGGACATCTCCGGATATGATGGATTTCTTGAAAATAATTTCTAATGGAACAACAATCTCATTTTTCATTTCCTTTAAGATTCTTGGATGCCAACCGTCAGGCCCTGGTGTTTTATTACCTTTGAGTTTGTCTATACACCTTTTAATTGTTTCTTTTGTTATATTTACCGTAGTGAGTAAGTTTACCCCAGACTTTTCACAGGTTTCAGTTTGGAATTCACTTTGAGGTGTTTCGTTTACGAATACCGAGCTAAAATAATTGTTTAAGAGATTACACATTCCTTCATTTGAATATTCAAGTTGACCGTCACCAGATAATAGTGGACCAATGTGATTCCTAACAACCTTTTTATCTCTAATGTAACTATAGAATTCTTTGGGATTCTCTTTGGATTTCTCAGCGATGTTCATTTCGTATTGTCGTTTTCTTTTTCTTATTGTCTTTTTTAAATCTCTCTGTATTGATACATAACTTTCATAGTCATTAGATGCACCCGAGCACTTATATTTCTTATAAGCCTGTCTCTTTTTAGCAATACTTTTTTCAGTTTCTTTGTCGAGCCACTTTGGGCGAGCCTGATTTGGGGGACGTCTGTCCTTAAAAGGAATGTAAGTTTGAATCATCTTAGTGAGCGTATTTTGAAATATTTCCCACATCTGATCTACAGGCCTTTCGTTTAATTTTTCCTCCCAATCTGTAAGCTGAAGCTCCTGACGTAGTTCTATGAACTGAGCTTTACTGAAATCGGGTATTTTAGAAGCACAAGTATCTATTCTAAAATTGTTTAGGAGTTTGAATCTGACTAAGTTGTGATCGCTATTTGCAACAGATTCACCGACTTCTACATCAGTTGCCATGCTTTCGCGGCTAGTGATCAATAAATCGAGTAAGTTTCCATATCTTGTGGGCTCTTTTACATGCTGAATTAAGTAATTGTCACCAAGAAAATCAATCAAGCGACTACCTATATGGCCATGTTCAAGGGTCATCCAATCAATGTCAGTAAAATTGAAATCACCCATTATCAATAAATCCCGGTTGCAGAAACTGGACAGTTCTTGAAATAACAGTTTGTCGTCTGCTAATGATAATGTCTTTGGCCTATATATTACACCTATATAGGTGGCATATGTTTATATTTATAATATAGGTATGAATATATAAATATGATCAATGCATGCAACAGCGCGCGCGCACACGCACACACACACACACACACACACACACACACACACACACACACACACACACACACACACACACACACACACACACACACACACACACATGCAGGGACTTTGAATCTCCTCTTATTACATGGAAATCTCGTGAAGAGTCTTTATCACGACGAAGGAGCTCTTATCGAGTATCATGACGACCTACTTACCGTCTCTGTAATCATATCCAACAAGTGGTCCTTCAGGAAGTCTTACGTTCAGTCCGCATGTTCTGAACGTCTCTCTCAAGGGAAGAAGAAAAATATTTTTTTTTAATTGTGACCTAGTAAGATTTCTTCCTACAGGTCAAGTGTGGTTAAGTTAGCTTTATTAAAGTCTTCTGTGTTTATGCGATGTTGTTTCTTGGTTTTCTGTAAACCAATTCAGTACTGAATTTAGTTGTTACGCATCCATTAGGTACCGTTAGTTTTAAGTATGTTGGCCCAGTTGTTAGATTGTGTGGTTCCTTTAAAAAAAAAAAAAAAAAAAAAAAAAAAAAAAAATAATAATAATAATAATAATAATAATAATAACAATAATGAATAAAAAGTAGTTGATATTATTTGAGTACAATATACAGATTACTCGTAATTTTTTGTGAAAGTTTAGCGTGGGAGACCTTGATGGTGACCGGAGGGACGCAAAAGATAAATATTTTGATTTTACTTCTAGTCAAAATTTCTGTTTTCGAAAACATTTAATTTTTTCTTATATTCGCTATCCATCAACTGGATAGGCTGAAATTCAAGCAAAGGAGGATTAGAAACCTTAAACGGGATTAGAAACCTTAAACTCCCACAAGAGAAGATTTTACATCAACTTTAAACAGGAATTTTTGGAAAATAAAGAAGATGGGATAGAACACTTACAGATCCATTTGAAATCCCCTTTGGTTCGCTTTCATTCTAAACGAATAAAGATTTTCATTTTTCAAGAATTCTTCGCAAGAGGAACTCTTCGGATGTGGCCGGCGAAAGACGCCTGTCTAGATTCTTCCGGGTTATCATAAGGTATTTCTTCAAGATTTATTTTTTCATATACAAGTCCTAGATGATGATGATGATAATGATGATGATTAGATTTAACGTCGCAAACTCCCCCCTATCAGTAGGCTAGAACGGTGCCCCTTACTGAAGACTTTGTAGCATGGATTCTAATGAACCATACTCTTGGTCCAACTCGTTGGTGGTAGGGTTCGAGCTACCGTCACCTCGACCTCCGCCGCAAGTAGTGGCGCTCTAATTACTCGGCCAGCGAACGTCTATGGAAGAAAGTCCTAGATGCCAATTCGAAACTATATTCCCTTGAAATCCTGTCCGGAAATAGTTGCTCCCTAACTCTTCTCTAAACACAGTTATATACATTACCAAACAATCTTATGTCATTACCAAATTAGTATGGTTCATATGCACAAGTAATTGTTGGGAATTTGTTGCTGTGTTAGCTCCACTGAGCTGAATGGAATTGCCTGGGGGTTAGCCAGAATAAAGTCGTTAAATGTATCAAATTCCCTACACGGGATCTCTCCAAAGATTCACTGATTCCATACCTGTTTGCACATAGCTCCTTTACTTATGAAGTACTGTTGACCTACCTTCCGGTGAACTGTCTCAGAACTGAATAAAATCATTTAAATATCCACTTTTTATCGGACTATGGACCTTCTTTGTCCTCTTTGAAGCATCTATGGACTCTAAAGAATCCCAGAACCCATTAGTGTTGAATAAAATCATCTGCCGCAAGAATTAAAAGAATTCTTAAACGTATTAAGTTTGATCCAGTGGGTTCAAAAGTCTAGCAAACCACTTACGTGAAGAAGTCACTGCACCGGCTGAAAAAGAAACTAAAAAAAAAAGTAAAAAGAAAAACTATGTTTTCAGGAAGGAAATAGATTGCGCCATTTGAAGAATGTCGCCTGCCTGTCTTGGCGAGGTGGAGTAAATTGAAATTCGTTAAGTGAGAGGACTGTCACTCTTCGCTTTCAGAGAGACTCTAGGGAGAGAGGGAGAGGGAGTGGGAGAGGGAGAGAGGGAGGGAGAGGGAGAGGTAGTGGGAGAGGGAGTGGAAGAGGGAGAGGGGAGAAGGAGAAGGAAAGGGAGAGAGAGAGGAAGAGGGAGAGGTAGTGGGATAGGGAGATAGGGAAAGGGAAAGAGGGGGAAGGAGAAAGGGAGAAGAGAAGAGAAGAGAGAGAGAGAGAGAGAGAGAGAGAGAGAGAGAGAGAGAGAGAGAGAGAGAGAGAGAGAGAGAGAGAGAGAGAGAGAGAGAGAGAGAGAGAGAGAGAGAGAGAGAGAGAGAGAGAGAGAGAGAGAGAGAGAGAGAGAGAGAGAGAGAGAGATAGATATATATATATATATATATATATATATATATATATATATATATATATATATATATATATATATATATATATATATATATATATATATATATATATATATTCCTATTAAATGCTAAAGCACAAGTGGCGTCAATGATTTTAAGAGAACATTTCTCTAACTCTCTGTATTTCCTTTTCTCTTCATATTTCAAACTCTGAAGGAAATAGTAAAAGGCTTCATGTTTGTATTGATGTATTGTATTACCCTGAAGATGACCATTTGTAATGGTTGAAACAGCTGTCGGTAAAATGAATCAACATTCTGAAGCCTTTTACTATTTCCTTCAGAGTTTGAAATATGAAGAGAAAAGGAAATACAGAGAGTTAGAGAAATATTTGAGAAAGAATTGTTTACGAGAAAGACTTTGCCCAAAACATACATACATACACACATATATATATATATCATACACCTATATATATAGACATATATATATATATATATATATATATATATATATATACATATATATTCATGATATATATATATACATATTTATGATATATATATATATATATTATATATATATATATATATAGAGAGAGAGAGAGAGAGAGAGAGAGAGACAGGGGCGAGGGAGAAGGAGAGAGCGAGGAAGAGTGAGTGAGTGAGTGAGTGAGTGAGCGAGTGAATGAGTGAGTGAATGAGTAAAGGGGGGAAGGAAGGAGGGAACGAGGGAGGGGGATCTGTTTTCGCTTGCCAATTGAGCGCAAAATCTTCACTTTTAGGAGGACAGGGATCAGATAAAGGAAAAGGATGAAGTCCTGCAAATCCGAGCTGTTCTTCGAGTTCGAAAAAGGACTCTTAGTAAGGAGCACAGAAGAAAGGGCGCAAAAGAGAATTGCAATATATGATTATATACACACACATATGCACACACACATACACATACACACACGCACACACACACACACACACACACACACACACACACACACACACACACACACACACACACACACACACACACACACACACACACACACACACACACACACACACACACACACACTCGCTCTCTCACACTCACTCACTCACTCACTCACTCACTCACTCATACTCTCACTCACTCATACTCTGACTCAATCACTCACACTCTCACTCACTCACTCGTTCCCTCACTCATACTCTCACTCACTCGCTCACTCACTCGCTCACTCACTCACTCACTCATTCACTCACTCACTCAATCACTTATACACTCACTCATTCGCTCCTTCATTCACTCACTCAGTCACTTATACAATAACTCACTCACTCACTCACTCACTCACACTCTTACTCACTCACTCACTCACTCACTCACTCACTCTCGCAATAATACACTCACTCGCTCATTCCCTCACTCACTCATACTCTGACTCACTCACTCACTCAATTCAACATTTGAAGCTATTAATGTTTTCCCTGATATTTACATACATATATTCCTACCTACCTACCTACCTACATATATACTTACATACATACATACACACATACATACATACATACATACATACATACATACATACATACATACATACATAGCATACATGCATACATACATATATGCGTACATACATACATATATGCGTACATACATACATACATACATGCATACATAGATACATACATGCAAGCATGCATGCATTCATATATGCATGCATACATACATACATGCATGCATACACACATACATACTTACATACATGCATACATACATGCAGGCATGCATGGATGCATATATGCACGCATGCATACATACATACATACATACATACATACATACATACATACATACATACATACATACATACATACATACATACATACATACATGCAGACATACATACATACATACATGCATATATACATACATATGTACTTGCTGTAATTTACGTTCGCACATACATAAACACATACATACATACATACATACATACATACATACATACATACATACATACATACATACATACATACTTATATACATACATACATATATACATACATACATACATACATACATACATACATACATACATACATACATACATACATACATACATACATATATATATAGAGATACACATGCATACAGAGACACATACATACATACAAGCAAGTATGCATACATACATACATACATACATACATACATACATACATACATACATACATACATACATACATACATACATACATACATAAGTACGTAAACCCAAACGTACATAGACATGTGAACACACACTTGCACACACGTATGTGCACAGATGGCTCTGTGGGAGATGAGACAGAGTACGCGTCGAGTCCCGAGTCACCACGAATGGAAATGACGCATGCCGATGGTCCAATTATCCAAATCGTCGAACAGAAGTTGATTGAAAAGCAATAAATAGTTGAATATTGCAAAGAGCACGCCATCAATTAAAATGAAAGTATGCAAAACTTAATTTTTGGTCTTTATTTATTTCATTCATTACGTTCATTCCTTAGTTGTTTGGGTGTGTTTTGTTTCATTTTTATGTTTATATGTGTACTTGTTTGCAAATCCATGTATATATAATGTATGTATTTTTTGACTTGTTTAAATTGATTTAGTTATTCATTAATATATTTGTAACATTGTTTACTTATTATGGTATATTATGAGCCTTGATGTGGAGATTCGAAATATTTAAGCACCTTAATTAGGGATGCTGTCCCTATGCATTTTCTTTGGTGTCGAGGGAAAATTAATTCCATACAAGGAATATTTAGTTCCACGAGAGGACGGGAAGATAAAGCAATGAGTGTGTTTATTCTTTCTTTTGATGTCCGTGGAAAAAACTCCGTAAAGAAAATAATATTCCAGGAAATGCTTTTGAAAACGGGGTTTCTTCCCAAAAGGTGATGAGATGGGGGGTGGAGGGGTAACAGGTCCTCTAGTATGGTGTCCACCTTCGCTTCCAAATAACACCCCCCCCCCGGACGCCCAGGATCCTCTCCTCTCCACCTCCTCTTCCTATAAGGGAACAGAGGCGGTCGTATCTATATGTAGATATGTACAGTATGTAGTTCTGAAAATGGGTAAAACGGGCAGGTGAGACTAAAAAATATAGCCATGTCGTGTAAGTATGCATATATGTATGTATGTATTTATGCATATATGTATGCATGTATGTATATATGTATGTATTCGAGTATATACGTGTATGTAAGCTTGTATTTGTATGTGTATGTATATATGTTTGTATGTAGGTGTACATATGTTTATATGTAGGCATATGTATATATGTCACGTCGTGTATGTCTGTATCTGTATATGTATGTGTACGTGTGTATGTACATATGTTTGTATTTAGGCATGTGTATATTTACCACGTTGTTTATGTATGTATGTATGTATGTATGTATTTGTGTATGTGTGTATGTATTTGTATGTGTATGCATATATGGTTTTATGTAGGTACGTGTATGTATGTATGTATATTGCTCTGTAGACGGATAGAACAGACATTTGAAGCAAATAATATAGCTAAAGTTAACAGGATCAAGTAAGAGACAAAAATATAAGATCATCCTAAATATGAATTATAGAAAAAGTGTAAATAAATAAGGGGCGGGGAGGGGTGACAAGAGAAATAGTAAGAAATGAACAACAGTTAAAACGATACATCTTTTCCTGATAAGAGCACAACATTAGACAAAACCACAAAACTTACAAAAGAATTATATACATACTTATCACTCCTTCATCTACATACACGAAAATATGTAGCCTACGTACTACTGGACAAATACAGATAAAATTACACTAAAAAGTGAATTTACACAAAAAACTTCTAAAAATTATTAAAGAACAAGTGCTGTTCATGGACGTGAGAGAGACAAAATGTAAGTTTACTATTACTGCAGTACTCGTGTAAGTAAATATGCCTTACTAGATGCAACAAAACACACATACTCTACACACGAAACACACACACACACACACACACACACACACACACACACACACACACACACACACACACACACACACACACACACACACACATGAGCTCTGAGCTCTCTTCCGGTAGACTAATAGCTGTCGATCACGAGTGCAACACGTGATCCAAGACCATGGTGTACACGTGTGCGCATGCAAGCACGCACGCACTCACGCATGTGAAGAAGAAATGACCTCTTATTTCCCGGTGCGAAAAATTCCTATTCTGTCCCTCCCGTTGTTCTCCTGCGTTAGCTGTTTTATTATACAATTCTCTAAATATACCAACAGCAGAATAAAACGAAGTATTCTGTAAATGTATCGCCCTACTGCGGACAAAATACTTCTACCATTATTATATAAATAGATCTTAATTTACGAGAAATTGCTGTTATTATATAGGAAATTACTGTATATAGAATTATATTGGGCATCCAATAATAAAGATTATATATTTCTAATGTATGTTGTATCAGGTTCAAGTGTCCTCGTCTTTTCCATAACTTAACACATTCAGTGTGGGTGAACTAGCTGGGCGCAGAAAACTGTCTTGTCACTGTAAGTTCTGTTTTAGAATCTCCCAACATCAACTTCCTCCCTTATAGTCTAAAGCCTCATGGGGCCAAAATTCCCCAAGAAAGAAGAGAGGATTATACTGTATATGTGGAAAGGCTTAAGTTGTGGGGGCAGAGGGGTATTGAGTCCTCAGCGAGTCCTTAGCGAATCCTCTGAAAGTCTTCGGCGGGTCTTCGGTAAGTCCTCGGCGAGTATTCGGCGAGTACTCGGCGAGTCCTCGGCCAGTCCTCGATGGGTTGTCGGTGGGTCCTCGGCCAGTCCTCGGCCAGTCCTCGATGGGTTGTCGGTGGGTCGTCGGGGAGGTCGTCTGAGGGTCGTCGGCGGGGCTTCGACGGGTCTTCAGTGGATCTTCGGTGAGCCCTCGGGGAGCCTTTTAAGGGCCATTTACACGGTCAAACAGTTTGACAAACCCGGTTTGTCATGCAAGTGTTTGAAGTGATGTTTGACCGTGTGAATGGGGTATTTGGTCGTCAAACACGTTTGTCGAACGTGTTTGACAACCAAATACCCTATTCACACGGTCAAACATCACTTCAAACACTTGTTTGACAAACCGGGTTTGTCAAACCGTTTGACCGTCTAAATGCCCCTTTAGACGATAACAAATTTGTTTTGGGCCAAAACAAGCGACAAATTCGTTAAGCGAGGAGCGTTGGTTGATCCGTTACGCCATCCGTTCTATCGGTCAGGAAGATCTCATTTTCCTAATCAAAATCTTTCCTGTCTTGGTCGTTGACTACAAATTGTTCTGTGTTCATAGTCTACATTTCACTGTTAAAAAAAATGTAAAAATTATATTGCCTGAGAGAAGAGGACCCACAATAGTGACCTCAAACCACCCGTGACGTCACAGTCCTACAACCAATCAAAATTGAGCAATATTAGCCGATCGTATTTGTAGCCATGTATTTAATTTAGAGGAATGGAGAGTAATTACATTGTTAGCGAGACGAGATTCCGAGTGATTTTTGCATTTATGATAACTAATAATTAATCACCTTAATATAGTATTGTACAGTCACAGTAAATGTCTACACTTAGTTGATCTTAATTCTTGTGTTTGGCATTTTTATGTACATTGGTCTTTGAAATATTTGTATCAACTTGTTATTTGCTTGAGAGAGGAATACAAAAAGTTAAGTCATTAAATATATAATGGAGTTGAAACAAGTCATCAGGTTTGAAACTTTGTCCATATTGAAATAGAATAAAATAAAAAAGAATAAAATAAAATAAATAAAATAAAATGAAATAAAATAAAATTGAATAAAATAAAATAATTAGAATAAAAAAATTAAATAGAATAAGATAGAATAAAAAAGAGAAAAAAAAATGAAATGATCGTGTATATTTTCCCCCAAAATATCTAGACGATGCTCCAAGATGATCAAATTATGTCTACGGCTTCATGGAAATAGCAATATTCAACTCGTATTACAAAGTTTATAACAAAATCTTTGTAAAGGGCTATCAGACTGGGCTTTGACGGGCTTCACCAGCGTCGACAGTCGAGATCGTTTGAATAAAAATGACTTCTGTTACAATATTTTATTTTTCAAATCTCCAAATATCAAATTATTTTCCCGTCATATATAGCAATGGTGAATGATGTGCTAAGATATTGTATAGCTACTGTATATGAACGTTAGACATACTGTTGAAAAGTTCTTAGAAAAGTCTAGACTTTTGTAAAGCTATTATATATGAATGTTAGACATACTGTTGAAAAGTTCTTAAAAAAATCTAGACTTTTGTAAAGCTACTGTATATGAATGTTAGACATACTGTTGAAAAGTTCTTAGAAAAGTCTAGACTTTTGTAAAGCTACTGTATATGAATGTTAGACATACTGTTGAAAAGTTCTTAAAAAAATCTAGACTTTTGTAAAGCTACTGTATATGAACGTTAGACATACTGTTGAAAAGTTCTTAGAAAAGTCTAGACTTTTGTAAAGCTACTGTATATGAACGTTAGACATACTTTTGAAAAGTTCTTAGAAAAGTCTAGACGTCTATAAGTAAAGGTATATTCGAGTTATTCAAACTCTCGATTGTCGGCGCTGGTGAAGTCTGTGAAAACCCAGTATGATAGCCTTTCAAGAAGACGACATGTGTTCGGATGAGAACAATCACCAAATACAGTAGATCTTTTGCACTAAGAAGATTTATGTTCTGCGGGATTAATTCTTCTGTTGTATCAAAGCAAACTGAATCAGTATCAACGTTATGTTTAAAAGCTCTTTTATTTCGAGTAACGGGAGCTGATTCAGGTAAGGAAACCTTTTTTGAAACCAACAAACGAAGTGAGAAGGAGTATAGTTCGGTATAGGTGAAAATGTAGAGGGATTGTTAACATTTGGAACAGACACCATTACACTACTGAAACACATTAGCCCTATTGGAATTTTAAAGATTGTCTACAAAACGACAGAAAGCTCCAAAGAATATATCAAAAGACAGAAAATAATAATAAAATTAATGAATAACTTCCTGACACCTTAGATTGCTTGCCGTCCACGTAGGCGCGCGAATGTTCAAAATCGCGATTTCGTTTTTCGCGATGAAGAAAGTTCTCGTAAACAAATGAGCCGAATGGTACAGACGAGGCTCGGTACTTTTCTGAAGGTGAAACTGGAACGATAATATCCACAGAAAACGTTATTAATTGTCTCCATTACTACTTTATTGCCGACATTTTCCCACTCGCTTCTCCGCGAATTATGAATGGATATTTTCTTTCCTCTTTTCAATAATGTATTCGGATTTTGCGCCTCCTTCCGTACCGAACGATTCTCGATTTATACCGGCTGCCGTCAGGCAATTTCATTTAGCTAAACATTCTAGAACACGTTTGTGAGAACAGAGCCTTCGATAGGAGGTTAAAACTATTCTCTCCTTTGTTTCTAGATGGCCTAGAGCCCAGTTCCAGCACAGTTGATCTAGAATGGATAGGAACCACCCAAGTCATCCACATACAATCTAGAGTCAAACTCGGTCCCTTTGTTATTTGAGTATAAATGTGCACATGTATATTTTGATTTTATTTATATTTAATTTTATTGCCAGAGGCTTATATCTAGATAGTATATAATTGTATTTGTTTATATTTATTTTAATTGATAACTATTATCATACATACCTATATTTACTTATATTTGTTTGTGCTTACATTTTTATTTTGTCTTATGTTTGTATCTATATTTTTTCTTTTATATTATGTCAGTATTATTCATATCCTTATACATTACGTCCAAAAATACATCTAATTATATTTATATTCATATATTCATATTAATTTATACATTTTCGTACTCAAATACATACTTACAAAGAGGGCGGACGAGTGTGTGACAAAGAGCAAAGAGGCAAAGGGCGTTGTATAACAAAGAGGAGGGATGGGGGCGGATAACAAAAAGGAGAGGCTGGAGGAGGCGGTCACGAGGACGTCAGGAGGCATTGTGTACTTGATTGAGGCTCTTGGAGGGTAATGCACGGGTTTGCCTCACGTAAGCCGCCCAGTCCCACCCACCCTCCCCTCCAGCCCCTCTCTAGTCCCCCTCCAGTCCCCTCCAGCCCCCCCATCCTCTCCAGGCACCCTCCAGCACCGTTTAACCCTCCTTCAGCCTCCTCCAGCCCCCTCCAACCCCCTCCAACTCCCTCCGGCCCCCCCTCCAGCCTCCCTCCGGCCCCCTTCTAGCTCTTTCCAACCCTCTCCAGTCCCCACAGCCCCCTTCCAGCCCCCTGCAGCCCCCCATCCTCTCCAGGCCCCCTCCAGCACCGTTTAACCCTCCTTCAGCCTCCTCCAGCCCCCTTCCAACTCCCTCCGGACCCCCCTCCAGCCTCCCTCCGGCCCCCTTCTAGCTCTTTCCAACCCTCTCCAGTCCCCACAGACCCCTTACAGCCCCCTGCAGCCCCCTTGTAGTGGTTCGATCTGCAACTTCAATCTCATCTCTCCTACAGTGCCCTTGAGTGTCCGTTCAGTCTGTTGTGATCGCCCCGTTGGCTGCTTCCTAAATTCGTATCTTGAGTCAAAGAGCTCAATGGTTCTGTGACTATAGGCCTTACGTTGAGGTCTGACACAGGATTAACGCCCGTAATCTGGTTAAAATCATAATATTACGTTCTATTTGTTTGAGAATATTCTGTTCCCTGACGAGGAAATAATGGAGACGTGGAAAATTTCGCTCACGTTGGAATGACCTCGTACAATCGG